>NW_028125950.1:0-417588 GCF_965194825.1 Balaenoptera physalus | reverse complement strand
TTAGCTGCTTTTCACGGCTGTGTTTATGCCGCTTTACACCCACTTGACACACTAACAGAGAGATATCAATACATAGGTTTTAAGATTATTACTAGTCAGATATATTCTTGTGCGGTGAATCGGGCGTGTTGAGTCCAGTTCTCTGAGCAAGGAGTAGGTCTTGTCTATTACATATTGGGTTTATGGAACGGTATCTGAGCTAATTTGAAGCTCTTGTTTTATGTATCACCCCACCTCACCTTTCCCGTTAAGCAGCCATAGTGTGTTTTCTGCATGTGTGACTCTGTTCTGTTTTGTAATTCAGTTCAAGTGTAACGGTTTTTACATTCCCTCTATAAGTGACACCTTATGAGAAGTGTCCTTTTCTGTGTGACTTATTTCACTTAGAATCGTCTTACCTAAATCCACTCATCATGCTGCTACTAGCCTTATGACATTGATTTCATGGCTGAGTGATATTCCATTGTACATAAGGACCACAACTTTTTGATCCATTTTTCGCTTTCCTGGGATATTTAAGGTGGAATGAAGTGGAGGTCCTTGTCAACAGAGCAGCCCTAAACTTTGGGGTGCTTGTGTCTTGCTGATTTTCAATTTTCCCACTTTATCCCCCCATGCGTGGAAGTGCCCTATGCTCTCTAAGCTGTGTTTTTTAGATGTTTCAGGACACACCGTACACTTCTCCAGAGTGGCTGTTGGCAATTTACATCCCGCCCATCAGTGTAGCAAGGCTCCCATTTCTCCATGGCCTGTCCTGCATTTCTGGTTTTGACACTTTTTTCAGCATGGCCCTTTTGACCGATGGGAAGCGAGACTTCTTTGTAGCGCTGATTTGCCTTTCCAGGTTGCTTGGTTGGCCAAAAAGGGCGTATGCGTTTTTTCCTGAATATATTCAGGAAAAAACGCATACGCCCTTTTTGGCCAAGGGCATCATTGTCAACGTTTTGCCGCTTTTCGTGTGCTTTAAAGGCGATTCGAATCTACCTCCTGAAATCTGTTTCCTGCAATTCTGCCTTGATTTCAAATCCTCTTCTTTGCCTTCCCTCAATATATTTGTGGACGAGAGTTATCGTTTATAACTCTGCAGGTTTGTGAATTGCAGTGCCCTGAAGCTCCATTTTACAAGTCGCTTTTTTGGGAGCTGGCCGCAAAAGCGCAGGATGGCTTCAGGCCCTGTTCTGGTTCCGGGGGGCAGGCTGAGCCTGTGGTTAATTCTTCTTCCTGATGGGAAAATAGAGTGACCTGTGCCTGTCCCAACACCAAGAGCTAGTCTCTCATTGGTTCCCCGTCTTCCCGTTCATCCTCAGGACAAATTGCAACCTGTACGGAACAGGAGGTTAAAGGTGCTGATGCTCCAAGAAGGGAGATTGCTGGTAAAGTGGCTGGAATGGCGAACCCGAGCACAAGGAGATGAGAAATGAGGTGCGTTTTAGAAACCTTTCCCCATCACATGGTGTACCCTCTTCTTGGTTTCTCATGCATGTTTTCGATGTAGGAAGATGCCCTTGAACCTGGAGATTTGGGACCCATGCGATGGGTAGCACGCAGTATTACTTTAAAGGGTCTGCGTTTGCTCACCCAACCTCACCAAACCTCTCAGCCCCAAGAGTGTCCACCCTTATGTCTCATCCAGGTGTGGGTCTAGATATGGTCAATCCAGGTTGCATCACAGCCCCTGAACGAATTGTGTAAGAATTTCTCTCTCTTTCCCTGTCTTTGTTTCATGGGTTTTTAAAAGTAATTTATTTTTATAATGGGGTTTAGCTGCTTTTCACGGCTGTGTTTATGCCGCTTTACACCCACTTGACACACTAACAGAGAGATATCAATACATAGGTTTTAAGATTATTACTAGTCAGATATATTCTTGTGCGGTGAATCGGGCGTGTTGAGTCCAGTTCTCTGAGCAAGGAGTAGGTCTTGTCTATTACATATTGGGTTTATGGAACGGTATCTGAGCTAATTTGAAACTCTTCTTTTATGTATCACCCCACCTCACCTTTCCCGTTAAGCAGCCATAGTGTGTTTTCTGCATGTGTGACTCTGTTCTGTTTTGTAATTCAGTTCAAGTGTAACGGTTTTTACATTCCCTCTATAAGTGACACCTTATGAGAAGTGTCCTTTTCTGTGTGACTTATTTCACTTAGAATCGTCTTACCTAAATCCACTCATCATGCTGCTACTAGCCTTATGACATTGATTTCATGGCTGAGTGATATTCCATTGTACATAAGGACCACAACTTTTTGATCCATTTTTCGCTTTCCTGGGATATTTAAGGTGGAATGAAGTGGAGGTCCTTGTCAACAGAGCAGCCCTAAACTTTGGGGTGCTTGTGTCTTGCTGATTTTCAATTTTCCCACTTTATCCCCCCATGCGTGGAAGTGCCCTATGCTCTCTAAGCTGTGTTTTTTAGATGTTTCAGGACACACCGTACACTTCTCCAGAGTGCCTGTTGGCAATTTACATCCCGCCCATCAGTGTAGCAAGGCTCCCATTTCTCCATGGCCTGTCCTGCATTTCTGGTTTTGACACTTTTTTCAGCATGGCCCTTTTGACCGATGGGAAGCGAGACTTCTTTGTAGCGCTGATTTGCCTTTCCAGGTTGCTTGGTTGGCCAAAAAGGGCGTATGCGTTTTTTCCTGAATATATTCAGGAAAAAACGCATACGCCCTTTTTGGCCAAGGGCATCATTGTCAACGTTTTGCCGCTTTTCATGTGCTTTAAAGGCGATTCGAATCTACCTCCTGAATTCTGTTTCCTGCAATTCTGCCTTGATTTCAAATCCTCTTCTTTGCCTTCCCTCAATATATTTGTGGACGAGAGTAATCGTTTATAACTCTGCAGGTTTGTGAATTGCAGTGCCCTGAAGCTCCATTTTACAAGTCGCTTTTTTGGGAGCTGGCATCAAAAGCGCAGGATGGCTTCAGGCCCTGTTCTGGTTCCGGGGGGCAGGCTGAGCCTGTGGTTAATTCTTCTTCCTGATGGGAAAATAGAGTGACCTGTGCCTGTCCCAACACCAAGAGCTAGTCTCTCATTGGTTCCCCGTCTTCCCGTTCATCCTCAGGACAAAATGCAACCTGTACGGAACAGGAGGTTAAAGGTGCTGATGCTCCAAGTAGGGAGATTGCTAGTAAAGTGGCTGGAATGGCGAACCCGAGCACAAGGAGATGAGAAATGAGGTGCGTTTTAGAAACCTTTCCCCATCACACGGTGTACCATCGTCTGGGTTTCTCATGCATGTTTTCGATGTAGGAAGATGCCCTTGAACCTGGAGATTTGGGACCCATGCGATGGGTAGCACGCAGTATTACTTTAAAGGGTCTGCGTTTGCTCACCAACCTCACCAAACCTCTCAGCCCCAAGAGTGCCCACCCTTATGTCTCATCCAGCTGTGGGTCTAGATATGGTCAATCCAGGTTGCATCACAGCCCCTGAACGAATTGTGTAAGAATTTCTCTCTCTTTCCCTGTCTTTGTTTCATGGGTTTTTAAAAGTAATTTATTTTTATAATGGGGTTTAGCTGCTTTTCACGGCTGTGTTTATGCCGCTTTACACCCACTTGACACACTAACAGAGAGATATCAATACATAGGTTTTAAGATTATTACTAGTCAGATATATTCTTGTGCGGTGAATCGGGCGTGTTGAGTCCAGTTCTCTGAGCAAGGAGTAGGTCTTGTCTATTACATATTGGGTTTATGGAACGGTATCTGAGCTAATTTGAAGCTCTTGTTTTATGTATCACCCCACCTCACCTTTCCCGTTAAGCAGCCATAGTGTGTTTTCTGCATGTGTGACTCTGTTCTGTTTTGTAATTCAGTTCAAGTGTAACGGTTTTTACATTCCCTCTATAAGTGACACCTTATGAGAAGTGTCCTTTTCTGTGTGACTTATTTCACTTAGAATCGTCTTACCTAAATCCACTCATCATGCTGCTACTAGCCTTATGACATTGATTTCATGGCTGAGTGATATTCCATTGTACATAAGGACCACAACTTTTTGATCCATTTTTCGCTTTCCTGGGATATTTAAGGTGGAATGAAGTGGAGGTCCTTGTCAACAGAGCAGCCCTAAACTTTGGGGTGCTTGTGTCTTGCTGATTTTCAATTTTCCCACTTTATCCCCCCATGCGTGGAAGTGCCCTATGCTCTCTAAGCTGTGTTTTTTAGATGTTTCAGGACACACCGTACACTTCTCCAGAGTGCCTGTTGGCAATTTACATCCCGCCCATCAGTGTAGCAAGGCTCCCATTTCTCCATGGCCTGTCCTGCATTTCTGGTTTTGACACTTTTTTCAGCATGGCCCTTTTGACCGATGGGAAGCGAGACTTCTTTGTAGCGCTGATTTGCCTTTCCAGGTTGCTTGGTTGGCCAAAAAGGGCGTATGCGTTTTTTCCTGAATATATTCAGGAAAAAACGCATACGCCCTTTTTGGCCAAGGGCATCATTGTCAACGTTTTGCCGCTTTTCGTGTGCTTTAAAGGCGATTCGAATCTACCTCCTGAAATCTGTTTCCTGCAATTCTGCCTTGATTTCAAATCCTCTTCTTTGCCTTCCCTCAATATATTTGTGGACGAGAGTTATCATTTATAACTCTGCAGGTTTGTGAATTGCAGTGCCCTGAAGCTCCATTTTACAAGTCGCTTTTTTGGGAGCTGGCCGCAAAAGCGCAGGATGGCTTCAGGCCCTGTTCTGGTTCCGGGGGGCAGGCTGAGCCTGTGGTTAATTCTTCTTCCTGATGGGAAAATAGAGTGACCTGTGCCTGTCCCAACACCAAGAGCTAGTCTCTCATTGGTTCCCCGTCTTCCCGTTCATCCTCAGGACAAATTGCAACCTGTACGGAACAGGAGGTTAAAGGTGCTGATGCTCCAAGAAGGGAGATTGCTGGTAAAGTGGCTGGAATGGCGAACCCGAGCACAAGGAGATGAGAAATGAGGTGCGTTTTAGAAACCTTTCCCCATCACATGGTGTACCCTCTTCTTGGTTTCTCATGCATGTTTTCGATGTAGGAAGATGCCCTTGAACCTGGAGATTTGGGACCCATGCGATGGGTAGCACGCAGTATTACTTTAAAGGGTCTGCGTTTGCTCACCCAACCTCACCAAACCTCTCAGCCCCAAGAGTGTCCACCCTTATGTCTCATCCAGGTGTGGGTCTAGATATGGTCAATCCAGGTTGCATCACAGCCCCTGAACGAATTGTGTAAGAATTTCTCTCTCTTTCCCTGTCTTTGTTTCATGGGTTTTTAAAAGTAATTTATTTTTATAATGGGGTTTAGCTGCTTTTCACGGCTGTGTTTATGCCGCTTTACACCCACTTGACACACTAACAGAGAGATATCAATACATAGGTTTTAAGATTATTACTAGTCAGATATATTCTTGTGCGGTGAATCGGGCGTGTTGAGTCCAGTTCTCTGAGCAAGGAGTAGGTCTTGTCTATTACATATTGGGTTTATGGAACGGTATCTGAGCTAATTTGAAACTCTTCTTTTATGTATCACCCCACCTCACCTTTCCCGTTAAGCAGCCATAGTGTGTTTTCTGCATGTGTGACTCTGTTCTGTTTTGTAATTCAGTTCAAGTGTAACGGTTTTTACATTCCCTCTATAAGTGACACCTTATGAGAAGTGTCCTTTTCTGTGTGACTTATTTCACTTAGAATCGTCTTACCTAAATCCACTCATCATGCTGCTACTAGCCTTATGACATTGATTTCATGGCTGAGTGATATTCCATTGTACATAAGGACCACAACTTTTTGATCCATTTTTCGCTTTCCTGGGATATTTAAGGTGGAATGAAGTGGAGGTCCTTGTCAACAGAGCAGCCCTAAACTTTGGGGTGCTTGTGTCTTGCTGATTTTCAATTTTCCCACTTTATACCCCCATGCGTGGAAGTGCCCTATGCTCTCTAAGCTGTGTTTTTTAGATGTTTCAGGACACACCGTACACTTCTCCAGAGTGGCTGTTGGCAATTTACATCCCGCCCATCAGTGTAGCAAGGCTCCCATTTCTCTATGGCCTGTCCTGCATTTCTGGTTTTGACACTTTTTTCAGCATGGCCCTTTTGACCGATGGGAAGCGAGACTTCTTTGTAGCGCTGATTTGCCTTTCCAGGTTGCTTGGTTGGCCAAAAAGGGCGTATGCGTTTTTTCCTGAATATATTCAGGAAAAAACGCATACGCCCTTTTTGGCCAAGGGCATCATTGTCAACGTTTTGCCGCTTTTCATGTGCTTTAAAGGCGATTCGAATCTACCTCCTGAATTCTGTTTCCTGCAATTCTGCCTTGATTTCAAATCCTCTTCTTTGCCTTCCCTCAATATATTTGTGGACGAGAGTAATCGTTTATAACTCTGCAGGTTTGTGAATTGCAGTGCCCTGAAGCTCCATTTTACAAGTCGCTTTTTTGGGAGCTGGCATCAAAAGCGCAGGATGGCTTCAGGCCCTGTTCTGGTTCCGGGGGGCAGGCTGAGCCTGTGGTTAATTCTTCTTCCTGATGGGAAAATAGAGTGACCTGTGCCTGTCCCAACACCAAGAGCTAGTCTCTCATTGGTTCCCCGTCTTCCCGTTCATCCTCAGGACAAAATGCAACCTGTACGGAACAGGAGGTTAAAGGTGCTGATGCTCCAAGTAGGGAGATTGCTAGTAAAGTGGCTGGAATGGCGAACCCGAGCACAAGGAGATGAGAAATGAGGTGCGTTTTAGAAACCTTTCCCCATCACACGGTGTACCATCGTCTGGGTTTCTCATGCATGTTTTCGATGTAGGAAGATGCCCTTGAACCTGGAGATTTGGGACCCATGCGATGGGTAGCACGCAGTATTACTTTAAAGGGTCTGCGTTTGCTCACCAACCTCACCAAACCTCTCAGCCCCAAGAGTGCCCACCCTTATGTCTCATCCAGCTGTGGGTCTAGATATGGTCAATCCAGGTTGCATCACAGCCCCTGAACGAATTGTGTAAGAATTTCTCTCTCTTTCCCTGTCTTTGTTTCATGGGTTTTTAAAAGTAATTTATTTTTATAATGGGGTTTAGCTGCTTTTCACGGCTGTGTTTATGCCGCTTTACACCCACTTGACACACTAACAGAGAGATATCAATACATAGGTTTTAAGATTATTACTAGTCAGATATATTCTTGTGCGGTGAATCGGGCGTGTTGAGTCCAGTTCTCTGAGCAAGGAGTAGGTCTTGTCTATTACATATTGGGTTTATGGAACGGTATCTGAGCTAATTTGAAGCTCTTGTTTTATGTATCACCCCACCTCACCTTTCCCGTTAAGCAGCCATAGTGTGTTTTCTGCATGTGTGACTCTGTTCTGTTTTGTAATTCAGTTCAAGTGTAACGGTTTTTACATTCCCTCTATAAGTGACACCTTATGAGAAGTGTCCTTTTCTGTGTGACTTATTTCACTTAGAATCGTCTTACCTAAATCCACTCATCATGCTGCTACTAGCCTTATGACATTGATTTCATGGCTGAGTGATATTCCATTGTACATAAGGACCACAACTTTTTGATCCATTTTTCGCTTTCCTGGGATATTTAAGGTGGAATGAAGTGGAGGTCCTTGTCAACAGAGCAGCCCTAAACTTTGGGGTGCTTGTGTCTTGCTGATTTTCAATTTTCCCACTTTATCCCCCCATGCGTGGAAGTGCCCTATGCTCTCTAAGCTGTGTTTTTTAGATGTTTCAGGACACACCGTACACTTCTCCAGAGTGGCTGTTGGCAATTTACATCCCGCCCATCAGTGTAGCAAGGCTCCCATTTCTCCATGGCCTGTCCTGCATTTCTGGTTTTGACACTTTTTTCAGCATGGCCCTTTTGACCGATGGGAAGCGAGACTTCTTTGTAGCGCTGATTTGCCTTTCCAGGTTGCTTGGTTGGCCAAAAAGGGCGTATGCGTTTTTTCCTGAATATATTCAGGAAAAAACGCATACGCCCTTTTTGGCCAAGGGCATCATTGTCAACGTTTTGCCGCTTTTCGTGTGCTTTAAAGGCGATTCGAATCTACCTCCTGAAATCTGTTTCCTGCAATTCTGCCTTGATTTCAAATCCTCTTCTTTGCCTTCCCTCAATATATTTGTGGACGAGAGTTATCGTTTATAACTCTGCAGGTTTGTGAATTGCAGTGCCCTGAAGCTCCATTTTACAAGTCGCTTTTTTGGGAGCTGGCCGCAAAAGCGCAGGATGGCTTCAGGCCCTGTTCTGGTTCCGGGGGGCAGGCTGAGCCTGTGGTTAATTCTTCTTCCTGATGGGAAAATAGAGTGACCTGTGCCTGTCCCAACACCAAGAGCTAGTCTCTCATTGGTTCCCCGTCTTCCCGTTCATCCTCAGGACAAATTGCAACCTGTACGGAACAGGAGGTTAAAGGTGCTGATGCTCCAAGAAGGGAGATTGCTGGTAAAGTGGCTGGAATGGCGAACCCGAGCACAAGGAGATGAGAAATGAGGTGCGTTTTAGAAACCTTTCCCCATCACATGGTGTACCCTCTTCTTGGTTTCTCATGCATGTTTTCGATGTAGGAAGATGCCCTTGAACCTGGAGATTTGGGACCCATGCGATGGGTAGCACGCAGTATTACTTTAAAGGGTCTGCGTTTGCTCACCCAACCTCACCAAACCTCTCAGCCCCAAGAGTGTCCACCCTTATGTCTCATCCAGGTGTGGGTCTAGATATGGTCAATCCAGGTTGCATCACAGCCCCTGAACGAATTGTGTAAGAATTTCTCTCTCTTTCCCTGTCTTTGTTTCATGGGTTTTTAAAAGTAATTTATTTTTATAATGGGGTTTAGCTGCTTTTCACGGCTGTGTTTATGCCGCTTTACACCCACTTGACACACTAACAGAGAGATATCAATACATAGGTTTTAAGATTATTACTAGTCAGATATATTCTTGTGCGGTGAATCGGGCGTGTTGAGTCCAGTTCTCTGAGCAAGGAGTAGGTCTTGTCTATTACATATTGGGTTTATGGAACGGTATCTGAGCTAATTTGAAACTCTTCTTTTATGTATCACCCCACCTCACCTTTCCCGTTAAGCAGCCATAGTGTGTTTTCTGCATGTGTGACTCTGTTCTGTTTTGTAATTCAGTTCAAGTGTAACGGTTTTTACATTCCCTCTATAAGTGACACCTTATGAGAAGTGTCCTTTTCTGTGTGACTTATTTCACTTAGAATCGTCTTACCTAAATCCACTCATCATGCTGCTACTAGCCTTATGACATTGATTTCATGGCTGAGTGATATTCCATTGTACATAAGGACCACAACTTTTTGATCCATTTTTCGCTTTCCTGGGATATTTAAGTTGGAATGAAGTGGAGGTCCTTGTCAACAGAGCAGCTCTAAACTTTGGGGTGCTTGTGTCTTGCTGATTTTCAATTTTCCCACTTTATCCCCCCATGCGTGGAAGTGCCCTATGCTCTCTAAGCTGTGTTTTTTAGATGTTTCAGGACACACCGTACACTTCTCCAGAGTGCCTGTTGGCAATTTACATCCCGCCCATCAGTGTAGCAAGGCTCCCATTTCTACATGGCCTGTCCTGCATTTCTGGTTTTGACACTTTTTTCAGCATGGCCCTTTTGACCGATGGGAAGCGAGACTTCTTTGTAGCGCTGATTTGCCTTTCCAGGTTGCTTGGTTGGCCAAAAAGGGCGTATGCGTTTTTTCCTGAATATATTCAGGAAAAAACGCATACGCCCTTTTTGGCCAAGGGCATCATTGTCAACGTTTTGCCGCTTTTCGTGTGCTTTAAAGGCGATTCGAATCTACCTCCTGAAATCTGTTTCCTGCAATTCTGCCTTGATTTCAAATCCTCTTCTTTGCCTTCCCTCAATATATTTGTGGACGAGAGTTATCATTTATAACTCTGCAGGTTTGTGAATTGCAGTGCCCTGAAGCTCCATTTTACAAGTCGCTTTTTTGGGAGCTGGCCGCAAAAGCGCAGGATGGCTTCAGGCCCTGTTCTGGTTCCGGGGGGCAGGCTGAGCCTGTGGTTAATTCTTCTTCCTGATGGGAAAATAGAGTGACCTGTGCCTGTCCCAACACCAAGAGCTAGTCTCTCATTGGTTCCCCGTCTTCCCGTTCATCCTCAGGACAAATTGCAACCTGTACGGAACAGGAGGTTAAAGGTGCTGATGCTCCAAGAAGGGAGATTGCTGGTAAAGTGGCTGGAATGGCGAACCCGAGCACAAGGAGATGAGAAATGAGGTGCGTTTTAGAAACCTTTCCCCATCACATGGTGTACCCTCTTCTTGGTTTCTCATGCATGTTTTCGATGTAGGAAGATGCCCTTGAACCTGGAGATTTGGGACCCATGCGATGGGTAGCACGCAGTATTACTTTAAAGGGTCTGCGTTTGCTCACCCAACCTCACCAAACCTCTCAGCCCCAAGAGTGTCCACCCTTATGTCTCATCCAGGTGTGGGTCTAGATATGGTCAATCCAGGTTGCATCACAGCCCCTGAACGAATTGTGTAAGAATTTCTCTCTCTTTCCCTGTCTTTGTTTCATGGGTTTTTAAAAGTAATTTATTTTTATAATGGGGTTTAGCTGCTTTTCACGGCTGTGTTTATGCCGCTTTACACCCACTTGACACACTAACAGAGAGATATCAATACATAGGTTTTAAGATTATTACTAGTCAGATATATTCTTGTGCGGTGAATCGGGCGTGTTGAGTCCAGTTCTCTGAGCAAGGAGTAGGTCTTGTCTATTACATATTGGGTTTATGGAACGGTATCTGAGCTAATTTGAAACTCTTCTTTTATGTATCACCCCACCTCACCTTTCCCGTTAAGCAGCCATAGTGTGTTTTCTGCATGTGTGACTCTGTTCTGTTTTGTAATTCAGTTCAAGTGTAACGGTTTTTACATTCCCTCTATAAGTGACACCTTATGAGAAGTGTCCTTTTCTGTGTGACTTATTTCACTTAGAATCGTCTTACCTAAATCCACTCATCATGCTGCTACTAGCCTTATGACATTGATTTCATGGCTGAGTGATATTCCATTGTACATAAGGACCACAACTTTTTGATCCATTTTTCGCTTTCCTGGGATATTTAAGTTGGAATGAAGTGGAGGTCCTTGTCAACAGAGCAGCTCTAAACTTTGGGGTGCTTGTGTCTTGCTGATTTTCAATTTTCCCACTTTATCCCCCCATGCGTGGAAGTGCCCTATGCTCTCTAAGCTGTGTTTTTTAGATGTTTCAGGACACACCGTACACTTCTCCAGAGTGCCTGTTGGCAATTTACATCCCGCCCATCAGTGTAGCAAGGCTCCCATTTCTCCATGGCCTGTCCTGCATTTCTGGTTTTGACACTTTTTTCAGCATGGCCCTTTTGACCGATGGGAAGCGAGACTTCTTTGTAGCGCTGATTTGCCTTTCCAGGTTGCTTGGTTGGCCAAAAAGGGCGTATGCGTTTTTTCCTGAATATATTCAGGAAAAAACGCATACGCCCTTTTTGGCCAAGGGCATCATTGTCAACGTTTTGCCGCTTTTCGTGTGCTTTAAAGGCGATTCGAATCTACCTCCTGAAATCTGTTTCCTGCAATTCTGCCTTGATTTCAAATCCTCTTCTTTGCCTTCCCTCAATATATTTGTGGACGAGAGTTATCATTTATAACTCTGCAGGTTTGTGAATTGCAGTGCCCTGAAGCTCCATTTTACAAGTCGCTTTTTTGGGAGCTGGCCGCAAAAGCGCAGGATGGCTTCAGGCCCTGTTCTGGTTCCGGGGGGCAGGCTGAGCCTGTGGTTAATTCTTCTTCCTGATGGGAAAATAGAGTGACCTGTGCCTGTCCCAACACCAAGAGCTAGTCTCTCATTGGTTCCCCGTCTTCCCGTTCATCCTCAGGACAAATTGCAACCTGTACGGAACAGGAGGTTAAAGGTGCTGATGCTCCAAGAAGGGAGATTGCTGGTAAAGTGGCTGGAATGGCGAACCCGAGCACAAGGAGATGAGAAATGAGGTGCGTTTTAGAAACCTTTCCCCATCACATGGTGTACCCTCTTCTTGGTTTCTCATGCATGTTTTCGATGTAGGAAGATGCCCTTGAACCTGGAGATTTGGGACCCATGCGATGGGTAGCACGCAGTATTACTTTAAAGGGTCTGCGTTTGCTCACCCAACCTCACCAAACCTCTCAGCCCCAAGAGTGTCCACCCTTATGTCTCATCCAGGTGTGGGTCTAGATATGGTCAATCCAGGTTGCATCACAGCCCCTGAACGAATTGTGTAAGAATTTCTCTCTCTTTCCCTGTCTTTGTTTCATGGGTTTTTAAAAGTAATTTATTTTTATAATGGGGTTTAGCTGCTTTTCACGGCTGTGTTTATGCCGCTTTACACCCACTTGACACACTAACAGAGAGATATCAATACATAGGTTTTAAGATTATTACTAGTCAGATATATTCTTGTGCGGTGAATCGGGCGTGTTGAGTCCAGTTCTCTGAGCAAGGAGTAGGTCTTGTCTATTACATATTGGGTTTATGGAACGGTATCTGAGCTAATTTGAAACTCTTCTTTTATGTATCACCCCACCTCACCTTTCCCGTTAAGCAGCCATAGTGTGTTTTCTGCATGTGTGACTCTGTTCTGTTTTGTAATTCAGTTCAAGTGTAACGGTTTTTACATTCCCTCTATAAGTGACACCTTATGAGAAGTGTCCTTTTCTGTGTGACTTATTTCACTTAGAATCGTCTTACCTAAATCCACTCATCATGCTGCTACTAGCCTTATGACATTGATTTCATGGCTGAGTGATATTCCATTGTACATAAGGACCACAACTTTTTGATCCATTTTTCGCTTTCCTGGGATATTTAAGTTGGAATGAAGTGGAGGTCCTTGTCAACAGAGCAGCTCTAAACTTTGGGGTGCTTGTGTCTTGCTGATTTTCAATTTTCCCACTTTATCCCCCCATGCGTGGAAGTGCCCTATGCTCTCTAAGCTGTGTTTTTTAGATGTTTCAGGACACACCGTACACTTCTCCAGAGTGCCTGTTGGCAATTTACATCCCGCCCATCAGTGTAGCAAGGCTCCCATTTCTACATGGCCTGTCCTGCATTTCTGGTTTTGACACTTTTTTCAGCATGGCCCTTTTGACCGATGGGAAGCGAGACTTCTTTGTAGCGCTGATTTGCCTTTCCAGGTTGCTTGGTTGGCCAAAAAGGGCGTATGCGTTTTTTCCTGAATATATTCAGGAAAAAACGCATACGCCCTTTTTGGCCAAGGGCATCATTGTCAACGTTTTGCCGCTTTTCGTGTGCTTTAAAGGCGATTCGAATCTACCTCCTGAAATCTGTTTCCTGCAATTCTGCCTTGATTTCAAATCCTCTTCTTTGCCTTCCCTCAATATATTTGTGGACGAGAGTTATCATTTATAACTCTGCAGGTTTGTGAATTGCAGTGCCCTGAAGCTCCATTTTACAAGTCGCTTTTTTGGGAGCTGGCCGCAAAAGCGCAGGATGGCTTCAGGCCCTGTTCTGGTTCCGGGGGGCAGGCTGAGCCTGTGGTTAATTCTTCTTCCTGATGGGAAAATAGAGTGACCTGTGCCTGTCCCAACACCAAGAGCTAGTCTCTCATTGGTTCCCCGTCTTCCCGTTCATCCTCAGGACAAATTGCAACCTGTACGGAACAGGAGGTTAAAGGTGCTGATGCTCCAAGAAGGGAGATTGCTGGTAAAGTGGCTGGAATGGCGAACCCGAGCACAAGGAGATGAGAAATGAGGTGCGTTTTAGAAACCTTTCCCCATCACATGGTGTACCCTCTTCTTGGTTTCTCATGCATGTTTTCGATGTAGGAAGATGCCCTTGAACCTGGAGATTTGGGACCCATGCGATGGGTAGCACGCAGTATTACTTTAAAGGGTCTGCGTTTGCTCACCCAACCTCACCAAACCTCTCAGCCCCAAGAGTGTCCACCCTTATGTCTCATCCAGGTGTGGGTCTAGATATGGTCAATCCAGGTTGCATCACAGCCCCTGAACGAATTGTGTAAGAATTTCTCTCTCTTTCCCTGTCTTTGTTTCATGGGTTTTTAAAAGTAATTTATTTTTATAATGGGGTTTAGCTGCTTTTCACGGCTGTGTTTATGCCGCTTTACACCCACTTGACACACTAACAGAGAGATATCAATACATAGGTTTTAAGATTATTACTAGTCAGATATATTCTTGTGCGGTGAATCGGGCGTGTTGAGTCCAGTTCTCTGAGCAAGGAGTAGGTCTTGTCTATTACATATTGGGTTTATGGAACGGTATCTGAGCTAATTTGAAACTCTTCTTTTATGTATCACCCCACCTCACCTTTCCCGTTAAGCAGCCATAGTGTGTTTTCTGCATGTGTGACTCTGTTCTGTTTTGTAATTCAGTTCAAGTGTAACGGTTTTTACATTCCCTCTATAAGTGACACCTTATGAGAAGTGTCCTTTTCTGTGTGACTTATTTCACTTAGAATCGTCTTACCTAAATCCACTCATCATGCTGCTACTAGCCTTATGACATTGATTTCATGGCTGAGTGATATTCCATTGTACATAAGGACCACAACTTTTTGATCCATTTTTCGCTTTCCTGGGATATTTAAGTTGGAATGAAGTGGAGGTCCTTGTCAACAGAGCAGCTCTAAACTTTGGGGTGCTTGTGTCTTGCTGATTTTCAATTTTCCCACTTTATCCCCCCATGCGTGGAAGTGCCCTATGCTCTCTAAGCTGTGTTTTTTAGATGTTTCAGGACACACCGTACACTTCTCCAGAGTGCCTGTTGGCAATTTACATCCCGCCCATCAGTGTAGCAAGGCTCCCATTTCTCCATGGCCTGTCCTGCATTTCTGGTTTTGACACTTTTTTCAGCATGGCCCTTTTGACCGATGGGAAGCGAGACTTCTTTGTAGCGCTGATTTGCCTTTCCAGGTTGCTTGGTTGGCCAAAAAGGGCGTATGCGTTTTTTCCTGAATATATTCAGGAAAAAACGCATACGCCCTTTTTGGCCAAGGGCATCATTGTCAACGTTTTGCCGCTTTTCGTGTGCTTTAAAGGCGATTCGAATCTACCTCCTGAAATCTGTTTCCTGCAATTCTGCCTTGATTTCAAATCCTCTTCTTTGCCTTCCCTCAATATATTTGTGGACGAGAGTTATCATTTATAACTCTGCAGGTTTGTGAATTGCAGTGCCCTGAAGCTCCATTTTACAAGTCGCTTTTTTGGGAGCTGGCCGCAAAAGCGCAGGATGGCTTCAGGCCCTGTTCTGGTTCCGGGGGGCAGGCTGAGCCTGTGGTTAATTCTTCTTCCTGATGGGAAAATAGAGTGACCTGTGCCTGTCCCAACACCAAGAGCTAGTCTCTCATTGGTTCCCCGTCTTCCCGTTCATCCTCAGGACAAATTGCAACCTGTACGGAACAGGAGGTTAAAGGTGCTGATGCTCCAAGAAGGGAGATTGCTGGTAAAGTGGCTGGAATGGCGAACCCGAGCACAAGGAGATGAGAAATGAGGTGCGTTTTAGAAACCTTTCCCCATCACATGGTGTACCCTCTTCTTGGTTTCTCATGCATGTTTTCGATGTAGGAAGATGCCCTTGAACCTGGAGATTTGGGACCCATGCGATGGGTAGCACGCAGTATTACTTTAAAGGGTCTGCGTTTGCTCACCCAACCTCACCAAACCTCTCAGCCCCAAGAGTGTCCACCCTTATGTCTCATCCAGGTGTGGGTCTAGATATGGTCAATCCAGGTTGCATCACAGCCCCTGAACGAATTGTGTAAGAATTTCTCTCTCTTTCCCTGTCTTTGTTTCATGGGTTTTTAAAAGTAATTTATTTTTATAATGGGGTTTAGCTGCTTTTCACGGCTGTGTTTATGCCGCTTTACACCCACTTGACACACTAACAGAGAGATATCAATACATAGGTTTTAAGATTATTACTAGTCAGATATATTCTTGTGCGGTGAATCGGGCGTGTTGAGTCCAGTTCTCTGAGCAAGGAGTAGGTCTTGTCTATTACATATTGGGTTTATGGAACGGTATCTGAGCTAATTTGAAACTCTTCTTTTATGTATCACCCCACCTCACCTTTCCCGTTAAGCAGCCATAGTGTGTTTTCTGCATGTGTGACTCTGTTCTGTTTTGTAATTCAGTTCAAGTGTAACGGTTTTTACATTCCCTCTATAAGTGACACCTTATGAGAAGTGTCCTTTTCTGTGTGACTTATTTCACTTAGAATCGTCTTACCTAAATCCACTCATCATGCTGCTACTAGCCTTATGACATTGATTTCATGGCTGAGTGATATTCCATTGTACATAAGGACCACAACTTTTTGATCCATTTTTCGCTTTCCTGGGATATTTAAGTTGGAATGAAGTGGAGGTCCTTGTCAACAGAGCAGCTCTAAACTTTGGGGTGCTTGTGTCTTGCTGATTTTCAATTTTCCCACTTTATCCCCCCATGCGTGGAAGTGCCCTATGCTCTCTAAGCTGTGTTTTTTAGATGTTTCAGGACACACCGTACACTTCTCCAGAGTGCCTGTTGGCAATTTACATCCCGCCCATCAGTGTAGCAAGGCTCCCATTTCTCCATGGCCTGTCCTGCATTTCTGGTTTTGACACTTTTTTCAGCATGGCCCTTTTGACCGATGGGAAGCGAGACTTCTTTGTAGCGCTGATTTGCCTTTCCAGGTTGCTTGGTTGGCCAAAAAGGGCGTATGCGTTTTTTCCTGAATATATTCAGGAAAAAACGCATACGCCCTTTTTGGCCAAGGGCATCATTGTCAACGTTTTGCCGCTTTTCGTGTGCTTTAAAGGCGATTCGAATCTACCTCCTGAAATCTGTTTCCTGCAATTCTGCCTTGATTTCAAATCCTCTTCTTTGCCTTCCCTCAATATATTTGTGGACGAGAGTTATCATTTATAACTCTGCAGGTTTGTGAATTGCAGTGCCCTGAAGCTCCATTTTACAAGTCGCTTTTTTGGGAGCTGGCCGCAAAAGCGCAGGATGGCTTCAGGCCCTGTTCTGGTTCCGGGGGGCAGGCTGAGCCTGTGGTTAATTCTTCTTCCTGATGGGAAAATAGAGTGACCTGTGCCTGTCCCAACACCAAGAGCTAGTCTCTCATTGGTTCCCCGTCTTCCCGTTCATCCTCAGGACAAATTGCAACCTGTACGGAACAGGAGGTTAAAGGTGCTGATGCTCCAAGAAGGGAGATTGCTGGTAAAGTGGCTGGAATGGCGAACCCGAGCACAAGGAGATGAGAAATGAGGTGCGTTTTAGAAACCTTTCCCCATCACATGGTGTACCCTCTTCTTGGTTTCTCATGCATGTTTTCGATGTAGGAAGATGCCCTTGAACCTGGAGATTTGGGACCCATGCGATGGGTAGCACGCAGTATTGCTTTAAAGGGTCTGCGTTTGCTCACCCAACCTCACCAAACCTCTCAGCCCCAAGAGTGTCCACCCTTATGTCTCATCCAGGTGTGGGTCTAGATATGGTCAATCCAGGTTGCATCACAGCCCCTGAACGAATTGTGTAAGAATTTCTCTCTCTTTCCCTGTCTTTGTTTCATGGGTTTTTAAAAGTAATTTATTTTTATAATGGGGTTTAGCTGCTTTTCACGGCTGTGTTTATGCCGCTTTACACCCACTTGACACACTAACAGAGAGATATCAATACATAGGTTTTAAGATTATTACTAGTCAGATATATTCTTGTGCGGTGAATCGGGCGTGTTGAGTCCAGTTCTCTGAGCAAGGAGTAGGTCTTGTCTATTACATATTGGGTTTATGGAACGGTATCTGAGCTAATTTGAAACTCTTCTTTTATGTATCACCCCACCTCACCTTTCCCGTTAAGCAGCCATAGTGTGTTTTCTGCATGTGTGACTCTGTTCTGTTTTGTAATTCAGTTCAAGTGTAACGGTTTTTACATTCCCTCTATAAGTGACACCTTATGAGAAGTGTCCTTTTCTGTGTGACTTATTTCACTTAGAATCGTCTTACCTAAATCCACTCATCATGCTGCTACTAGCCTTATGACATTGATTTCATGGCTGAGTGATATTCCATTGTACATAAGGACCACAACTTTTTGATCCATTTTTCGCTTTCCTGGGATATTTAAGTTGGAATGAAGTGGAGGTCCTTGTCAACAGAGCAGCTCTAAACTTTGGGGTGCTTGTGTCTTGCTGATTTTCAATTTTCCCACTTTATCCCCCCATGCGTGGAAGTGCCCTATGCTCTCTAAGCTGTGTTTTTTAGATGTTTCAGGACACACCGTACACTTCTCCAGAGTGCCTGTTGGCAATTTACATCCCGCCCATCAGTGTAGCAAGGCTCCCATTTCTACATGGCCTGTCCTGCATTTCTGGTTTTGACACTTTTTTCAGCATGGCCCTTTTGACCGATGGGAAGCGAGACTTCTTTGTAGCGCTGATTTGCCTTTCCAGGTTGCTTGGTTGGCCAAAAAGGGCGTATGCGTTTTTTCCTGAATATATTCAGGAAAAAACGCATACGCCCTTTTTGGCCAAGGGCATCATTGTCAACGTTTTGCCGCTTTTCGTGTGCTTTAAAGGCGATTCGAATCTACCTCCTGAAATCTGTTTCCTGCAATTCTGCCTTGATTTCAAATCCTCTTCTTTGCCTTCCCTCAATATATTTGTGGACGAGAGTTATCATTTATAACTCTGCAGGTTTGTGAATTGCAGTGCCCTGAAGCTCCATTTTACAAGTCGCTTTTTTGGGAGCTGGCCGCAAAAGCGCAGGATGGCTTCAGGCCCTGTTCTGGTTCCGGGGGGCAGGCTGAGCCTGTGGTTAATTCTTCTTCCTGATGGGAAAATAGAGTGACCTGTGCCTGTCCCAACACCAAGAGCTAGTCTCTCATTGGTTCCCCGTCTTCCCGTTCATCCTCAGGACAAATTGCAACCTGTACGGAACAGGAGGTTAAAGGTGCTGATGCTCCAAGAAGGGAGATTGCTGGTAAAGTGGCTGGAATGGCGAACCCGAGCACAAGGAGATGAGAAATGAGGTGCGTTTTAGAAACCTTTCCCCATCACATGGTGTACCCTCTTCTTGGTTTCTCATGCATGTTTTCGATGTAGGAAGATGCCCTTGAACCTGGAGATTTGGGACCCATGCGATGGGTAGCACGCAGTATTACTTTAAAGGGTCTGCGTTTGCTCACCCAACCTCACCAAACCTCTCAGCCCCAAGAGTGTCCACCCTTATGTCTCATCCAGGTGTGGGTCTAGATATGGTCAATCCAGGTTGCATCACAGCCCCTGAACGAATTGTGTAAGAATTTCTCTCTCTTTCCCTGTCTTTGTTTCATGGGTTTTTAAAAGTAATTTATTTTTATAATGGGGTTTAGCTGCTTTTCACGGCTGTGTTTATGCCGCTTTACACCCACTTGACACACTAACAGAGAGATATCAATACATAGGTTTTAAGATTATTACTAGTCAGATATATTCTTGTGCGGTGAATCGGGCGTGTTGAGTCCAGTTCTCTGAGCAAGGAGTAGGTCTTGTCTATTACATATTGGGTTTATGGAACGGTATCTGAGCTAATTTGAAACTCTTCTTTTATGTATCACCCCACCTCACCTTTCCCGTTAAGCAGCCATAGTGTGTTTTCTGCATGTGTGACTCTGTTCTGTTTTGTAATTCAGTTCAAGTGTAACGGTTTTTACATTCCCTCTATAAGTGACACCTTATGAGAAGTGTCCTTTTCTGTGTGACTTATTTCACTTAGAATCGTCTTACCTAAATCCACTCATCATGCTGCTACTAGCCTTATGACATTGATTTCATGGCTGAGTGATATTCCATTGTACATAAGGACCACAACTTTTTGATCCATTTTTCGCTTTCCTGGGATATTTAAGTTGGAATGAAGTGGAGGTCCTTGTCAACAGAGCAGCTCTAAACTTTGGGGTGCTTGTGTCTTGCTGATTTTCAATTTTCCCACTTTATCCCCCCATGCGTGGAAGTGCCCTATGCTCTCTAAGCTGTGTTTTTTAGATGTTTCAGGACACACCGTACACTTCTCCAGAGTGCCTGTTGGCAATTTACATCCCGCCCATCAGTGTAGCAAGGCTCCCATTTCTCCATGGCCTGTCCTGCATTTCTGGTTTTGACACTTTTTTCAGCATGGCCCTTTTGACCGATGGGAAGCGAGACTTCTTTGTAGCGCTGATTTGCCTTTCCAGGTTGCTTGGTTGGCCAAAAAGGGCGTATGCGTTTTTTCCTGAATATATTCAGGAAAAAACGCATACGCCCTTTTTGGCCAAGGGCATCATTGTCAACGTTTTGCCGCTTTTCGTGTGCTTTAAAGGCGATTCGAATCTACCTCCTGAAATCTGTTTCCTGCAATTCTGCCTTGATTTCAAATCCTCTTCTTTGCCTTCCCTCAATATATTTGTGGACGAGAGTTATCATTTATAACTCTGCAGGTTTGTGAATTGCAGTGCCCTGAAGCTCCATTTTACAAGTCGCTTTTTTGGGAGCTGGCCGCAAAAGCGCAGGATGGCTTCAGGCCCTGTTCTGGTTCCGGGGGGCAGGCTGAGCCTGTGGTTAATTCTTCTTCCTGATGGGAAAATAGAGTGACCTGTGCCTGTCCCAACACCAAGAGCTAGTCTCTCATTGGTTCCCCGTCTTCCCGTTCATCCTCAGGACAAATTGCAACCTGTACGGAACAGGAGGTTAAAGGTGCTGATGCTCCAAGAAGGGAGATTGCTGGTAAAGTGGCTGGAATGGCGAACCCGAGCACAAGGAGATGAGAAATGAGGTGCGTTTTAGAAACCTTTCCCCATCACATGGTGTACCCTCTTCTTGGTTTCTCATGCATGTTTTCGATGTAGGAAGATGCCCTTGAACCTGGAGATTTGGGACCCATGCGATGGGTAGCACGCAGTATTACTTTAAAGGGTCTGCGTTTGCTCACCCAACCTCACCAAACCTCTCAGCCCCAAGAGTGTCCACCCTTATGTCTCATCCAGGTGTGGGTCTAGATATGGTCAATCCAGGTTGCATCACAGCCCCTGAACGAATTGTGTAAGAATTTCTCTCTCTTTCCCTGTCTTTGTTTCATGGGTTTTTAAAAGTAATTTATTTTTATAATGGGGTTTAGCTGCTTTTCACGGCTGTGTTTATGCCGCTTTACACCCACTTGACACACTAACAGAGAGATATCAATACATAGGTTTTAAGATTATTACTAGTCAGATATATTCTTGTGCGGTGAATCGGGCGTGTTGAGTCCAGTTCTCTGAGCAAGGAGTAGGTCTTGTCTATTACATATTGGGTTTATGGAACGGTATCTGAGCTAATTTGAAACTCTTCTTTTATGTATCACCCCACCTCACCTTTCCCGTTAAGCAGCCATAGTGTGTTTTCTGCATGTGTGACTCTGTTCTGTTTTGTAATTCAGTTCAAGTGTAACGGTTTTTACATTCCCTCTATAAGTGACACCTTATGAGAAGTGTCCTTTTCTGTGTGACTTATTTCACTTAGAATCGTCTTACCTAAATCCACTCATCATGCTGCTACTAGCCTTATGACATTGATTTCATGGCTGAGTGATATTCCATTGTACATAAGGACCACAACTTTTTGATCCATTTTTCGCTTTCCTGGGATATTTAAGTTGGAATGAAGTGGAGGTCCTTGTCAACAGAGCAGCTCTAAACTTTGGGGTGCTTGTGTCTTGCTGATTTTCAATTTTCCCACTTTATCCCCCCATGCGTGGAAGTGCCCTATGCTCTCTAAGCTGTGTTTTTTAGATGTTTCAGGACACACCGTACACTTCTCCAGAGTGCCTGTTGGCAATTTACATCCCGCCCATCAGTGTAGCAAGGCTCCCATTTCTCCATGGCCTGTCCTGCATTTCTGGTTTTGACACTTTTTTCAGCATGGCCCTTTTGACCGATGGGAAGCGAGACTTCTTTGTAGCGCTGATTTGCCTTTCCAGGTTGCTTGGTTGGCCAAAAAGGGCGTATGCGTTTTTTCCTGAATATATTCAGGAAAAAACGCATACGCCCTTTTTGGCCAAGGGCATCATTGTCAACGTTTTGCCGCTTTTCGTGTGCTTTAAAGGCGATTCGAATCTACCTCCTGAAATCTGTTTCCTGCAATTCTGCCTTGATTTCAAATCCTCTTCTTTGCCTTCCCTCAATATATTTGTGGACGAGAGTTATCATTTATAACTCTGCAGGTTTGTGAATTGCAGTGCCCTGAAGCTCCATTTTACAAGTCGCTTTTTTGGGAGCTGGCCGCAAAAGCGCAGGATGGCTTCAGGCCCTGTTCTGGTTCCGGGGGGCAGGCTGAGCCTGTGGTTAATTCTTCTTCCTGATGGGAAAATAGAGTGACCTGTGCCTGTCCCAACACCAAGAGCTAGTCTCTCATTGGTTCCCCGTCTTCCCGTTCATCCTCAGGACAAATTGCAACCTGTACGGAACAGGAGGTTAAAGGTGCTGATGCTCCAAGAAGGGAGATTGCTGGTAAAGTGGCTGGAATGGCGAACCCGAGCACAAGGAGATGAGAAATGAGGTGCGTTTTAGAAACCTTTCCCCATCACATGGTGTACCCTCTTCTTGGTTTCTCATGCATGTTTTCGATGTAGGAAGATGCCCTTGAACCTGGAGATTTGGGACCCATGCGATGGGTAGCACGCAGTATTGCTTTAAAGGGTCTGCGTTTGCTCACCCAACCTCACCAAACCTCTCAGCCCCAAGAGTGTCCACCCTTATGTCTCATCCAGGTGTGGGTCTAGATATGGTCAATCCAGGTTGCATCACAGCCCCTGAACGAATTGTGTAAGAATTTCTCTCTCTTTCCCTGTCTTTGTTTCATGGGTTTTTAAAAGTAATTTATTTTTATAATGGGGTTTAGCTGCTTTTCACGGCTGTGTTTATGCCGCTTTACACCCACTTGACACACTAACAGAGAGATATCAATACATAGGTTTTAAGATTATTACTAGTCAGATATATTCTTGTGCGGTGAATCGGGCGTGTTGAGTCCAGTTCTCTGAGCAAGGAGTAGGTCTTGTCTATTACATATTGGGTTTATGGAACGGTATCTGAGCTAATTTGAAACTCTTCTTTTATGTATCACCCCACCTCACCTTTCCCGTTAAGCAGCCATAGTGTGTTTTCTGCATGTGTGACTCTGTTCTGTTTTGTAATTCAGTTCAAGTGTAACGGTTTTTACATTCCCTCTATAAGTGACACCTTATGAGAAGTGTCCTTTTCTGTGTGACTTATTTCACTTAGAATCGTCTTACCTAAATCCACTCATCATGCTGCTACTAGCCTTATGACATTGATTTCATGGCTGAGTGATATTCCATTGTACATAAGGACCACAACTTTTTGATCCATTTTTCGCTTTCCTGGGATATTTAAGGTGGAATGAAGTGGAGGTCCTTGTCAACAGAGCAGCCCTAAACTTTGGGGTGCTTGTGTCTTGCTGATTTTCAATTTTCCCACTTTATCCCCCCATGCGTGGAAGTGCCCTATGCTCTCTAAGCTGTGTTTTTTAGATGTTTCAGGATACACCGTACACTTCTCCAGAGTGCCTGTTGGCAATTTACATCCCGCCCATCAGTGTAGCAAGGCTCCCATTTCTCTATGGCCTGTCCTGCATTTCTGGTTTTGACACTTTTTTCAGCATGGCCCTTTTGACCGATGGGAAGCGAGACTTCTTTGTAGCGCTGATTTGCCTTTCCAGGTTGCTTGGTTGGCCAAAAAGGGCGTATGCGTTTTTTCCTGAATATATTCAGGAAAAAACGCATACGCCCTTTTTGGCCAAGGGCATCATTGTCAACGTTTTGCCGCTTTTCATGTGCTTTAAAGGCGATTCGAATCTACCTCCTGAATTCTGTTTCCTGCAATTCTGCCTTGATTTCAAATCCTCTTCTTTGCCTTCCCTCAATATATTTGTGGACGAGAGTAATCGTTTATAACTCTGCAGGTTTGTGAATTGCAGTGCCCTGAAGCTCCATTTTACAAGTCGCTTTTTTGGGAGCTGGCATCAAAAGCGCAGGATGGCTTCAGGCCCTGTTCTGGTTCCGGGGGGCAGGCTGAGCCTGTGGTTAATTCTTCTTCCTGATGGGAAAATAGAGTGACCTGTGCCTGTCCCAACACCAAGAGCTAGTCTCTCATTGGTTCCCCGTCTTCCCGTTCATCCTCAGGACAAAATGCAACCTGTACGGAACAGGAGGTTAAAGGTGCTGATGCTCCAAGTAGGGAGATTGCTAGTAAAGTGGCTGGAATGGCGAACCCGAGCACAAGGAGATGAGAAATGAGGTGCGTTTTAGAAACCTTTCCCCATCACACGGTGTACCATCGTCTGGGTTTCTCATGCATGTTTTCGATGTAGGAAGATGCCCTTGAACCTGGAGATTTGGGACCCATGCGATGGGTAGCACGCAGTATTACTTTAAAGGGTCTGCGTTTGCTCACCCAACCTCACCAAACCTCTCAGCCCCAAGAGTGCCCACCCTTATGTCTCATCCAGCTGTGGGTCTAGATATGGTCTATCCAGGTTGCATCACAGCCCCTGAACGAATTGTGTAAGAATTTCTCTCTCTTTCCCTGTCTTTGTTTCATGGGTTTTTAAAAGTAATTTATTTTTATAATGGGGTTTAGCTGCTTTTCACGGCTGTGTTTATGCCGCTTTACACCCACTTGACACACTAACAGAGAGATATCAATACATAGGTTTTAAGATTATTACTAGTCAGATATATTCTTGTGCGGTGAATCGGGCGTGTTGAGTCCAGTTCTCTGAGCAAGGAGTAGGTCTTGTCTATTACATATTGGGTTTATGGAACGGTATCTGAGCTAATTTGAAGCTCTTGTTTTATGTATCACCCCACCTCACCTTTCCCGTTAAGCAGCCATAGTGTGTTTTCTGCATGTGTGACTCTGTTCTGTTTTGTAATTCAGTTCAAGTGTAACGGTTTTTACATTCCCTCTATAAGTGACACCTTATGAGAAGTGTCCTTTTCTGTGTGACTTATTTCACTTAGAATCGTCTTACCTAAATCCACTCATCATGCTGCTACTAGCCTTATGACATTGATTTCATGGCTGAGTGATATTCCATTGTACATAAGGACCACAACTTTTTGATCCATTTTTCGCTTTCCTGGGATATTTAAGGTGGAATGAAGTGGAGGTCCTTGTCAACAGAGCAGCCCTAAACTTTGGGGTGCTTGTGTCTTGCTGATTTTCAATTTTCCCACTTTATCCCCCCATGCGTGGAAGTGCCCTATGCTCTCTAAGCTGTGTTTTTTAGATGTTTCAGGACACACCGTACACTTCTCCAGAGTGGCTGTTGGCAATTTACATCCCGCCCATCAGTGTAGCAAGGCTCCCATTTCTCCATGGCCTGTCCTGCATTTCTGGTTTTGACACTTTTTTCAGCATGGCCCTTTTGACCGATGGGAAGCGAGACTTCTTTGTAGCGCTGATTTGCCTTTCCAGGTTGCTTGGTTGGCCAAAAAGGGCGTATGCGTTTTTTCCTGAATATATTCAGGAAAAAACGCATACGCCCTTTTTGGCCAAGGGCATCATTGTCAACGTTTTGCCGCTTTTCGTGTGCTTTAAAGGCGATTCGAATCTACCTCCTGAAATCTGTTTCCTGCAATTCTGCCTTGATTTCAAATCCTCTTCTTTGCCTTCCCTCAATATATTTGTGGACGAGAGTTATCATTTATAACTCTGCAGGTTTGTGAATTGCAGTGCCCTGAAGCTCCATTTTACAAGTCGCTTTTTTGGGAGCTGGCCGCAAAAGCGCAGGATGGCTTGAGGCCCTGTTCTGGTTCCGGGGGGCAGGCTGAGCCTGTGGTTAATTCTTCTTCCTGATGGGAAAATAGAGTGACCTGTGCCTGTCCCAACACCAAGAGCTAGTCTCTCATTGGTTCCCCGTCTTCCCGTTCATCCTCAGGACAAATTGCAACCTGTACGGAACAGGAGGTTAAAGGTGCTGATGCTCCAAGAAGGGAGATTGCTGGTAAAGTGGCTGGAATGGCGAACCCGAGCACAAGGAGATGAGAAATGAGGTGCGTTTTAGAAACCTTTCCCCATCACATGGTGTACCCTCTTCTTGCTTTCTCATGCATGTTTTCGATGTAGGAAGATGCCCTTGAACCTGGAGATTTGGGACCCATGCGATGGGTAGCACGCAGTATTACTTTAAAGGGTCTGCGTTTGCTCACCCAACCTCACCAAACCTCTCAGCCCCAAGAGTGTCCACCCTTATGTCTCATCCAGGTGTGGGTCTAGATATGGTCAATCCAGGTTGCATCACAGCCCCTGAACGAATTGTGTAAGAATTTCTCTCTCTTTCCCTGTCTTTGTTTCATGGGTTTTTAAAAGTAATTTATTTTTATAATGGGGTTTAGCTGCTTTTCACGGCTGTGTTTATGCCGCTTTACACCCACTTGACACACTAACAGAGAGATATCAATACATAGGTTTTAAGATTATTACTAGTCAGATATATTCTTGTGCGGTGAATCGGGCGTGTTGAGTCCAGTTCTCTGAGCAAGGAGTAGGTCTTGTCTATTACATATTGGGTTTATGGAACGGTATCTGAGCTAATTTGAAACTCTTCTTTTATGTATCACCCCACCTCACCTTTCCCGTTAAGCAGCCATAGTGTGTTTTCTGCATGTGTGACTCTGTTCTGTTTTGTAATTCAGTTCAAGTGTAACGGTTTTTACATTCCCTCTATAAGTGACACCTTATGAGAAGTGTCCTTTTCTGTGTGACTTATTTCACTTAGAATCGTCTTACCTAAATCCACTCATCATGCTGCTACTAGCCTTATGACATTGATTTCATGGCTGAGTGATATTCCATTGTACATAAGGACCACAACTTTTTGATCCATTTTTCGCTTTCCTGGGATATTTAAGGTGGAATGAAGTGGAGGTCCTTGTCAACAGAGCAGCCCTAAACTTTGGGGTGCTTGTGTCTTGCTGATTTTCAATTTTCCCACTTTATCCCCCCATGCGTGGAAGTGCCCTATGCTCTCTAAGCTGTGTTTTTTAGATGTTTCAGGACACACCGTACACTTCTCCAGAGTGCCTGTTGGCAATTTACATCCCGCCCATCAGTGTAGCAAGGCTCCCATTTCTCTATGGCCTGTCCTGCATTTCTGGTTTTGACACTTTTTTCAGCATGGCCCTTTTGACCGATGGGAAGCGAGACTTCTTTGTAGCGCTGATTTGCCTTTCCAGGTTGCTTGGTTGGCCAAAAAGGGCGTATGCGTTTTTTCCTGAATATATTCAGGAAAAAACGCATACGCCCTTTTTGGCCAAGGGCATCATTGTCAACGTTTTGCCGCTTTTCATGTGCTTTAAAGGCGATTCGAATCTACCTCCTGAATTCTGTTTCCTGCAATTCTGCCTTGATTTCAAATCCTCTTCTTTGCCTTCCCTCAATATATTTGTGGACGAGAGTAATCGTTTATAACTCTGCAGGTTTGTGAATTGCAGTGCCCTGAAGCTCCATTTTACAAGTCGCTTTTTTGGGAGCTGGCCGCAAAAGCGCAGGATGGCTTCAGGCCCTGTTCTGGTTCCGGGGGGCAGGCTGAGCCTGTGGTTAATTCTTCTTCCTGATGGGAAAATAGAGTGACCTGTGCCTGTCCCAACACCAAGAGCTAGTCTCTCATTGGTTCCCCGTCTTCCCGTTCATCCTCAGGACAAATTGCAACCTGTACGGAACAGGAGGTTAAAGGTGCTGATGCTCCAAGAAGGGAGATTGCTGGTAAAGTGGCTGGAATGGCGAACCCGAGCACAAGGAGATGAGAAATGAGGTGCGTTTTAGAAACCTTTCCCCATCACATGGTGTACCCTCTTCTTGGTTTCTCATGCATGTTTTCGATGTAGGAAGATGCCCTTGAACCTGGAGATTTGGGACCCATGCGATGGGTAGCACGCAGTATTGCTTTAAAGGGTCTGCGTTTGCTCACCCAACCTCACCAAACCTCTCAGCCCCAAGAGTGTCCACCCTTATGTCTCATCCAGGTGTGGGTCTAGATATGGTCAATCCAGGTTGCATCACAGCCCCTGAACGAATTGTGTAAGAATTTCTCTCTCTTTCCCTGTCTTTGTTTCATGGGTTTTTAAAAGTAATTTATTTTTATAATGGGGTTTAGCTGCTTTTCACGGCTGTGTTTATGCCGCTTTACACCCACTTGACACACTAACAGAGAGATATCAATACATAGGTTTTAAGATTATTACTAGTCAGATATATTCTTGTGCGGTGAATCGGGCGTGTTGAGTCCAGTTCTCTGAGCAAGGAGTAGGTCTTGTCTATTACATATTGGGTTTATGGAACGGTATCTGAGCTAATTTGAAGCTCTTGTTTTATGTATCACCCCACCTCACCTTTCCCGTTAAGCAGCCATAGTGTGTTTTCTGCATGTGTGACTCTGTTCTGTTTTGTAATTCAGTTCAAGTGTAACGGTTTTTACATTCCCTCTATAAGTGACACCTTATGAGAAGTGTCCTTTTCTGTGTGACTTATTTCACTTAGAATCGTCTTACCTAAATCCACTCATCATGCTGCTACTAGCCTTATGACATTGATTTCATGGCTGAGTGATATTCCATTGTACATAAGGACCACAACTTTTTGATCCATTTTTCGCTTTCCTGGGATATTTAAGGTGGAATGAAGTGGAGGTCCTTGTCAACAGAGCAGCCCTAAACTTTGGGGTGCTTGTGTCTTGCTGATTTTCAATTTTCCCACTTTATCCCCCCATGCGTGGAAGTGCCCTATGCTCTCTAAGCTGTGTTTTTTAGATGTTTCAGGACACACCGTACACTTCTCCAGAGTGGCTGTTGGCAATTTACATCCCGCCCATCAGTGTAGCAAGGCTCCCATTTCTCCATGGCCTGTCCTGCATTTCTGGTTTTGACACTTTTTTCAGCATGGCCCTTTTGACCGATGGGAAGCGAGACTTCTTTGTAGCGCTGATTTGCCTTTCCAGGTTGCTTGGTTGGCCAAAAAGGGCGTATGCGTTTTTTCCTGAATATATTCAGGAAAAAACGCATACGCCCTTTTTGGCCAAGGGCATCATTGTCAACGTTTTGCCGCTTTTCGTGTGCTTTAAAGGCGATTCGAATCTACCTCCTGAAATCTGTTTCCTGCAATTCTGCCTTGATTTCAAATCCTCTTCTTTGCCTTCCCTCAATATATTTGTGGACGAGAGTTATCATTTATAACTCTGCAGGTTTGTGAATTGCAGTGCCCTGAAGCTCCATTTTACAAGTCGCTTTTTTGGGAGCTGGCCGCAAAAGCGCAGGATGGCTTGAGGCCCTGTTCTGGTTCCGGGGGGCAGGCTGAGCCTGTGGTTAATTCTTCTTCCTGATGGGAAAATAGAGTGACCTGTGCCTGTCCCAACACCAAGAGCTAGTCTCTCATTGGTTCCCCGTCTTCCCGTTCATCCTCAGGACAAATTGCAACCTGTACGGAACAGGAGGTTAAAGGTGCTGATGCTCCAAGAAGGGAGATTGCTGGTAAAGTGGCTGGAATGGCGAACCCGAGCACAAGGAGATGAGAAATGAGGTGCGTTTTAGAAACCTTTCCCCATCACATGGTGTACCCTCTTCTTGCTTTCTCATGCATGTTTTCGATGTAGGAAGATGCCCTTGAACCTGGAGATTTGGGACCCATGCGATGGGTAGCACGCAGTATTACTTTAAAGGGTCTGCGTTTGCTCACCCAACCTCACCAAACCTCTCAGCCCCAAGAGTGTCCACCCTTATGTCTCATCCAGGTGTGGGTCTAGATATGGTCAATCCAGGTTGCATCACAGCCCCTGAACGAATTGTGTAAGAATTTCTCTCTCTTTCCCTGTCTTTGTTTCATGGGTTTTTAAAAGTAATTTATTTTTATAATGGGGTTTAGCTGCTTTTCACGGCTGTGTTTATGCCGCTTTACACCCACTTGACACACTAACAGAGAGATATCAATACATAGGTTTTAAGATTATTACTAGTCAGATATATTCTTGTGCGGTGAATCGGGCGTGTTGAGTCCAGTTCTCTGAGCAAGGAGTAGGTCTTGTCTATTACATATTGGGTTTATGGAACGGTATCTGAGCTAATTTGAAACTCTTCTTTTATGTATCACCCCACCTCACCTTTCCCGTTAAGCAGCCATAGTGTGTTTTCTGCATGTGTGACTCTGTTCTGTTTTGTAATTCAGTTCAAGTGTAACGGTTTTTACATTCCCTCTATAAGTGACACCTTATGAGAAGTGTCCTTTTCTGTGTGACTTATTTCACTTAGAATCGTCTTACCTAAATCCACTCATCATGCTGCTACTAGCCTTATGACATTGATTTCATGGCTGAGTGATATTCCATTGTACATAAGGACCACAACTTTTTGATCCATTTTTCGCTTTCCTGGGATATTTAAGGTGGAATGAAGTGGAGGTCCTTGTCAACAGAGCAGCCTTAAACTTTGGGGTGCTTGTGTCTTGCTGATTTTCAATTTTCCCACTTTATCCCCCCATGCGTGGAAGTGCCCTATGCTCTCTAAGCTGTGTTTTTTAGATGTTTCAGGACACACCGTACACTTCTCCAGAGTGCCTGTTGGCAATTTACATCCCGCCCATCAGTGTAGCAAGGCTCCCATTTCTCTATGGCCTGTCCTGCATTTCTGGTTTTGACACTTTTTTCAGCATGGCCCTTTTGACCGATGGGAAGCGAGACTTCTTTGTAGCGCTGATTTGCCTTTCCAGGTTGCTTGGTTGGCCAAAAAGGGCGTATGCGTTTTTTCCTGAATATATTCAGGAAAAAACGCATACGCCCTTTTTGGCCAAGGGCATCATTGTCAACGTTTTGCCCCTTTTCATGTGCTTTAAAGGCGATTCGAATCTACCTCCTGAAATCTGTTTCCTGCAATTCTGCCTTGATTTCAAATCCTCTTCTTTGCCTTCCCTCAATATATTTGTGGACGAGAGTTATCGTTTATAACTCTGCAGGTTTGTGAATTGCAGTGCCCTGAAGCTCCATTTTACAAGTCGCTTTTTTGGGAGCTGGCCGCAAAAGCGCAGGATGGCTTCAGGCCCTGTTCTGGTTCCGGGGGGCAGGCTGAGCCTGTGGTTAATTCTTCTTCCTGATGGGAAAATAGAGTGACCTGTGCCTGTCCCAACACCAAGAGCTAGTCTCTCATTGGTTCCCCGTCTTCCCGTTCATCCTCAGGACAAATTGCAACCTGTACGGAACAGGAGGTTAAAGGTGCTGATGCTCCAAGAAGGGAGATTGCTGGTAAAGTGGCTGGAATGGCGAACCCGAGCACAAGGAGATGAGAAATGAGGTGCGTTTTAGAAACCTTTCCCCATCACATGGTGTACCCTCTTCTTGGTTTCTCATGCATGTTTTCGATGTAGGAAGATGCCCTTGAACCTGGAGATTTGGGACCCATGCGATGGGTAGCACGCAGTATTACTTTAAAGGGTCTGCGTTTGCTCACCCAACCTCACCAAACCTCTCAGCCCCAAGAGTGTCCACCCTTATGTCTCATCCAGGTGTGGGTCTAGATATGGTCAATCCAGGTTGCATCACAGCCCCTGAACGAATTGTGTAAGAATTTCTCTCTCTTTCCCTGTCTTTGTTTCATGGGTTTTTAAAAGTAATTTATTTTTATAATGGGGTTTAGCTGCTTTTCACGGCTGTGTTTAGGCCGCTTTACACCCACTTGACACACTAACAGAGAGATATCAATACATAGGTTTTAAGATTATTACTAGTCAGATATATTCTTGTGCGGTGAATCGGGCGTGTTGAGTCCAGTTCTCTGAGCAAGGAGTAGGTCTTGTCTATTACATATTGGGTTTATGGAACGGTATCTGAGCTAATTTGAAACTCTTCTTTTATGTATCACCCCACCTCACCTTTCCCGTTAAGCAGCCATAGTGTGTTTTCTGCATGTGTGACTCTGTTCTGTTTTGTAATTCAGTTCAAGTGTAACGGTTTTTACATTCCCTCTATAAGTGACACCTTATGAGAAGTGTCCTTTTCTGTGTGACTTATTTCACTTAGAATCGTCTTACCTAAATCCACTCATCATGCTGCTACTAGCCTTATGACATTGATTTCATGGCTGAGTGATATTCCATTGTACATAAGGACCACAACTTTTTGATCCATTTTTCGCTTTCCTGGGATATTTAAGGTGGAATGAAGTGGAGGTCCTTGTCAACAGAGCAGCCCTAAACTTTGGGGTGCTTGTGTCTTGCTGATTTTCAATTTTCCCACTTTATCCCCCCATGCGTGGAAGTGCCCTATGCTCTCTAAGCTGTGTTTTTTAGATGTTTCAGGACACACCGTACACTTCTCCAGAGTGCCTGTTGGCAATTTACATCCCGCCCATCAGTGTAGCAAGGCTTCCATTTCTCCATGGCCTGTCCTGCATTTCTGGTTTTGACACTTTTTTCAGCATGGCCCTTTTGACCGATGGGAAGCGAGACTTCTTTGTAGCGCTGATTTGCCTTTCCAGGTTGCTTGGTTGGCCAAAAAGGGCGTATGCGTTTTTTCCTGAATATATTCAGGAAAAAACGCATACGCCCTTTTTGGCCAAGGGCATCATTGTCAACGTTTTGCCGCTTTTCGTGTGCTTTAAAGGCGATTCGAATCTACCTCCTGAAATCTGTTTCCTGCAATTCTGCCTTGATTTCAAATCCTCTTCTTTGCCTTCCCTCAATATATTTGTGGACGAGAGTTATCATTTATAACTCTGCAGGTTTGTGAATTGCAGTGCCCTGAAGCTCCATTTTACAAGTCGCTTTTTTGGGAGCTGGCCGCAAAAGCGCAGGATGGCTTCAGGCCCTGTTCTGGTTCCGGGGGGCAGGCTGAGCCTGTGGTTAATTCTTCTTCCTGATGGGAAAATAGAGTGACCTGTGCCTGTCCCAACACCAAGAGCTAGTCTCTCATTGGTTCCCCGTCTTCCCGTTCATCCTCAGGACAAATTGCAACCTGTACGGAACAGGAGGTTAAAGGTGCTGATGCTCCAAGAAGGGAGATTGCTGGTAAAGTGGCTGGAATGGCGAACCCGAGCACAAGGAGATGAGAAATGAGGTGCGTTTTAGAAACCTTTCCCCATCACATGGTGTACCCTCTTCTTGGTTTCTCATGCATGTTTTCGATGTAGGAAGATGCCCTTGAACCTGGAGATTTGGGACCCATGCGATGGGTAGCACGCAGTATTACTTTAAAGGGTCTGCGTTTGCTCACCCAACCTCACCAAACCTCTCAGCCCCAAGAGTGTCCACCCTTATGTCTCATCCAGGTGTGGGTCTAGATATGGTCAATCCAGGTTGCATCACAGCCCCTGAACGAATTGTGTAAGAATTTCTCTCTCTTTCCCTGTCTTTGTTTCATGGGTTTTTAAAAGTAATTTATTTTTATAATGGGGTTTAGCTGCTTTTCACGGCTGTGTTTATGCCGCTTTACACCCACTTGACACACTAACAGAGAGATATCAATACATAGGTTTTAAGATTATTACTAGTCAGATATATTCTTGTGCGGTGAATCGGGCGTGTTGAGTCCAGTTCTCTGAGCAAGGAGTAGGTCTTGTCTATTACATATTGGGTTTATGGAACGGTATCTGAGCTAATTTGAAACTCTTCTTTTATGTATCACCCCACCTCACCTTTCCCGTTAAGCAGCCATAGTGTGTTTTCTGCATGTGTGACTCTGTTCTGTTTTGTAATTCAGTTCAAGTGTAACGGTTTTTACATTCCCTCTATAAGTGACACCTTATGAGAAGTGTCCTTTTCTGTGTGACTTATTTCACTTAGAATCGTCTTACCTAAATCCACTCATCATGCTGCTACTAGCCTTATGACATTGATTTCATGGCTGAGTGATATTCCATTGTACATAAGGACCACAACTTTTTGATCCATTTTTCGCTTTCCTGGGATATTTAAGGTGGAATGAAGTGGAGGTCCTTGTCAACAGAGCAGCCTTAAACTTTGGGGTGCTTGTGTCTTGCTGATTTTCAATTTTCCCACTTTATCCCCCCATGCGTGGAAGTGCCCTATGCTCTCTAAGCTGTGTTTTTTAGATGTTTCAGGACACACCGTACACTTCTCCAGAGTGCCTGTTGGCAATTTACATCCCGCCCATCAGTGTAGCAAGGCTCCCATTTCTCTATGGCCTGTCCTGCATTTCTGGTTTTGACACTTTTTTCAGCATGGCCCTTTTGACCGATGGGAAGCGAGACTTCTTTGTAGCGCTGATTTGCCTTTCCAGGTTGCTTGGTTGGCCAAAAAGGGCGTATGCGTTTTTTCCTGAATATATTCAGGAAAAAACGCATACGCCCTTTTTGGCCAAGGGCATCATTGTCAACGTTTTGCCCCTTTTCATGTGCTTTAAAGGCGATTCGAATCTACCTCCTGAAATCTGTTTCCTGCAATTCTGCCTTGATTTCAAATCCTCTTCTTTGCCTTCCCTCAATATATTTGTGGACGAGAGTTATCGTTTATAACTCTGCAGGTTTGTGAATTGCAGTGCCCTGAAGCTCCATTTTACAAGTCGCTTTTTTGGGAGCTGGCCGCAAAAGCGCAGGATGGCTTCAGGCCCTGTTCTGGTTCCGGGGGGCAGGCTGAGCCTGTGGTTAATTCTTCTTCCTGATGGGAAAATAGAGTGACCTGTGCCTGTCCCAACACCAAGAGCTAGTCTCTCATTGGTTCCCCGTCTTCCCGTTCATCCTCAGGACAAATTGCAACCTGTACGGAACAGGAGGTTAAAGGTGCTGATGCTCCAAGAAGGGAGATTGCTGGTAAAGTGGCTGGAATGGCGAACCCGAGCACAAGGAGATGAGAAATGAGGTGCGTTTTAGAAACCTTTCCCCATCACATGGTGTACCCTCTTCTTGGTTTCTCATGCATGTTTTCGATGTAGGAAGATGCCCTTGAACCTGGAGATTTGGGACCCATGCGATGGGTAGCACGCAGTATTACTTTAAAGGGTCTGCGTTTGCTCACCCAACCTCACCAAACCTCTCAGCCCCAAGAGTGTCCACCCTTATGTCTCATCCAGCTGTGGGTCTAGATATGGTCAATCCAGGTTGCATCACAGCCCCTGAACGAATTGTGTAAGAATTTCTCTCTCTTTCCCTGTCTTTGTTTCATGGGTTTTTAAAAGTAATTTATTTTTATAATGGGGTTTAGCTGCTTTTCACGGCTGTGTTTAGGCCGCTTTACACCCACTTGACACACTAACAGAGAGATATCAATACATAGGTTTTAAGATTATTACTAGTCAGATATATTCTTGTGCGGTGAATCGGGCGTGTTGAGTCCAGTTCTCTGAGCAAGGAGTAGGTCTTGTCTATTACATATTGGGTTTATGGAACGGTATCTGAGCTAATTTGAAACTCTTCTTTTATGTATCACCCCACCTCACCTTTCCCGTTAAGCAGCCATAGTGTGTTTTCTGCATGTGTGACTCTGTTCTGTTTTGTAATTCAGTTCAAGTGTAACGGTTTTTACATTCCCTCTATAAGTGACACCTTATGAGAAGTGTCCTTTTCTGTGTGACTTATTTCACTTAGAATCGTCTTACCTAAATCCACTCATCATGCTGCTACTAGCCTTATGACATTGATTTCATGGCTGAGTGATATTCCATTGTACATAAGGACCACAACTTTTTGATCCATTTTTCGCTTTCCTGGGATATTTAAGGTGGAATGAAGTGGAGGTCCTTGTCAACAGAGCAGCCCTAAACTTTGGGGTGCTTGTGTCTTGCTGATTTTCAATTTTCCCACTTTATCCCCCCATGCGTGGAAGTGCCCTATGCTCTCTAAGCTGTGTTTTTTAGATGTTTCAGGACACACCGTACACTTCTCCAGAGTGCCTGTTGGCAATTTACATCCCGCCCATCAGTGTAGCAAGGCTTCCATTTCTCCATGGCCTGTCCTGCATTTCTGGTTTTGACACTTTTTTCAGCATGGCCCTTTTGACCGATGGGAAGCGAGACTTCTTTGTAGCGCTGATTTGCCTTTCCAGGTTGCTTGGTTGGCCAAAAAGGGCGTATGCGTTTTTTCCTGAATATATTCAGGAAAAAACGCATACGCCCTTTTTGGCCAAGGGCATCATTGTCAACGTTTTGCCGCTTTTCGTGTGCTTTAAAGGCGATTCGAATCTACCTCCTGAAATCTGTTTCCTGCAATTCTGCCTTGATTTCAAATCCTCTTCTTTGCCTTCCCTCAATATATTTGTGGACGAGAGTTATCATTTATAACTCTGCAGGTTTGTGAATTGCAGTGCCCTGAAGCTCCATTTTACAAGTCGCTTTTTTGGGAGCTGGCCGCAAAAGCGCAGGATGGCTTCAGGCCCTGTTCTGGTTCCGGGGGGCAGGCTGAGCCTGTGGTTAATTCTTCTTCCTGATGGGAAAATAGAGTGACCTGTGCCTGTCCCAACACCAAGAGCTAGTCTCTCATTGGTTCCCCGTCTTCCCGTTCATCCTCAGGACAAATTGCAACCTGTACGGAACAGGAGGTTAAAGGTGCTGATGCTCCAAGAAGGGAGATTGCTGGTAAAGTGGCTGGAATGGCGAACCCGAGCACAAGGAGATGAGAAATGAGGTGCGTTTTAGAAACCTTTCCCCATCACATGGTGTACCCTCTTCTTGGTTTCTCATGCATGTTTTCGATGTAGGAAGATGCCCTTGAACCTGGAGATTTGGGACCCATGCGATGGGTAGCACGCAGTATTACTTTAAAGGGTCTGCGTTTGCTCACCCAACCTCACCAAACCTCTCAGCCCCAAGAGTGTCCACCCTTATGTCTCATCCAGGTGTGGGTCTAGATATGGTCAATCCAGGTTGCATCACAGCCCCTGAACGAATTGTGTAAGAATTTCTCTCTCTTTCCCTGTCTTTGTTTCATGGGTTTTTAAAAGTAATTTATTTTTATAATGGGGTTTAGCTGCTTTTCACGGCTGTGTTTATGCCGCTTTACACCCACTTGACACACTAACAGAGAGATATCAATACATAGGTTTTAAGATTATTACTAGTCAGATATATTCTTGTGCGGTGAATCGGGCGTGTTGAGTCCAGTTCTCTGAGCAAGGAGTAGGTCTTGTCTATTACATATTGGGTTTATGGAACGGTATCTGAGCTAATTTGAAACTCTTCTTTTATGTATCACCCCACCTCACCTTTCCCGTTAAGCAGCCATAGTGTGTTTTCTGCATGTGTGACTCTGTTCTGTTTTGTAATTCAGTTCAAGTGTAACGGTTTTTACATTCCCTCTATAAGTGACACCTTATGAGAAGTGTCCTTTTCTGTGTGACTTATTTCACTTAGAATCGTCTTACCTAAATCCACTCATCATGCTGCTACTAGCCTTATGACATTGATTTCATGGCTGAGTGATATTCCATTGTACATAAGGACCACAACTTTTTGATCCATTTTTCGCTTTCCTGGGATATTTAAGGTGGAATGAAGTGGAGGTCCTTGTCAACAGAGCAGCCTTAAACTTTGGGGTGCTTGTGTCTTGCTGATTTTCAATTTTCCCACTTTATCCCCCCATGCGTGGAAGTGCCCTATGCTCTCTAAGCTGTGTTTTTTAGATGTTTCAGGACACACCGTACACTTCTCCAGAGTGCCTGTTGGCAATTTACATCCCGCCCATCAGTGTAGCAAGGCTCCCATTTCTCTATGGCCTGTCCTGCATTTCTGGTTTTGACACTTTTTTCAGCATGGCCCTTTTGACCGATGGGAAGCGAGACTTCTTTGTAGCGCTGATTTGCCTTTCCAGGTTGCTTGGTTGGCCAAAAAGGGCGTATGCGTTTTTTCCTGAATATATTCAGGAAAAAACGCATACGCCCTTTTTGGCCAAGGGCATCATTGTCAACGTTTTGCCCCTTTTCATGTGCTTTAAAGGCGATTCGAATCTACCTCCTGAAATCTGTTTCCTGCAATTCTGCCTTGATTTCAAATCCTCTTCTTTGCCTTCCCTCAATATATTTGTGGACGAGAGTTATCGTTTATAACTCTGCAGGTTTGTGAATTGCAGTGCCCTGAAGCTCCATTTTACAAGTCGCTTTTTTGGGAGCTGGCCGCAAAAGCGCAGGATGGCTTCAGGCCCTGTTCTGGTTCCGGGGGGCAGGCTGAGCCTGTGGTTAATTCTTCTTCCTGATGGGAAAATAGAGTGACCTGTGCCTGTCCCAACACCAAGAGCTAGTCTCTCATTGGTTCCCCGTCTTCCCGTTCATCCTCAGGACAAATTGCAACCTGTACGGAACAGGAGGTTAAAGGTGCTGATGCTCCAAGAAGGGAGATTGCTGGTAAAGTGGCTGGAATGGCGAACCCGAGCACAAGGAGATGAGAAATGAGGTGCGTTTTAGAAACCTTTCCCCATCACATGGTGTACCCTCTTCTTGGTTTCTCATGCATGTTTTCGATGTAGGAAGATGCCCTTGAACCTGGAGATTTGGGACCCATGCGATGGGTAGCACGCAGTATTACTTTAAAGGGTCTGCGTTTGCTCACCCAACCTCACCAAACCTCTCAGCCCCAAGAGTGTCCACCCTTATGTCTCATCCAGGTGTGGGTCTAGATATGGTCAATCCAGGTTGCATCACAGCCCCTGAACGAATTGTGTAAGAATTTCTCTCTCTTTCCCTGTCTTTGTTTCATGGGTTTTTAAAAGTAATTTATTTTTATAATGGGGTTTAGCTGCTTTTCACGGCTGTGTTTAGGCCGCTTTACACCCACTTGACACACTAACAGAGAGATATCAATACATAGGTTTTAAGATTATTACTAGTCAGATATATTCTTGTGCGGTGAATCGGGCGTGTTGAGTCCAGTTCTCTGAGCAAGGAGTAGGTCTTGTCTATTACATATTGGGTTTATGGAACGGTATCTGAGCTAATTTGAAACTCTTCTTTTATGTATCACCCCACCTCACCTTTCCCGTTAAGCAGCCATAGTGTGTTTTCTGCATGTGTGACTCTGTTCTGTTTTGTAATTCAGTTCAAGTGTAACGGTTTTTACATTCCCTCTATAAGTGACACCTTATGAGAAGTGTCCTTTTCTGTGTGACTTATTTCACTTAGAATCGTCTTACCTAAATCCACTCATCATGCTGCTACTAGCCTTATGACATTGATTTCATGGCTGAGTGATATTCCATTGTACATAAGGACCACAACTTTTTGATCCATTTTTCGCTTTCCTGGGATATTTAAGGTGGAATGAAGTGGAGGTCCTTGTCAACAGAGCAGCCCTAAACTTTGGGGTGCTTGTGTCTTGCTGATTTTCAATTTTCCCACTTTATCCCCCCATGCGTGGAAGTGCCCTATGCTCTCTAAGCTGTGTTTTTTAGATGTTTCAGGACACACCGTACACTTCTCCAGAGTGCCTGTTGGCAATTTACATCCCGCCCATCAGTGTAGCAAGGCTTCCATTTCTCCATGGCCTGTCCTGCATTTCTGGTTTTGACACTTTTTTCAGCATGGCCCTTTTGACCGATGGGAAGCGAGACTTCTTTGTAGCGCTGATTTGCCTTTCCAGGTTGCTTGGTTGGCCAAAAAGGGCGTATGCGTTTTTTCCTGAATATATTCAGGAAAAAACGCATACGCCCTTTTTGGCCAAGGGCATCATTGTCAACGTTTTGCCGCTTTTCGTGTGCTTTAAAGGCGATTCGAATCTACCTCCTGAAATCTGTTTCCTGCAATTCTGCCTTGATTTCAAATCCTCTTCTTTGCCTTCCCTCAATATATTTGTGGACGAGAGTTATCATTTATAACTCTGCAGGTTTGTGAATTGCAGTGCCCTGAAGCTCCATTTTACAAGTCGCTTTTTTGGGAGCTGGCCGCAAAAGCGCAGGATGGCTTCAGGCCCTGTTCTGGTTCCGGGGGGCAGGCTGAGCCTGTGGTTAATTCTTCTTCCTGATGGGAAAATAGAGTGACCTGTGCCTGTCCCAACACCAAGAGCTAGTCTCTCATTGGTTCCCCGTCTTCCCGTTCATCCTCAGGACAAATTGCAACCTGTACGGAACAGGAGGTTAAAGGTGCTGATGCTCCAAGAAGGGAGATTGCTGGTAAAGTGGCTGGAATGGCGAACCCGAGCACAAGGAGATGAGAAATGAGGTGCGTTTTAGAAACCTTTCCCCATCACATGGTGTACCCTCTTCTTGGTTTCTCATGCATGTTTTCGATGTAGGAAGATGCCCTTGAACCTGGAGATTTGGGACCCATGCGATGGGTAGCACGCAGTATTACTTTAAAGGGTCTGCGTTTGCTCACCCAACCTCACCAAACCTCTCAGCCCCAAGAGTGTCCACCCTTATGTCTCATCCAGGTGTGGGTCTAGATATGGTCAATCCAGGTTGCATCACAGCCCCTGAACGAATTGTGTAAGAATTTCTCTCTCTTTCCCTGTCTTTGTTTCATGGGTTTTTAAAAGTAATTTATTTTTATAATGGGGTTTAGCTGCTTTTCACGGCTGTGTTTATGCCGCTTTACACCCACTTGACACACTAACAGAGAGATATCAATACATAGGTTTTAAGATTATTACTAGTCAGATATATTCTTGTGCGGTGAATCGGGCGTGTTGAGTCCAGTTCTCTGAGCAAGGAGTAGGTCTTGTCTATTACATATTGGGTTTATGGAACGGTATCTGAGCTAATTTGAAACTCTTCTTTTATGTATCACCCCACCTCACCTTTCCCGTTAAGCAGCCATAGTGTGTTTTCTGCATGTGTGACTCTGTTCTGTTTTGTAATTCAGTTCAAGTGTAACGGTTTTTACATTCCCTCTATAAGTGACACCTTATGAGAAGTGTCCTTTTCTGTGTGACTTATTTCACTTAGAATCGTCTTACCTAAATCCACTCATCATGCTGCTACTAGCCTTATGACATTGATTTCATGGCTGAGTGATATTCCATTGTACATAAGGACCACAACTTTTTGATCCATTTTTCGCTTTCCTGGGATATTTAAGGTGGAATGAAGTGGAGGTCCTTGTCAACAGAGCAGCCTTAAACTTTGGGGTGCTTGTGTCTTGCTGATTTTCAATTTTCCCACTTTATCCCCCCATGCGTGGAAGTGCCCTATGCTCTCTAAGCTGTGTTTTTTAGATGTTTCAGGACACACCGTACACTTCTCCAGAGTGCCTGTTGGCAATTTACATCCCGCCCATCAGTGTAGCAAGGCTCCCATTTCTCTATGGCCTGTCCTGCATTTCTGGTTTTGACACTTTTTTCAGCATGGCCCTTTTGACCGATGGGAAGCGAGACTTCTTTGTAGCGCTGATTTGCCTTTCCAGGTTGCTTGGTTGGCCAAAAAGGGCGTATGCGTTTTTTCCTGAATATATTCAGGAAAAAACGCATACGCCCTTTTTGGCCAAGGGCATCATTGTCAACGTTTTGCCCCTTTTCATGTGCTTTAAAGGCGATTCGAATCTACCTCCTGAAATCTGTTTCCTGCAATTCTGCCTTGATTTCAAATCCTCTTCTTTGCCTTCCCTCAATATATTTGTGGACGAGAGTTATCGTTTATAACTCTGCAGGTTTGTGAATTGCAGTGCCCTGAAGCTCCATTTTACAAGTCGCTTTTTTGGGAGCTGGCCGCAAAAGCGCAGGATGGCTTCAGGCCCTGTTCTGGTTCCGGGGGGCAGGCTGAGCCTGTGGTTAATTCTTCTTCCTGATGGGAAAATAGAGTGACCTGTGCCTGTCCCAACACCAAGAGCTAGTCTCTCATTGGTTCCCCGTCTTCCCGTTCATCCTCAGGACAAATTGCAACCTGTACGGAACAGGAGGTTAAAGGTGCTGATGCTCCAAGAAGGGAGATTGCTGGTAAAGTGGCTGGAATGGCGAACCCGAGCACAAGGAGATGAGAAATGAGGTGCGTTTTAGAAACCTTTCCCCATCACATGGTGTACCCTCTTCTTGGTTTCTCATGCATGTTTTCGATGTAGGAAGATGCCCTTGAACCTGGAGATTTGGGACCCATGCGATGGGTAGCACGCAGTATTACTTTAAAGGGTCTGCGTTTGCTCACCCAACCTCACCAAACCTCTCAGCCCCAAGAGTGTCCACCCTTATGTCTCATCCAGGTGTGGGTCTAGATATGGTCAATCCAGGTTGCATCACAGCCCCTGAACGAATTGTGTAAGAATTTCTCTCTCTTTCCCTGTCTTTGTTTCATGGGTTTTTAAAAGTAATTTATTTTTATAATGGGGTTTAGCTGCTTTTCACGGCTGTGTTTAGGCCGCTTTACACCCACTTGACACACTAACAGAGAGATATCAATACATAGGTTTTAAGATTATTACTAGTCAGATATATTCTTGTGCGGTGAATCGGGCGTGTTGAGTCCAGTTCTCTGAGCAAGGAGTAGGTCTTGTCTATTACATATTGGGTTTATGGAACGGTATCTGAGCTAATTTGAAACTCTTCTTTTATGTATCACCCCACCTCACCTTTCCCGTTAAGCAGCCATAGTGTGTTTTCTGCATGTGTGACTCTGTTCTGTTTTGTAATTCAGTTCAAGTGTAACGGTTTTTACATTCCCTCTATAAGTGACACCTTATGAGAAGTGTCCTTTTCTGTGTGACTTATTTCACTTAGAATCGTCTTACCTAAATCCACTCATCATGCTGCTACTAGCCTTATGACATTGATTTCATGGCTGAGTGATATTCCATTGTACATAAGGACCACAACTTTTTGATCCATTTTTCGCTTTCCTGGGATATTTAAGGTGGAATGAAGTGGAGGTCCTTGTCAACAGAGCAGCCCTAAACTTTGGGGTGCTTGTGTCTTGCTGATTTTCAATTTTCCCACTTTATCCCCCCATGCGTGGAAGTGCCCTATGCTCTCTAAGCTGTGTTTTTTAGATGTTTCAGGACACACCGTACACTTCTCCAGAGTGGCTGTTGGCAATTTACATCCCGCCCATCAGTGTAGCAAGGCTCCCATTTCTCTATGGCCTGTCCTGCATTTCTGGTTTTGACACTTTTTTCAGCATGGCCCTTTTGACCGATGGGAAGCGAGACTTCTTTGTAGCGCTGATTTGCCTTTCCAGGTTGCTTGGTTGGCCAAAAAGGGCGTATGCGTTTTTTCCTGAATATATTCAGGAAAAAACGCATACGCCCTTTTTGGCCAAGGGCATCATTGTCAACGTTTTGCTGCTTTTCATGTGCTTTAAAGGCGATTCGAATCTACCTCCTGAATTCTGTTTCCTGCAATTCTGCCTTGATTTCAAATCCTCTTCTTTGCCTTCCCTCAATATATTTGTGGACGAGAGTAATCGTTTATAACTCTGCAGGTTTGTGAATTGCTGTGCCCTGAAGCTCCATTTTACAAGTCGCTTTTTTGGGAGCTGGCATCAAAAGCGCAGGATGGCTTCAGGCCCTGTTCTGGTTCCGGGGGGCAGGCTGAGCCTGTGGTTAATTCTTCTTCCTGATGGGAAAATAGAGTGACCTGTGCCTGTCCCAACACCAAGAGCTAGTCTCTCATTGGTTCCCCGTCTTCCCGTTCATCCTCAGGACAAATTGCAACCTGTACGGAACAGGAGGTTAAAGGTGCTGATGCTCCAAGAAGGGAGATTGCTGGTAAAGTGGCTGGAATGGCGAACCCGAGCACAAGGAGATGAGAAATGAGGTGCGTTTTAGAAACCTTTCCCCATCACATGGTGTACCCTCTTCTTGCTTTCTCATGCATGTTTTCGATGTAGGAAGATGCCCTTGAACCTGGAGATTTGGGACCCATGCGATGGGTAGCACGCAGTATTACTTTAAAGGGTCTGCGTTTGCTCACCCAACCTCACCAAACCTCTCAGCCCCAAGAGTGTCCACCCTTATGTCTCATCCAGGTGTGGGTCTAGATATGGTCAATCCAGGTTGCATCACAGCCCCTGAACGAATTGTGTAAGAATTTCTCTCTCTTTCCCTGTCTTTGTTTCATGGGTTTTTAAAAGTAATTTATTTTTATAATGGGGTTTAGCTGCTTTTCACGGCTGTGTTTATGCCGCTTTACACCCACTTGACACACTAACAGAGAGATATCAATACATAGGTTTTAAGATTATTACTAGTCAGATATATTCTTGTGCGGTGAATCGGGCGTGTTGAGTCCAGTTCTCTGAGCAAGGAGTAGGTCTTGTCTATTACATATTGGGTTTATGGAACGGTATCTGAGCTAATTTGAAACTCTTCTTTTATGTATCACCCCACCTCACCTTTCCCGTTAAGCAGCCATAGTGTGTTTTCTGCATGTGTGACTCTGTTCTGTTTTGTAATTCAGTTCAAGTGTAACGGTTTTTACATTCCCTCTATAAGTGACACCTTATGAGAAGTGTCCTTTTCTGTGTGACTTATTTCACTTAGAATCGTCTTACCTAAATCCACTCATCATGCTGCTACTAGCCTTATGACATTGATTTCATGGCTGAGTGATATTCCATTGTACATAAGGACCACAACTTTTTGATCCATTTTTCGCTTTCCTGGGATATTTAAGGTGGAATGAAGTGGAGGTCCTTGTCAACAGAGCAGCCCTAAACTTTGGGGTGCTTGTGTCTTGCTGATTTTCAATTTTCCCACTTTATCCCCCCATGCGTGGAAGTGCCCTATGCTCTCTAAGCTGTGTTTTTTAGATGTTTCAGGACACACCGTACACTTCTCCAGAGTGGCTGTTGGCAATTTACATCCCGCCCATCAGTGTAGCAAGGCTCCCATTTCTCCATGGCCTGTCCTGCATTTCTGGTTTTGACACTTTTTTCAGCATGGCCCTTTTGACCGATGGGAAGCGAGACTTCTTTGTAGCGCTGATTTGCCTTTCCAGGTTGCTTGGTTGGCCAAAAAGGGCGTATGCGTTTTTTCCTGAATATATTCAGGAAAAAACGCATACGCCCTTTTTGGCCAAGGGCATCATTGTCAACGTTTTGCCGCTTTTCGTGTGCTTTAAAGGCGATTCGAATCTACCTCCTGAAATCTGTTTCCTGCAATTCTGCCTTGATTTCAAATCCTCTTCTTTGCCTTCCCTCAATATATTTGTGGACGAGAGTTATCGTTTATAACTCTGCAGGTTTGTGAATTGCAGTGCCCTGAAGCTCCATTTTACAAGTCGCTTTTTTGGGAGCTGGCCGCAAAAGCGCAGGATGGCTTCAGGCCCTGTTCTGGTTCCGGGGGGCAGGCTGAGCCTGTGGTTAATTCTTCTTCCTGATGGGAAAATAGAGTGACCTGTGCCTGTCCCAACACCAAGAGCTAGTCTCTCATTGGTTCCCCGTCTTCCCGTTCATCCTCAGGACAAATTGCAACCTGTACGGAACAGGAGGTTAAAGGTGCTGATGCTCCAAGTAGGGAGATTGCTAGTAAAGTGGCTGGAATGGCGAACCCGAGCACAAGGAGATGAGAAATGAGGTGCGTTTTAGAAACCTTTCCCCATCACACGGTGTACCCTCTTCTGGGTTTCTCATGCATGTTTTCGATGTAGGAAGATGCCCTTGAACCTGGAGATTTGGGACCCATGCGATGGGTAGCACGCAGTATTACTTTAAAGGGTCTGCGTTTGCTCACCCAACCTCACCAAACCTCTCAGCCCGAAGAGTGTCCACCCTTATGTCTCATCCAGCTGTGGGTCTAGATATGGTCAATCCAGGTTGCATCACAGCCCCTGAACGAATTGTGTAAGAATTTCTCTCTCTTTCCCTGTCTTTGTTTCATGGGTTTTTAAAAGTAATTTATTTTTATAATGGGGTTTAGCTGCTTTTCACGGCTGTGTTTATGCCGCTTTACACCCACTTGACACACTAACAGAGAGATATCAATACATAGGTTTTAAGATTATTACTAGTCAGATATATTCTTGTGCGGTGAATCGGGCGTGTTGAGTCCAGTTCTCTGAGCAAGGAGTAGGTCTTGTCTATTACCTATTGGGTTTATGGAACGGTATCTGAGCTAATTTGAAGCTCTTGTTTTATGTATCACCCCACCTCACCTTTCCCGTTAAGCAGCCATAGTGTGTTTTCTGCATGTGTGACTCTGTTCTGTTTTGTAATTCAGTTCAAGTGTAACGGTTTTTACATTCCCTCTATAAGTGACACCTTATGAGAAGTGTCCTTTTCTGTGTGACTTATTTCACTTAGAATCGTCTTACCTAAATCCACTCATCATGCTGCTACTAGCCTTATGACATTGATTTCATGGCTGAGTGATATTCCATTGTACATAAGGACCACAACTTTTTGATCCATTTTTCGCTTTCCTGGGATATTTAAGGTGGAATGAAGTGGAGGTCCTTGTCAACAGAGCAGCCTTAAACTTTGGGGTGCTTGTGTCTTGCTGATTTTCAATTTTCCCACTTTATCCCCCCATGCGTGGAAGTGCCCTATGCTCTCTAAGCTGTGTTTTTTAGATGTTTCAGGACACACCGTACACTTCTCCAGAGTGCCTGTTGGCAATTTACATCCCGCCCATCAGTGTAGCAAGGCTCCCATTTCTCTATGGCCTGTCCTGCATTTCTGGTTTTGACACTTTTTTCAGCATGGCCCTTTTGACCGATGGGAAGCGAGACTTCTTTGTAGCGCTGATTTGCCTTTCCAGGTTGCTTGGTTGGCCAAAAAGGGCGTATGCGTTTTTTCCTGAATATATTCAGGAAAAAACGCATACGCCCTTTTTGGCCAAGGGCATCATTGTCAACGTTTTGCCCCTTTTCATGTGCTTTAAAGGCGATTCGAATCTACCTCCTGAAATCTGTTTCCTGCAATTCTGCCTTGATTTCAAATCCTCTTCTTTGCCTTCCCTCAATATATTTGTGGACGAGAGTTATCGTTTATAACTCTGCAGGTTTGTGAATTGCAGTGCCCTGAAGCTCCATTTTACAAGTCGCTTTTTTGGGAGCTGGCCGCAAAAGCGCAGGATGGCTTCAGGCCCTGTTCTGGTTCCGGGGGGCAGGCTGAGCCTGTGGTTAATTCTTCTTCCTGATGGGAAAATAGAGTGACCTGTGCCTGTCCCAACACCAAGAGCTAGTCTCTCATTGGTTCCCCGTCTTCCCGTTCATCCTCAGGACAAATTGCAACCTGTACGGAACAGGAGGTTAAAGGTGCTGATGCTCCAAGAAGGGAGATTGCTGGTAAAGTGGCTGGAATGGCGAACCCGAGCACAAGGAGATGAGAAATGAGGTGCGTTTTAGAAACCTTTCCCCATCACATGGTGTACCCTCTTCTTGGTTTCTCATGCATGTTTTCGATGTAGGAAGATGCCCTTGAACCTGGAGATTTGGGACCCATGCGATGGGTAGCACGCAGTATTACTTTAAAGGGTCTGCGTTTGCTCACCCAACCTCACCAAACCTCTCAGCCCCAAGAGTGTCCACCCTTATGTCTCATCCAGGTGTGGGTCTAGATATGGTCAATCCAGGTTGCATCACAGCCCCTGAACGAATTGTGTAAGAATTTCTCTCTCTTTCCCTGTCTTTGTTTCATGGGTTTTTAAAAGTAATTTATTTTTATAATGGGGTTTAGCTGCTTTTCACGGCTGTGTTTAGGCCGCTTTACACCCACTTGACACACTAACAGAGAGATATCAATACATAGGTTTTAAGATTATTACTAGTCAGATATATTCTTGTGCGGTGAATCGGGCGTGTTGAGTCCAGTTCTCTGAGCAAGGAGTAGGTCTTGTCTATTACATATTGGGTTTATGGAACGGTATCTGAGCTAATTTGAAACTCTTCTTTTATGTATCACCCCACCTCACCTTTCCCGTTAAGCAGCCATAGTGTGTTTTCTGCATGTGTGACTCTGTTCTGTTTTGTAATTCAGTTCAAGTGTAACGGTTTTTACATTCCCTCTATAAGTGACACCTTATGAGAAGTGTCCTTTTCTGTGTGACTTATTTCACTTAGAATCGTCTTACCTAAATCCACTCATCATGCTGCTACTAGCCTTATGACATTGATTTCATGGCTGAGTGATATTCCATTGTACATAAGGACCACAACTTTTTGATCCATTTTTCGCTTTCCTGGGATATTTAAGGTGGAATGAAGTGGAGGTCCTTGTCAACAGAGCAGCCCTAAACTTTGGGGTGCTTGTGTCTTGCTGATTTTCAATTTTCCCACTTTATCCCCCCATGCGTGGAAGTGCCCTATGCTCTCTAAGCTGTGTTTTTTAGATGTTTCAGGACACACCGTACACTTCTCCAGAGTGCCTGTTGGCAATTTACATCCCGCCCATCAGTGTAGCAAGGCTTCCATTTCTCCATGGCCTGTCCTGCATTTCTGGTTTTGACACTTTTTTCAGCATGGCCCTTTTGACCGATGGGAAGCGAGACTTCTTTGTAGCGCTGATTTGCCTTTCCAGGTTGCTTGGTTGGCCAAAAAGGGCGTATGCGTTTTTTCCTGAATATATTCAGGAAAAAACGCATACGCCCTTTTTGGCCAAGGGCATCATTGTCAACGTTTTGCCGCTTTTCGTGTGCTTTAAAGGCGATTCGAATCTACCTCCTGAAATCTGTTTCCTGCAATTCTGCCTTGATTTCAAATCCTCTTCTTTGCCTTCCCTCAATATATTTGTGGACGAGAGTTATCATTTATAACTCTGCAGGTTTGTGAATTGCAGTGCCCTGAAGCTCCATTTTACAAGTCGCTTTTTTGGGAGCTGGCCGCAAAAGCGCAGGATGGCTTCAGGCCCTGTTCTGGTTCCGGGGGGCAGGCTGAGCCTGTGGTTAATTCTTCTTCCTGATGGGAAAATAGAGTGACCTGTGCCTGTCCCAACACCAAGAGCTAGTCTCTCATTGGTTCCCCGTCTTCCCGTTCATCCTCAGGACAAATTGCAACCTGTACGGAACAGGAGGTTAAAGGTGCTGATGCTCCAAGAAGGGAGATTGCTGGTAAAGTGGCTGGAATGGCGAACCCGAGCACAAGGAGATGAGAAATGAGGTGCGTTTTAGAAACCTTTCCCCATCACATGGTGTACCCTCTTCTTGGTTTCTCATGCATGTTTTCGATGTAGGAAGATGCCCTTGAACCTGGAGATTTGGGACCCATGCGATGGGTAGCACGCAGTATTACTTTAAAGGGTCTGCGTTTGCTCACCCAACCTCACCAAACCTCTCAGCCCCAAGAGTGTCCACCCTTATGTCTCATCCAGGTGTGGGTCTAGATATGGTCAATCCAGGTTGCATCACAGCCCCTGAACGAATTGTGTAAGAATTTCTCTCTCTTTCCCTGTCTTTGTTTCATGGGTTTTTAAAAGTAATTTATTTTTATAATGGGGTTTAGCTGCTTTTCACGGCTGTGTTTATGCCGCTTTACACCCACTTGACACACTAACAGAGAGATATCAATACATAGGTTTTAAGATTATTACTAGTCAGATATATTCTTGTGCGGTGAATCGGGCGTGTTGAGTCCAGTTCTCTGAGCAAGGAGTAGGTCTTGTCTATTACATATTGGGTTTATGGAACGGTATCTGAGCTAATTTGAAACTCTTCTTTTATGTATCACCCCACCTCACCTTTCCCGTTAAGCAGCCATAGTGTGTTTTCTGCATGTGTGACTCTGTTCTGTTTTGTAATTCAGTTCAAGTGTAACGGTTTTTACATTCCCTCTATAAGTGACACCTTATGAGAAGTGTCCTTTTCTGTGTGACTTATTTCACTTAGAATCGTCTTACCTAAATCCACTCATCATGCTGCTACTAGCCTTATGACATTGATTTCATGGCTGAGTGATATTCCATTGTACATAAGGACCACAACTTTTTGATCCATTTTTCGCTTTCCTGGGATATTTAAGGTGGAATGAAGTGGAGGTCCTTGTCAACAGAGCAGCCCTAAACTTTGGGGTGCTTGTGTCTTGCTGATTTTCAATTTTCCCACTTTATCCCCCCATGCGTGGAAGTGCCCTATGCTCTCTAAGCTGTGTTTTTTAGATGTTTCAGGACACACCGTACACTTCTCCAGAGTGGCTGTTGGCAATTTACATCCCGCCCATCAGTGTAGCAAGGCTCCCATTTCTCTATGGCCTGTCCTGCATTTCTGGTTTTGACACTTTTTTCAGCATGGCCCTTTTGACCGATGGGAAGCGAGACTTCTTTGTAGCGCTGATTTGCCTTTCCAGGTTGCTTGGTTGGCCAAAAAGGGCGTATGCGTTTTTTCCTGAATATATTCAGGAAAAAACGCATACGCCCTTTTTGGCCAAGGGCATCATTGTCAACGTTTTGCTGCTTTTCATGTGCTTTAAAGGCGATTCGAATCTACCTCCTGAATTCTGTTTCCTGCAATTCTGCCTTGATTTCAAATCCTCTTCTTTGCCTTCCCTCAATATATTTGTGGACGAGAGTAATCGTTTATAACTCTGCAGGTTTGTGAATTGCTGTGCCCTGAAGCTCCATTTTACAAGTCGCTTTTTTGGGAGCTGGCATCAAAAGCGCAGGATGGCTTCAGGCCCTGTTCTGGTTCCGGGGGGCAGGCTGAGCCTGTGGTTAATTCTTCTTCCTGATGGGAAAATAGAGTGACCTGTGCCTGTCCCAACACCAAGAGCTAGTCTCTCATTGGTTCCCCGTCTTCCCGTTCATCCTCAGGACAAAATGCAACCTGTACGGAACAGGAGGTTAAAGGTGCTGATGCTCCAAGTAGGGAGATTGCTAGTAAAGTGGCTGGAATGGCGAACCCGAGCACAAGGAGATGAGAAATGAGGTGCGTTTTAGAAACCTTTCCCCATCACACGGTGTACCATCGTCTGGGTTTCTCATGCATGTTTTCGATGTAGGAAGATGCCCTTGAACCTGGAGATTTGGGACCCATGCGATGGGTAGCACGCAGTATTACTTTAAAGGGTCTGCGTTTGCTCACCCAACCTCACCAAACCTCTCAGCCCCAAGAGTGCCCACCCTTATGTCTCATCCAGCTGTGTGTCTAGATATGGTCTATCCAGGTTGCATCACAGCCCCTGAACGAATTGTGTAAGAATTTCTCTCTCTTTCCCTGTCTTTGTTTCATGGGTTTTTAAAAGTAATTTATTTTTATAATGGGGTTTAGCTGCTTTTCACGGCTGTGTTTATGCCGCTTTACACCCACTTGACACACTAACAGAGAGATATCAATACATAGGTTTTAAGATTATTACTAGTCAGATATATTCTTGTGCGGTGAATCGGGCGTGTTGAGTCCAGTTCTCTGAGCAAGGAGTAGGTCTTGTCTATTACATATTGGGTTTATGGAACGGTATCTGAGCTAATTTGAAGCTCTTGTTTTATGTATCACCCCACCTCACCTTTCCCGTTAAGCAGCCATAGTGTGTTTTCTGCATGTGTGACTCTGTTCTGTTTTGTAATTCAGTTCAAGTGTAACGGTTTTTACATTCCCTCTATAAGTGACACCTTATGAGAAGTGTCCTTTTCTGTGTGACTTATTTCACTTAGAATCGTCTTACCTAAATCCACTCATCATGCTGCTACTAGCCTTATGACATTGATTTCATGGCTGAGTGATATTCCATTGTACATAAGGACCACAACTTTTTGATCCATTTTTCGCTTTCCTGGGATATTTAAGGTGGAATGAAGTGGAGGTCCTTGTCAACAGAGCAGCCCTAAACTTTGGGGTGCTTGTGTCTTGCTGATTTTCAATTTTCCCACTTTATCCCCCCATGCGTGGAAGTGCCCTATGCTCTCTAAGCTGTGTTTTTTAGATGTTTCAGGACACACCGTACACTTCTCCAGAGTGGCTGTTGGCAATTTACATCCCGCCCATCAGTGTAGCAAGGCTCCCATTTCTCCATGGCCTGTCCTGCATTTCTGGTTTTGACACTTTTTTCAGCATGGCCCTTTTGACCGATGGGAAGCGAGACTTCTTTGTAGCGCTGATTTGCCTTTCCAGGTTGCTTGGTTGGCCAAAAAGGGCGTATGCGTTTTTTCCTGAATATATTCAGGAAAAAACGCATACGCCCTTTTTGGCCAAGGGCATCATTGTCAACGTTTTGCCGCTTTTCGTGTGCTTTAAAGGCGATTCGAATCTACCTCCTGAAATCTGTTTCCTGCAATTCTGCCTTGATTTCAAATCCTCTTCTTTGCCTTCCCTCAATATATTTGTGGACGAGAGTTATCGTTTATAACTCTGCAGGTTTGTGAATTGCAGTGCCCTGAAGCTCCATTTTACAAGTCGCTTTTTTGGGAGCTGGCCGCAAAAGCGCAGGATGGCTTCAGGCCCTGTTCTGGTTCCGGGGGGCAGGCTGAGCCTGTGGTTAATTCTTCTTCCTGATGGGAAAATAGAGTGACCTGTGCCTGTCCCAACACCAAGAGCTAGTCTCTCATTGGTTCCCCGTCTTCCCGTTCATCCTCAGGACAAATTGCAACCTGTACGGAACAGGAGGTTAAAGGTGCTGATGCTCCAAGAAGGGAGATTGCTGGTAAAGTGGCTGGAATGGCGAACCCGAGCACAAGGAGATGAGAAATGAGGTGCGTTTTAGAAACCTTTCCCCATCACATGGTGTACCCTCTTCTTGCTTTCTCATGCATGTTTTCGATGTAGGAAGATGCCCTTGAACCTGGAGATTTGGGACCCATGCGATGGGTAGCACGCAGTATTACTTTAAAGGGTCTGCGTTTGCTCACCCAACCTCACCAAACCTCTCAGCCCCAAGAGTGTCCACCCTTATGTCTCATCCAGGTGTGGGTCTAGATATGGTCAATCCAGGTTGCATCACAGCCCCTGAACGAATTGTGTAAGAATTTCTCTCTCTTTCCCTGTCTTTGTTTCATGGGTTTTTAAAAGTAATTTATTTTTATAATGGGGTTTAGCTGCTTTTCACGGCTGTGTTTATGCCGCTTTACACCCACTTGACACACTAACAGAGAGATATCAATACATAGGTTTTAAGATTATTACTAGTCAGATATATTCTTGTGCGGTGAATCGGGCGTGTTGAGTCCAGTTCTCTGAGCAAGGAGTAGGTCTTGTCTATTACATATTGGGTTTATGGAACGGTATCTGAGCTAATTTGAAACTCTTCTTTTATGTATCACCCCACCTCACCTTTCCCGTTAAGCAGCCATAGTGTGTTTTCTGCATGTGTGACTCTGTTCTGTTTTGTAATTCAGTTCAAGTGTAACGGTTTTTACATTCCCTCTATAAGTGACACCTTATGAGAAGTGTCCTTTTCTGTGTGACTTATTTCACTTAGAATCGTCTTACCTAAATCCACTCATCATGCTGCTACTAGCCTTATGACATTGATTTCATGGCTGAGTGATATTCCATTGTACATAAGGACCACAACTTTTTGATCCATTTTTCGCTTTCCTGGGATATTTAAGGTGGAATGAAGTGGAGGTCCTTGTCAACAGAGCAGCCCTAAACTTTGGGGTGCTTGTGTCTTGCTGATTTTCAATTTTCCCACTTTATCCCCCCATGCGTGGAAGTGCCCTATGCTCTCTAAGCTGTGTTTTTTAGATGTTTCAGGACACACCGTACACTTCTCCAGAGTGCCTGTTGGCAATTTACATCCCGCCCATCAGTGTAGCAAGGCTCCCATTTCTCTATGGCCTGTCCTGCATTTCTGGTTTTGACACTTTTTTCAGCATGGCCCTTTTGACCGATGGGAAGCGAGACTTCTTTGTAGCGCTGATTTGCCTTTCCAGGTTGCTTGGTTGGCCAAAAAGGGCGTATGCGTTTTTTCCTGAATATATTCAGGAAAAAACGCATACGCCCTTTTCGGCCAAGGGCATCATTGTCAACGTTTTGCCGCTTTTCATGTGCTTTAAAGGCGATTCGAATCTACCTCCTGAATTCTGTTTCCTGCAATTCTGCCTTGATTTCAAATCCTCTTCTTTGCCTTCCCTCAATATATTTGTGGACGAGAGTTATCGTTTATAACTCTGCAGGTTTGTGAATTGCAGTGCCCTGAAGCTCCATTTTACAAGTCGCTTTTTTGGGAGCTGGCCGCAAAAGCGCAGGATGGCTTCAGGCCCTGTTCTGGTTCCGGGGGGCAGGCTGAGCCTGTGGTTAATTCTTCTTCCTGATGGGAAAATAGAGTGACCTGTGCCTGTCCCAACACCAAGAGCTAGTCTCTCATTGGTTCCCCGTCTTCCCGTTCATCCTCAGGACAAATTGCAACCTGTACGGAACAGGAGGTTAAAGGTGCTGATGCTCCAAGTAGGGAGATTGCTAGTAAAGTGGCTGGAATGGCGAACCCGAGCACAAGGAGATGAGAAATGAGGTGCGTTTTAGAAACCTTTCCCCATCACACGGTGTACCCTCTTCTGGGTTTCTCATGCATGTTTTCGATGTAGGAAGATGCCCTTGAACCTGGAGATTTGGGACCCATGCGATGGGTAGCACGCAGTATTACTTTAAAGGGTCTGCGTTTGCTCACCCAACCTCACCAAACCTCTCAGCCCGAAGAGTGTCCACCCTTATGTCTCATCCAGCTGTGGGTCTAGATATGGTCAATCCAGGTTGCATCACAGCCCCTGAACGAATTGTGTAAGAATTTCTCTCTCTTTCCCTGTCTTTGTTTCATGGGTTTTTAAAAGTAATTTATTTTTATAATGGGGTTTAGCTGCTTTTCACGGCTGTGTTTATGCCGCTTTACACCCACTTGACACACTAACAGAGAGATATCAATACATAGGTTTTAAGATTATTACTAGTCAGATATATTCTTGTGCGGTGAATCGGGCGTGTTGAGTCCAGTTCTCTGAGCAAGGAGTAGGTCTTGTCTATTACCTATTGGGTTTATGGAACGGTATCTGAGCTAATTTGAAGCTCTTGTTTTATGTATCACCCCACCTCACCTTTCCCGTTAAGCAGCCATAGTGTGTTTTCTGCATGTGTGACTCTGTTCTGTTTTGTAATTCAGTTCAAGTGTAACGGTTTTTACATTCCCTCTATAAGAGACACCTTATGAGAAGTGTCCTTTTCTGTGTGACTTATTTCACTTAGAATCGTCTTACCTAAATCCACTCATCATGCTGCTACTAGCCTTATGACATTGATTTCATGGCTGAGTGATATTCCATTGTACATAAGGACCACAACTTTTTGATCCATTTTTCGCTTTCCTGGGATATTTAAGGTGGAATGAAGTGGAGGTCCTTGTCAACAGAGCAGCCCTAAACTTTGGGGTGCTTGTGTCTTGCTGATTTTCAATTTTCCCACTTTATCCCCCCATGCGTGGAAGTGCCCTATGCTCTCTAAGCTGTGTTTTTCAGATGTTTCAGGACACACCGTACACTTCTCCAGAGTGCCTGTTGGCAATTTACATCCCGCCCATCAGTGTAGCAAGGCTCCCATTTCTCTATGGCCTGTCCTGCATTTCTGGTTTTGACACTTTTTTCAGCATGGCCCTTTTGACCGATGGGAAGCGAGACTTCTTTGTAGCGCTGATTTGCCTTTCCAGGTTGCTTGGTTGGCCAAAAAGGGCGTATGCGTTTTTTCCTGAATATATTCAGGAAAAAACGCATACGCCCTTTTTGGCCAAGGGCATCATTGTCAACGTTTTGCCGCTTTTCATGTGCTTTAAAGGCGATTCGAATCTACCTCCTGAATTCTGTTTCCTGCAATTCTGCCTTGATTTCAAATCCTCTTCTTTGCCTTCCCTCAATATATTTGTGGACGAGAGTAATCGTTTATAACTCTGCAGGTTTGTGAATTGCAGTGCCCTGAAGCTCCATTTTACAAGTCGCTTTTTTGGGAGCTGGCATCAAAAGCGCAGGATGGCTTCAGGCCCTGTTCTGGTTCCGGGGGGCAGGCTGAGCCTGTGGTTAATTCTTTTTCCTGATGGGAAAATAGAGTGACCTGTGCCTGTCCCAACACCAAGAGCTAGTCTCTCATTGGTTCCCCGTCTTCCCGTTCATCCTCAGGACAAAATGCAACCTGTACGGAACAGGAGGTTAAAGGTGCTGATGCTCCAAGTAGGGAGATTGCTAGTAAAGTGGCTGGAATGGCGAACCCGAGCACAAGGAGATGAGAAATGAGGTGCGTTTTAGAAACCTTTCCCCATCACACGGTGTACCATCGTCTGGGTTTCTCATGCATGTTTTCGATGTAGGAAGATGCCCTTGAACCTGGAGATTTGGGACCCATGCGATGGGTAGCACGCAGTATTACTTTAAAGGGTCTGCGTTTGCTCACCCAACCTCACCAAACCTCTCAGCCCCAAGAGTGCCCACCCTTATGTCTCATCCAGCTGTGGGTCTAGATATGGTCTATCCAGGTTGCATCACAGCCCCTGAACGAATTGTGTAAGAATTTCTCTCTCTTTCCCTGTCTTTGTTTCATGGGTTTTTAAAAGTAATTTATTTTTATAATGGGGTTTAGCTGCTTTTCACGGCTGTGTTTATGCCGCTTTACACCCACTTGACACACTAACAGAGAGATATCAATACATAGGTTTTAAGATTATTACTAGTCAGATATATTCTTGTGCGGTGAATCGGGCGTGTTGAGTCCAGTTCTCTGAGCAAGGAGTAGGTCTTGTCTATTACATATTGGGTTTATGGAACGGTATCTGAGCTAATTTGAAGCTCTTGTTTTATGTATCACCCCACCTCACCTTTCCCGTTAAGCAGCCATAGTGTGTTTTCTGCATGTGTGACTCTGTTCTGTTTTGTAATTCAGTTCAAGTGTAACGGTTTTTACATTCCCTCTATAAGTGACACCTTATGAGAAGTGTCCTTTTCTGTGTGACTTATTTCACTTAGAATCGTCTTACCTAAATCCACTCATCATGCTGCTACTAGCCTTATGACATTGATTTCATGGCTGAGTGATATTCCATTGTACATAAGGACCACAACTTTTTGATCCATTTTTCGCTTTCCTGGGATATTTAAGGTGGAATGAAGTGGAGGTCCTTGTCAACAGAGCAGCCCTAAACTTTGGGGTGCTTGTGTCTTGCTGATTTTCAATTTTCCCACTTTATCCCCCCATGCGTGGAAGTGCCCTATGCTCTCTAAGCTGTGTTTTTTAGATGTTTCAGGACACACCGTACACTTCTCCAGAGTGGCTGTTGGCAATTTACATCCCGCCCATCAGTGTAGCAAGGCTCCCATTTCTCCATGGCCTGTCCTGCATTTCTGGTTTTGACACTTTTTTCAGCATGGCCCTTTTGACCGATGGGAAGCGAGACTTCTTTGTAGCGCTGATTTGCCTTTCCAGGTTGCTTGGTTGGCCAAAAAGGGCGTATGCGTTTTTTCCTGAATATATTCAGGAAAAAACGCATACGCCCTTTTTGGCCAAGGGCATCATTGTCAACGTTTTGCCGCTTTTCGTGTGCTTTAAAGGCGATTCGAATCTACCTCCTGAAATCTGTTTCCTGCAATTCTGCCTTGATTTCAAATCCTCTTCTTTGCCTTCCCTCAATATATTTGTGGACGAGAGTTATCGTTTATAACTCTGCAGGTTTGTGAATTGCAGTGCCCTGAAGCTCCATTTTACAAGTCGCTTTTTTGGGAGCTGGCCGCAAAAGCGCAGGATGGCTTCAGGCCCTGTTCTGGTTCCGGGGGGCAGGCTGAGCCTGTGGTTAATTCTTCTTCCTGATGGGAAAATAGAGTGACCTGTGCCTGTCCCAACACCAAGAGCTAGTCTCTCATTGGTTCCCCGTCTTCCCGTTCATCCTCAGGACAAATTGCAACCTGTACGGAACAGGAGGTTAAAGGTGCTGATGCTCCAAGAAGGGAGATTGCTGGTAAAGTGGCTGGAATGGCGAACCCGAGCACAAGGAGATGAGAAATGAGGTGCGTTTTAGAAACCTTTCCCCATCACATGGTGTACCCTCTTCTTGCTTTCTCATGCATGTTTTCGATGTAGGAAGATGCCCTTGAACCTGGAGATTTGGGACCCATGCGATGGGTAGCACGCAGTATTACTTTAAAGGGTCTGCGTTTGCTCACCCAACCTCACCAAACCTCTCAGCCCCAAGAGTGTCCACCCTTATGTCTCATCCAGGTGTGGGTCTAGATATGGTCAATCCAGGTTGCATCACAGCCCCTGAACGAATTGTGTAAGAATTTCTCTCTCTTTCCCTGTCTTTGTTTCATGGGTTTTTAAAAGTAATTTATTTTTATAATGGGGTTTAGCTGCTTTTCACGGCTGTGTTTATGCCGCTTTACACCCACTTGACACACTAACAGAGAGATATCAATACATAGGTTTTAAGATTATTACTAGTCAGATATATTCTTGTGCGGTGAATCGGGCGTGTTGAGTCCAGTTCTCTGAGCAAGGAGTAGGTCTTGTCTATTACATATTGGGTTTATGGAACGGTATCTGAGCTAATTTGAAACTCTTCTTTTATGTATCACCCCACCTCACCTTTCCCGTTAAGCAGCCATAGTGTGTTTTCTGCATGTGTGACTCTGTTCTGTTTTGTAATTCAGTTCAAGTGTAACGGTTTTTACATTCCCTCTATAAGTGACACCTTATGAGAAGTGTCCTTTTCTGTGTGACTTATTTCACTTAGAATCGTCTTACCTAAATCCACTCATCATGCTGCTACTAGCCTTATGACATTGATTTCATGGCTGAGTGATATTCCATTGTACATAAGGACCACAACTTTTTGATCCATTTTTCGCTTTCCTGGGATATTTAAGGTGGAATGAAGTGGAGGTCCTTGTCAACAGAGCAGCCCTAAACTTTGGGGTGCTTGTGTCTTGCTGATTTTCAATTTTCCCACTTTATCCCCCCATGCGTGGAAGTGCCCTATGCTCTCTAAGCTGTGTTTTTTAGATGTTTCAGGACACACCGTACACTTCTCCAGAGTGGCTGTTGGCAATTTACATCCCGCCCATCAGTGTAGCAAGGCTCCCATTTCTCCATGGCCTGTCCTGCATTTCTGGTTTTGACACTTTTTTCAGCATGGCCCTTTTGACCGATGGGAAGCGAGACTTCTTTGTAGCGCTGATTTGCCTTTCCAGGTTGCTTGGTTGGCCAAAAAGGGCGTATGCGTTTTTTCCTGAATATATTCAGGAAAAAACGCATACGCCCTTTTTGGCCAAGGGCATCATTGTCAACGTTTTGCCGCTTTTCGTGTGCTTTAAAGGCGATTCGAATCTACCTCCTGAAATCTGTTTCCTGCAATTCTGCCTTGATTTCAAATCCTCTTCTTTGCCTTCCCTCAATATATTTGTGGACGAGAGTTATCGTTTATAACTCTGCAGGTTTGTGAATTGCAGTGCCCTGAAGCTCCATTTTACAAGTCGCTTTTTTGGGAGCTGGCCGCAAAAGCGCAGGATGGCTTCAGGCCCTGTTCTGGTTCCGGGGGGCAGGCTGAGCCTGTGGTTAATTCTTCTTCCTGATGGGAAAATAGAGTGACCTGTGCCTGTCCCAACACCAAGAGCTAGTCTCTCATTGGTTCCCCGTCTTCCCGTTCATCCTCAGGACAAATTGCAACCTGTACGGAACAGGAGGTTAAAGGTGCTGATGCTCCAAGAAGGGAGATTGCTGGTAAAGTGGCTGGAATGGCGAACCCGAGCACAAGGAGATGAGAAATGAGGTGCGTTTTAGAAACCTTTCCCCATCACATGGTGTACCCTCTTCTTGCTTTCTCATGCATGTTTTCGATGTAGGAAGATGCCCTTGAACCTGGAGATTTGGGACCCATGCGATGGGTAGCACGCAGTATTACTTTAAAGGGTCTGCGTTTGCTCACCCAACCTCACCAAACCTCTCAGCCCCAAGAGTGTCCACCCTTATGTCTCATCCAGCTGTGGGTCTAGATATGGTCAATCCAGGTTGCATCACAGCCCCTGAACGAATTGTGTAAGAATTTCTCTCTCTTTCCCTGTCTTTGTTTCATGGGTTTTTAAAAGTAATTTATTTTTATAATGGGGTTTAGCTGCTTTTCACGGCTGTGTTTATGCCGCTTTACACCCACTTGACACACTAACAGAGAGATATCAATACATAGGTTTTAAGATTATTACTAGTCAGATATATTCTTGTGCGGTGAATCGGGCGTGTTGAGTCCAGTTCTCTGAGCAAGGAGTAGGTCTTGTCTATTACATATTGGGTTTATGGAACGGTATCTGAGCTAATTTGAAACTCTTGTTTTATGTATCACCCCACCTCACCTTTCCCGTTAAGCAGCCATAGTGTGTTTTCTGCATGTGTGACTCTGTTCTGTTTTGTAATTCAGTTCAAGTGTAACGGTTTTTACATTCCCTCTATAAGTGACACCTTATGAGAAGTGTCCTTTTCTGTGTGACTTATTTCACTTAGAATCGTCTTACCTAAATCCACTCATCATGCTGCTACTAGCCTTATGACATTGATTTCATGGCTGAGTGATATTCCATTGTACATAAGGACCACAACTTTTTGATCCATTTTTCGCTTTCCTGGGATATTTAAGGTGGAATGAAGTGGAGGTCCTTGTCAACAGAGCAGCCCTAAACTTTGGGGTGCTTGTGTCTTGCTGATTTTCAATTTTCCCACTTTATCCCCCCATGCGTGGAAGTGCCCTATGCTCTCTAAGCTGTGTTTTTTAGATGTTTCAGGACACACCGTACACTTCTCCAGAGTGCCTGTTGGCAATTTACATCCCGCCCATCAGTGTAGCAAGGCTCCCATTTCTCTATGGCCTGTCCTGCATTTCTGGTTTTGACACTTTTTTCAGCATGGCCCTTTTGACCGATGGGAAGCGAGACTTCTTTGTAGCGCTGATTTGCCTTTCCAGGTTGCTTGGTTGGCCAAAAAGGGCGTATGCGTTTTTTCCTGAATATATTCAGGAAAAAACGCATACGCCCTTTTCGGCCAAGGGCATCATTGTCAACGTTTTGCCGCTTTTCATGTGCTTTAAAGGCGATTCGAATCTACCTCCTGAATTCTGTTTCCTGCAATTCTGCCTTGATTTCAAATCCTCTTCTTTGCCTTCCCTCAATATATTTGTGGACGAGAGTTATCGTTTATAACTCTGCAGGTTTGTGAATTGCAGTGCCCTGAAGCTCCATTTTACAAGTCGCTTTTTTGGGAGCTGGCCGCAAAAGCGCAGGATGGCTTCAGGCCCTGTTCTGGTTCCGGGGGGCAGGCTGAGCCTGTGGTTAATTCTTCTTCCTGATGGGAAAATAGAGTGACCTGTGCCTGTCCCAACACCAAGAGCTAGTCTCTCATTGGTTCCCCGTCTTCCCGTTCATCCTCAGGACAAATTGCAACCTGTACGGAACAGGAGGTTAAAGGTGCTGATGCTCCAAGTAGGGAGATTGCTAGTAAAGTGGCTGGAATGGCGAACCCGAGCACAAGGAGATGAGAAATGAGGTGCGTTTTAGAAACCTTTCCCCATCACACGGTGTACCCTCTTCTGGGTTTCTCATGCATGTTTTCGATGTAGGAAGATGCCCTTGAACCTGGAGATTTGGGACCCATGCGATGGGTAGCACGCAGTATTACTTTAAAGGGTCTGCGTTTGCTCACCCAACCTCACCAAACCTCTCAGCCCCAAGAGTGTCCACCCTTATGTCTCATCCAGCTGTGGGTCTAGATATGGTCAATCCAGGTTGCATCACAGCCCCTGAACGAATTGTGTAAGAATTTCTCTCTCTTTCCCTGTCTTTGTTTCATGGGTTTTTAAAAGTAATTTATTTTTATAATGGGGTTTAGCTGCTTTTCACGGCTGTGTTTATGCCGCTTTACACCCACTTGACACACTAACAGAGAGATATCAATACATAGGTTTTAAGATTATTACTAGTCAGATATATTCTTGTGCGGTGAATCGGGCGTGTTGAGTCCAGTTCTCTGAGCAAGGAGTAGGTCTTGTCTATTACCTATTGGGTTTATGGAACGGTATCTGAGCTAATTTGAAGCTCTTGTTTTATGTATCACCCCACCTCACCTTTCCCGTTAAGCAGCCATAGTGTGTTTTCTGCATGTGTGACTCTGTTCTGTTTTGTAATTCAGTTCAAGTGTAACGGTTTTTACATTCCCTCTATAAGAGACACCTTATGAGAAGTGTCCTTTTCTGTGTGACTTATTTCACTTAGAATCGTCTTACCTAAATCCACTCATCATGCTGCTACTAGCCTTATGACATTGATTTCATGGCTGAGTGATATTCCATTGTACATAAGGACCACAACTTTTTGATCCATTTTTCGCTTTCCTGGGATATTTAAGGTGGAATGAAGTGGAGGTCCTTGTCAACAGAGCAGCCCTAAACTTTCGGGTGCTTGTGTCTTGCTGATTTTCAATTTTCCCACTTTATCCCCCCATGCGTGGAAGTGCCCTATGCTCTCTAAGCTGTGTTTTTTAGATGTTTCAGGACACACCGTACACTTCTCCAGAGTGGCTGTTGGCAATTTACATCCCGCCCATCAGTGTAGCAAGGCTCCCATTTCTCCATGGCCTGTCCTGCATTTCTGGTTTTGACACTTTTTTCAGCATGGCCCTTTTGACCGATGGGAAGCGAGACTTCCTTGTAGCGCTGATTTGCCTTTCCAGGTTGCTTGGTTGGCCAAAAAGGGCGTATGCGTTTTTTCCTGAATATATTCAGGAAAAAACGCATACGCCCTTTTTGGCCAAGGGCATCATTGTCAACGTTTTGCCGCTTTTCATGTGCTTTAAAGGCAATTCGAATCTACCTCCTGAAATCTGTTTCCTGCAATTCTGCCTTGATTTCAAATCCTCTTCTTTGCCTTCCCTCAATATATTTGTGGACGAGAGTTATCATTTATAACTCTGCAGGTTTGTGAATTGCAGTGCCCTGAAGCTCCATTTTACAAGTCGCTTTTTTGGGAGCTGGCCGCAAAAGCGCAGGATGGCTTCAGGCCCTGTTCTGGTTCCGGGGGGCAGGCTGAGCCTGTGGTTAATTCTTCTTCCTGATGGGAAAATAGAGTGACCTGTGCCTGTCCCAACACCAAGAGCTAGTCTCTCATTGGTTCCCCGTCTTCCCGTTCATCCTCAGGACAAATTGCAACCTGTACGGAACAGGAGGTTAAAGGTGCTGATGCTCCAAGTAGGGAGATTGCTAGTAAAGTGGCTGGAATGGCGAACCCGAGCACAAGGAGATGAGAAATGAGGTGCGTTTTAGAAACCTTTCCCCATCACACGGTGTACCATCGTCTGGGTTTCTCATGCATGTTTTCGATGTAGGAAGATGCCCTTGAACCTGGAGATTTGGGACCCATGCGATGGGTAGCACGCAGTATTAATTTAAAGGGTCTGCGTTTGCTCACCCAACCTCACCAAACCTCTCAGCCCCAAGAGTGCCCACCCTTATGTCTCATCCAGCTGTGGGTCTAGATATGGTCAATCCAGGTTGCATCACAGCCCCTGAACGAATTGTGTAAGAATTTCTCTCTCTTTCCCTGTCTTTGTTTCATGGGTTTTTAAAAGTAATTTATTTTTATAATGGGGTTTAGCTGCTTTTCACGGCTGTGTTTATGCCGCTTTACACCCACTTGACACACTAACAGAGAGATATCAATACATAGGTTTTAAGATTATTACTAGTCAGATATATTCTTGTGCGGTGAATCGGGCGTGTTGAGTCCAGTTCTCTGAGCAAGGAGTAGGTCTTGTCTATTACATATTGGGTTTATGGAACGGTATCTGAGCTAATTTGAAGCTCTTGTTTTATGTATCACCCCACCTCACCTTTCCCGTTAAGCAGCCATAGTGTGTTTTCTGCATGTGTGACTCTGTTCTGTTTTGTAATTCAGTTCAAGTGTAACGGTTTTTACATTCCCTCTATAAGTGACACCTTATGAGAAGTGTCCTTTTCTGTGTGACTTATTTCACTTAGAATCGTCTTACCTAAATCCACTCATCATGCTGCTACTAGCCTTATGACATTGATTTCATGGCTGAGTGATATTCCATTGTACATAAGGACCACAACTTTTTGATCCATTTTTCGCTTTCCTGGGATATTTAAGGTGGAATGAAGTGGAGGTCCTTGTCAACAGAGCAGCCCTAAACTTTGGGGTGCTTGTGTCTTGCTGATTTTCAATTTTCCCACTTTATCCCCCCATGCGTGGAAGTGCCCTATGCTCTCTAAGCTGTGTTTTTTAGATGTTTCAGGACACACCGTACACTTCTCCAGAGTGGCTGTTGGCAATTTACATCCCGCCCATCAGTGTAGCAAGGCTCCCATTTCTCCATGGCCTGTCCTGCATTTCTGGTTTTGACACTTTTTTCAGCATGGCCCTTTTGACCGATGGGAAGCGAGACTTCTTTGTAGCGCTGATTTGCCTTTCCAGGTTGCTTGGTTGGCCAAAAAGGGCGTATGCGTTTTTTCCTGAATATATTCAGGAAAAAACGCATACGCCCTTTTTTGCCAAGGGCATCATTGTCAACGTTTTGCCGCTTTTCGTGTGCTTTAAAGGCGATTCGAATCTACCTCCTGAAATCTGTTTCCTGAAATTCTGCCTTGATTTCAAATCCTCTTCTTTGCCTTCCCTCAATATATTTGTGGACGAGAGTTATCGTTTATAACTCTGCAGGTTTGTGAATTGCAGTGCCCTGAAGCTCCATTTTACAAGTCGCTTTTTTGGAAGCTGGCCGCAAAAGCGCAGGATGGCTTCAGGCCCTGTTCTGGTTCCGGGGGGCAGGCTGAGCCTGTGGTTAATTCTTCTTCCTGATGGGAAAATAGAGTGAACTGTGCCTGTCCCAACACCAAGAGCTAGTCTCTCATTGGTTCCCCGTCTTCCCGTTCATCCTCAGGACAAATTGCAACCTGTACGGAACAGGAGGTTAAAGGTGCTGATGCTCCAAGAAGGGAGATTGCTGGTAAAGTGGCTGGAATGGCGAACCCGAGCACAAGGAGATGAGAAATGAGGTGCGTTTTAGAAACCTTTCCCCATCACACGGTGTACCCTCTTCTTGGTTTCTCATGCATGTTTTCGATGTAGGAAGATGCCCTTGAACCTGGAGATTTGGGACCCATGCGATGGGTAGCACGCAGTATTACTTTAAAGGGTCTGCGTTTGCTCACCCAACCTCACCAAACCTCTCAGCCCCAAGAGTGTCCACCCTTATGTCTCATCCAGCTGTGGGTCTAGATATGGTCAATCCAGGTTGCATCACAGCCCCTGAACGAATTGTGTAAGAATTTCTCTCTCTTTCCCTGTCTTTGTTTCATGGGTTTTTAAAAGTAATTTATTTTTATAATGGGGTTTAGCTGCTTTTCACGGCTGTGTTTATGCCGCTTTACACCCACTTGACACACTAACAGAGAGATATCAATACATAGGTTTTAAGATTATTACTAGTCAGATATATTCTTGTGTGGTGAATCAGGCGTGTTGAGTCCAGTTCTCTGAGCAAGGAGTAGGTCTTGTCTATTACATATTGGGTTTATGGAACGGTATCTGAGCTAATTTGAAGCTCTTGTTTTATGTATCACCCCACCTCACCTTTCCCGTTAAGCAGCCATAGTGTGTTTTCTGCATGTGTGACTCTGTTCTGTTTTGTAATTCAGTTCAAGTGTAACGGTTTTTACATTCCCTCTATAAGTGACACCTTATGAGAAGTGTCCTTTTCTGTGTGACTTATTTCACTTAGAATCGTCTTACCTAAATCCACTCATCATGCTGCTACTAGCCTTATGACATTGATTTCATGGCTGAGTGATATTCCATTGTACATAAGGACCACAACTTTTTGATCCATTTTTCGCTTTCCTGGGATATTTAAGGTGGAATGAAGTGGAGGTCCTTGTCAACAGAGCAGCCCTAAACTTTGGGGTGCTTGTGTCTTGCTGATTTTCAATTTTCCCACTTTATCCCCCCATGCGTGGAAGTGCCCTATGCTCTCTAAGCTGTGTTTTTTAGATGTTTCAGGACACACCGTACACTTCTCCAGAGTGGCTGTTGGCAATTTACATCCCGCCCATCAGTGTAGCAAGGCTCCCATTTCTCCATGGCCTGTCCTGCATTTCTGGTTTTGACACTTTTTTCAGCATGGCCCTTTTGACTGATGGGAAGCGAGACTTCTTTGTAGCGCTGATTTGCCTTTCCAGGTTGCTTGGTTGGCCAAAAAGGGCGTATGCGTTTTTTCCTCAATATATTCAGGAAAAAACGCATACGCCCTTTTTGGCCAAGGGCATCATTGTCAACGTTTTGCCGCTTTTCATGTGCTTTAAAGGCGATTCGAATCTACCTCCTGAAATCTGTTTCCTGCAATTCTGCCTTGATTTCAAATCCTCTTCTTTGCCTTCCCTCAATATATTTGTGGACGAGAGTTATCGTTTATAACTCTGCAGGTTTGTGAATTGCAGTGCCCTGAAGCTCCATTTTACAAGTCGCTTTTTTGGGAGCTGGCCGCAAAAGCGCAGGATGGCTTCAGGCCCTGTTCTGGTTCCGGGGGGCAGGCTGAGCCTGTGGTTAATTCTTCTTCCTGATGGGAAAATAGAGTGACCTGTGCCTGTCCCAACACCAAGAGCTAGTCTCTCATTGGTTCCCCGTCTTCCCGTTCATCCTCAGGACAAATTGCAACCTGTACGGAACAGGAGGTTAAAGGTGCTGATGCTCCAAGAAGGGAGATTGCTGGTAAAGTGGCTGGAATGGCGAACCCGAGCACAAGGAGATGAGAAATGAGGTGCGTTTTAGAAACCTTTCCCCATCACACGGTGTACCCTCGTCTGGGTTTCTCATGCATGTTTTCGATGTAGGAAGATGCCCTTGAACCTGGAGATTTGGGACCCATGCGATGGGTAGCACGCAGTATTACTTTAAAGGGTCTGCGTTTGCTCACCCAACCTCACCAAACCTCTCAGCCCAAAGAGTGTCCACCCTTATGTCTCATCCAGCTGTGGGTCTAGATATGGTCAATCCAGGTTGCATCACAGCCCCTGAACGAATTGTGTAAGAATTTCTCTCTCTTTCCCTGTCTTTGTTTCATGGGTTTTTAAAAGTAATTTATTTTTATAATGGGGTTTAGCTGCATTTCACGGCTGTGTTTATGCCGCTTTACACCCACTTGACACACTAACAGAGAGATATCAATACATAGGTTTTAAGATTATTACTAGTCAGATATATTCTTGTGCGGTGAATCGGGTGTGTTGAGTCCAGTTCTCTGAGCAAGGAGTAGGTCTTGTCTATTACATATTGGGTTTATGGAACGGTATCTGAGCTAATTTGAAGCTCTTGTTTTATGTATCACCCCACCTCACCTTTCCCGTTAAGCAGCCATAGTGTGTTTTCTGCATGTGTGACTCTGTTCAGTTTTGTAATTCAGTTCAAGTGTAACGGTTTTTACATTCCCTCTATAAGTGACACCTTATGAGAAGTGTCCTTTTCTGTGTGACTTATTTCACTTAGAATCGTCTTACCTAAATCCACTCATCATGCTGCTACTAGCCTTATGACATTGATTTCATGGCTGAGTGATATTCCATTGTACATAAGGACCACAACTTTTTGATCCATTTTTCGCTTTCCTGGGATATTTAAGGTGGAATGAAGTGGAGGTCCTTGTCAACAGAGCAGCCCTAAACTTTGGGGTGCTTGTGTCTTGCTGATTTTCAATTTTCCCACTTTATCCCCCCATGCGTGGAAGTGCCCTATGCTCTCTAAGCTGTGTTTTTTAGATGTTTCAGGACACACCGTACACTTCTCCAGAGTGGCTGTTGGCAATTTACATCCCGCCCATCAGTGTAGCAAGGCTCCCATTTCTCCATGGCCTGTCCTGCATTTCTGGTTTTGACACTTTTTTCAGCATGGCCCTTTTGACCGATGGGAAGCGAGACTTCTTTGTAGCGCTGATTTGCCTTTCCAGGTTGCTTGGTTGGCCAAAAAGGGCGTATGCGTTTTTTCCTGAATATATTCAGGAAAAAACGCATACGCCCTTTTTGGCCAAGGGCATCATTGTCAACGTTTTGCCGCTTTTCATGTGCTTTAAAGGTGATTCGAATCTACCTCCTGAAATCTGTTTCATGCAATTCTGCCTTGATTTCAAATCCTCTTCTTTGCCTTCCCTCAATATATTTGTGGACGAGAGTTATCGTTTATAACTCTGCAGGTTTGTGAATTGCAGTGCCCTGAAGCTCCATTTACAAGTCGCTTTTTTGGGAGCTGGCCGCAAAAGCGCAGGATGGCTTCAGGCCCTGTTCTGGTTCCGGGGGGCAGGCTGAGCCTGTGGTTAATTCTTCTTCCTGATGGGAAAATAGAGTGACCTGTGCCTGTCCCAACACCAAGAGCTAGTCTCTCATTGGTTCCCCGTCTTCCCGTTCACCCTCAGGACAAATTGCAACCTGTACGGAACAGGAGGTTAAAGGTGCTGATGCTCCAAGAAGGGAGATTGCTGGTAAAGTGGCTGGAATGGCGAACCCGAGCACAAGGAGATGAGAAATGAGGTGCGTTTTAGAAACCTTTCCCCATCACACGGTGTACCCTCTTCTTGGTTTCTCATGCATGTTTTCGATGTAGGAAGATGCCCTTGAACCTGGAGATTTGGGACCCATGCGATGGGTAGCACGCAGTATTACTTTAAAGGGTCTGCGTTTGCTCACCCAACCTCACCAAACCTCTCAGCCCCAAGAGTGTCCACCCTTATGTCTCATCCAGCTGTGGGTCTAGATATGGTCAATCCAGGTTGCATCACAGCCCCTGAACGAATTGTGTAAGAATTTCTCTCTCTTTCCCTGTCTTTGTTTCATGGGTTTTTAAAAGTAATTTATTTTTATAATGGGGTTTAGCTGCTTTTCACGGCTGTGTTTATGCCGCTTTACACCCACTTGACACACTAACAGAGAGATATCAATACATAGGTTTTAAGATTATTACTAGTCAGATATATTCTTGTGCGGTGAATCGGGCGTGTTGAGTCCAGTTCTCTGAGCAAGGAGTAGGTCTTGTCTATTACATATTGGGTTTATGGAACGGTATCTGAGCTAATTTGAAGCTCTTGTTTTATGTATCACCCCACCTCACCTTTCCCGTTAAGCAGCCATAGTGTGTTTTCTGCATGTGTGACTCTGTTCTGTTTTGTAATTCAGTTCAAGTGTAACGGTTTTTACATTCCCTCTATAAGTGACACCTTATGAGAAGTGTCCTTTTCTGTGTGACTTATTTCACTTAGAATCGTCTTACCTAAATCCACTCATCATGCTGCTACTAGCCTTATGACATTGATTTCATGGCTGAGTGATATTCCATTGTACATAAGGACCACAACTTTTTGATCCATTTTTCGCTTTCCTGGGATATTTAAGGTGGAATGAAGTGGAGGTCCTTGTCAACAGAGCAGCCCTAAACTTTGGGGTGCTTGTGTCTTGCTGATTTTCAATTTTCCCACTTTATCCCCCCATGCGTGGAAGTGCCCTATGCTCTCTAAGCTGTGTTTTTTAGATGTTTCAGGACACACCGTACACTTCTCCACAGTGGCTGTTGGCAATTTACATCCCGCCCATCAGTGTAGCAAGGCTCCCATTTCTCCATGGCCTGTCCTGCATTTCTGGTTTTGACACTTTTTTCAGCATGGCCCTTTTGACCGATGGGAAGCGAGACTTCTTTGTAGCGCTGATTTGCCTTTCCAGGTTGCTTGGTTGGCCAAAAAGGGCGTATGCGTTTTTTCCTGAATATATTCAGGAAAAAACGCATACGCCCTTTTTGGCCAAGGGCATCATTGTCAACGTTTTGCCGCTTTTCATGTGCTTTAAAGGTGATTCGAATCTACCTCCTGAAATCTGTTTCATGCAATTCTGCCTTGATTTCAAATCCTCTTCTTTGCCTTCCCTCAATATATTTGTGGACGAGAGTTATCGTTTATAACTCTGCAGGTTTGTGAATTGCAGTGCCCTGAAGCTCCATTTACAAGTCGCTTTTTTGGGAGCTGGCCGCAAAAGCGCAGGATGGCTTCAGGCCCTGTTCTGGTTCCGGGGGGCAGGCTGAGCCTGTGGTTAATTCTTATTCCTGATGGGAAAATAGAGTGACCTGTGCCTGTCCCAACACCAAGAGCTAGTCTCTCATTGGTTCCCCGTCTTCCCGTTCACCCTCAGGACAAATTGCAACCTGTACGGAACAGGAGGTTAAAGGTGCTGATGCTCCAAGAAGGGAGATTGCTGGTAAAGTGGCTGGAATGGCGAACCCGAGCACAAGGAGATGAGAAATGAGGTGCGTTTTAGAAACCTTTCCCCATCACACGGTGTACCCTCTTCTTGGTTTCTCATGCATGTTTTCGATGTAGGAAGATGCCCTTGAACCTGGAGATTTGGGACCCATGCGATGGGTAGCACGCAGTATTACTTTAAAGGGTCTGCGTTTGCTCACCCAACCTCACCAAACCTCTCAGCCCCAAGAGTGTCCACCCTTATGTCTCATCCAGCTGTGGGTCTAGATATGGTCAATCCAGGTTGCATCACAGCCCCTGAACGAATTGTGTAAGAATTTCTCTCTCTTTCCCTGTCTTTGTTTCATGGGTTTTTAAAAGTAATTTATTTTTATAATGGGGTTTAGCTGCTTTTCACGGCTGTGTTTATGCCGCTTTACACCCACTTGACACACTAACAGAGAGATATCAATACATAGGTTTTAAGATTATTACTAGTCAGATATATTCTTGTGCGGTGAATCGGGCGTGTTGAGTCCAGTTCTCTGAGCAAGGAGTAGGTCTTGTCTATTACATATTGGGTTTATGGAACGGTATCTGAGCTAATTTGAAGCTCTTGTTTTATGTATCACCCCACCTCACCTTTCCCGTTAAGCAGCCATAGTGTGTTTTCTGCATGTGTGACTCTGTTCTGTTTTGTAATTCAGTTCAAGTGTAACGGTTTTTACATTCCCTCTATAAGTGACACCTTATGAGAAGTGTCCTTTTCTGTGTGACTTATTTCACTTAGAATCGTCTTACCTAAATCCACTCATCATGCTGCTACTAGCCTTATGACATTGATTTCATGGCTGAGTGATATTCCATTGTACATAAGGACCACAACTTTTTGATCCATTTTTCGCTTTCCTGGGATATTTAAGGTGGAATGAAGTGGAGGTCCTTGTCAACAGAGCAGCCCTAAACTTTGGGGTGCTTGTGTCTTGCTGATTTTCAATTTTCCCACTTTATCCCCCCATGCGTGGAAGTGCCCTATGCTCTCTAAGCTGTGTTTTTTAGATGTTTCAGGACACACCGTACACTTCTCCAGAGTGGCTGTTGGCAATTTACATCCCGCCCATCAGTGTAGCAAGGCTCCCATTTCTCCATGGCCTGTCCTGCATTTCTGGTTTTGACACTTTTTTCAGCATGGCCCTTTTGACCGATGGGAAGCGAGACTTCTTTGTAGCGCTGATTTGCCTTTCCAGGTTGCTTGGTTGGCCAAAAAGGGCGTATGCGTTTTTTCCTGAATATATTCAGGAAAAAACGCATACGCCCTTTTTGGCCAAGGGCATCATTGTCAACGTTTTGCCGCTTTTCATGTGCTTTAAAGGCGATTCGAATCTACCTCCTGAAATCTGTTTCCTGCAATTCTGCCTTGATTTCAAATCCTCTTCTTTGCCTTCCCTCAATATATTTGTGGACGAGAGTTATCGTTTATAACTCTGCAGGTTTGTGAATTGCAGTGCCCTGAAGCTCCATTTTACAAGTCGCTTTTTTGGGAGCTGGCCGCAAAAGCGCAGGATGGCTTCAGGCCCTGTTCTGGTTCCGGGGGGCAGGCTGAGCCTGTGGTTAATTCTTCTTCCTGATGGGAAAATAGAGTGACCTGTGCCTGTCCCAACACCAAGAGCTAGTCTCTCATTGGTTCCCCGTCTTCCCGTTCATCCTCAGGACAAATTGCAACCTGTACGGAACAGGAGGTTAAAGGTGCTGATGCTCCAAGAAGGGAGATTGCTGGTAAAGTGGCTGGAATGGCGAACCCGAGCACAAGGAGATGAGAAATGAGGTGCGTTTTAGAAACCTTTCCCCATCACACGGTGTACCCTCTTCTTGGTTTCTCATGCATGTTTTCGATGTAGGAAGATGCCCTTGAACCTGGAGATTTGGGACCCATGCGATGGGTAGCACGCAGTATTACTTTAAAGCGTCTGCGTTTGCTCACCCAACCTCACCAAACCTCTCAGCCCCAAGAGTGTCCACCCTTATGTCTCATCCAGCTGTGGGTCTAGATATGGTCAATCCAGGTTGCATCACAGCCCCTGAACGAATTGTGTAAGAATTTCTCTCTCTTTCCCTGTCTTTGTTTCATGGGTTTTTAAAAGTAATTTATTTTTATAATGGGGTTTAGCTGCTTTTCACGGCTGTGTTTATGCCGCTTTACACCCACTTGACACACTAACAGAGAGATATCAATACATAGGTTTTAAGATTATTACTAGTCAGATATATTCTTGTGCGGTGAATCGGGCGTGTTGAGTCCAGTTCTCTGAGCAAGGAGTAGGTCTTGTCTATTACATATTGGGTTTATGGAACGGTATCTGAGCTAATTTGAAGCTCTTGTTTTATGTATCACCCCACCTCACCTTTCCCGTTAAGCAGCCATAGTGTGTTTTCTGCATGTGTGACTCTGTTCTGTTTTGTAATTCAGTTCAAGTGTAACGGTTTTTACATTCCCTCTATAAGTGACACCTTATGAGAAGTGTCCTTTTCTGTGTGACTTATTTCACTTAGAATCGTCTTACCTAAATCCACTCATCATGCTGCTACTAGCCTTATGACATTGATTTCATGGCTGAGTGATATTCCATTGTACATAAGGACCACAACTTTTTGATCCATTTTTCGCTTTCCTGGGATATTTAAGGTGGAATGAAGTGGAGGTCCTTGTCAACAGAGCAGCCCTAAACTTTGGGGTGCTTGTGTCTTGCTGATTTTCAATTTTCCCACTTTATCCCCCCATGCGTGGAAGTGCCCTATGCTCTCTAAGCTGTGTTTTTTAGATGTTTCAGGACACACCGTACACTTCTCCAGAGTGGCTGTTGGCAATTTACATCCCGCCCATCAGTGTAGCAAGGCTCCCATTTCTCCATGGCCTGTCCTGCATTTCTGGTTTTGACACTTTTTTCAGCATGGCCCTTTTGACCGATGGGAAGCGAGACTTCTTTGTAGCGCTGATTTGCCTTTCCAGGTTGCTTGGTTGGCCAAAAAGGGCGTATGCGTTTTTTCCTGAATATATTCAGGAAAAAACGCATACGCCCTTTTTGGCCAAGGGCATCATTGTCAACGTTTTGCCGCTTTTCATGTGCTTTAAAGGTGATTCGAATCTACCTCCTGAAATCTGTTTCATGCAATTCTGCCTTGATTTCAAATCCTCTTCTTTGCCTTCCCTCAATATATTTGTGGACGAGAGTTATCGTTTATAACTCTGCAGGTTTGTGAATTGCAGTGCCCTGAAGCTCCATTTACAAGTCGCTTTTTTGGGAGCTGGCCGCAAAAGCGCAGGATGGCTTCAGGCCCTGTTCTGGTTCCGGGGGGCAGGCTGAGCCTGTGGTTAATTCTTCTTCCTGATGGGAAAATAGAGTGACCTGTGCCTGTCCCAACACCAAGAGCTAGTCTCTCATTGGTTCCCCGTCTTCCCGTTCACCCTCAGGACAAATTGCAACCTGTACGGAACAGGAGGTTAAAGGTGCTGATGCTCCAAGAAGGGAGATTGCTGGTAAAGTGGCTGGAATGGCGAACCCGAGCACAAGGAGATGAGAAATGAGGTGCGTTTTAGAAACCTTTCCCCATCACACGGTGTACCCTCTTCTTGGTTTCTCATGCATGTTTTCGATGTAGGAAGATGCCCTTGAACCTGGAGATTTGGGACCCATGCGATGGGTAGCACGCAGTATTACTTTAAAGGGTCTGCGTTTGCTCACCCAACCTCACCAAACCTCTCAGCCCCAAGAGTGTCCACCCTTATGTCTCATCCAGCTGTGGGTCTAGATATGGTCAATCCAGGTTGCATCACAGCCCCTGAACGAATTGTGTAAGAATTTCTCTCTCTTTCCCTGTCTTTGTTTCATGGGTTTTTAAAAGTAATTTATTTTTATAATGGGGTTTAGCTGCTTTTCACGGCTGTGTTTATGCCGCTTTACACCCACTTGACACACTAACAGAGAGATATCAATACATAGGTTTTAAGATTATTACTAGTCAGATATATTCTTGTGCGGTGAATCGGGCGTGTTGAGTCCAGTTCTCTGAGCAAGGAGTAGGTCTTGTCTATTACATATTGGGTTTATGGAACGGTATCTGAGCTAATTTGAAGCTCTTGTTTTATGTATCACCCCACCTCACCTTTCCCGTTAAGCAGCCATAGTGTGTTTTCTGCATGTGTGACTCTGTTCTGTTTTGTAATTCAGTTCAAGTGTAACGGTTTTTACATTCCCTCTATAAGTGACACCTTATGAGAAGTGTCCTTTTCTGTGTGACTTATTTCACTTAGAATCGTCTTACCTAAATCCACTCATCATGCTGCTACTAGCCTTATGACATTGATTTCATGGCTGAGTGATATTCCATTGTACATAAGGACCACAACTTTTTGATCCATTTTTCGCTTTCCTGGGATATTTAAGGTGGAATGAAGTGGAGGTCCTTGTCAACAGAGCAGCCCTAAACTTTGGGGTGCTTGTGTCTTGCTGATTTTCAATTTTCCCACTTTATCCCCCCATGCGTGGAAGTGCCCTATGCTCTCTAAGCTGTGTTTTTTAGATGTTTCAGGACACACCGTACACTTCTCCAGAGTGGCTGTTGGCAATTTACATCCCGCCCATCAGTGTAGCAAGGCTCCCATTTCTCCATGGCCTGTCCTGCATTTCTGGTTTTGACACTTTTTTCAGCATGGCCCTTTTGACCGATGGGAAGCGAGACTTCTTTGTAGCGCTGATTTGCCTTTCCAGGTTGCTTGGTTGGCCAAAAAGGGCGTATGCGTTTTTTCCTGAATATATTCAGGAAAAAACGCATACGCCCTTTTTGGCCAAGGGCATCATTGTCAACGTTTTGCCGCTTTTCATGTGCTTTAAAGGTGATTCGAATCTACCTCCTGAAATCTGTTTCATGCAATTCTGCCTTGATTTCAAATCCTCTTCTTTGCCTTCCCTCAATATATTTGTGGACGAGAGTTATCGTTTATAACTCTGCAGGTTTGTGAATTGCAGTGCCCTGAAGCTCCATTTACAAGTCGCTTTTTTGGGAGCTGGCCGCAAAAGCGCAGGATGGCTTCAGGCCCTGTTCTGGTTCCGGGGGGCAGGCTGAGCCTGTGGTTAATTCTTCTTCCTGATGGGAAAATAGAGTGACCTGTGCCTGTCCCAACACCAAGAGCTAGTCTCTCATTGGTTCCCCGTCTTCCCGTTCACCCTCAGGACAAATTGCAACCTGTACGGAACAGGAGGTTAAAGGTGCTGATGCTCCAAGAAGGGAGATTGCTGGTAAAGTGGCTGGAATGGCGAACCCGAGCACAAGGAGATGAGAAATGAGGTGCGTTTTAGAAACCTTTCCCCATCACACGGTGTACCCTCTTCTTGGTTTCTCATGCATGTTTTCGATGTAGGAAGATGCCCTTGAACCTGGAGATTTGGGACCCATGCGATGGGTAGCACGCAGTATTACTTTAAAGGGTCTGCGTTTGCTCACCCAACCTCACCAAACCTCTCAGCCCCAAGAGTGTCCACCCTTATGTCTCATCCAGCTGTGGGTCTAGATATGGTCAATCCAGGTTGCATCACAGCCCCTGAACGAATTGTGTAAGAATTTCTCTCTCTTTCCCTGTCTTTGTTTCATGGGTTTTTAAAAGTAATTTATTTTTATAATGGGGTTTAGCTGCTTTTCACGGCTGTGTTTATGCCGCTTTACACCCACTTGACACACTAACAGAGAGATATCAATACATAGGTTTTAAGATTATTACTAGTCAGATATATTCTTGTGCGGTGAATCGGGCGTGTTGAGTCCAGTTCTCTGAGCAAGGAGTAGGTGTTGTCTATTACATATTGGGTTTATGGAACGGTATCTGAGCTAATTTGAAGCTCTTGTTTTATGTATCACCCCACCTCACCTTTCCCGTTAAGCAGCCATAGTGTGTTTTCTGCATGTGTGACTCTGTTCTGTTTTGTAATTCAGTTCAAGTGTAACGGTTTTTACATTCCCTCTATAAGTGACACCTTATGAGAAGTGTCCTTTTCTGTGTGACTTATTTCACTTAGAATCGTCTTACCTAAATCCACTCATCATGCTGCTACTAGCCTTATGACATTGATTTCATGGCTGAGTGATATTCCATTGTACATAAGGACCACAACTTTTTGATCCATTTTTCGCTTTCCTGGGATATTTAAGGTGGAATGAAGTGGAGGTCCTTGTCAACAGAGCAGCCCTAAACTTTGGGGTGCTTGTGTCTTGCTGATTTTCAATTTTCCCACTTTATCCCCCCATGCGTGGAAGTGCCCTATGCTCTCTAAGCTGTGTTTTTTAGATGTTTCAGGACACACCGTACACTTCTCCAGAGTGGCTGTTGGCAATTTACATCCCGCCCATCAGTGTAGCAAGGCTCCCATTTCTCCATGGCCTGTCCTGCATTTCTGGTTTTGACACTTTTTTCAGCATGGCCCTTTTGACCGATGGGAAGCGAGACTTCTTTGTAGCGCTGATTTGCCTTTCCAGGTTGCTTGGTTGGCCAAAAAGGGCGTATGCGTTTTTTCCTGAATATATTCAGGAAAAAACGCATACGCCCTTTTTGGCCAAGGGCATCATTGTCAACGTTTTGCCGCTTTTCATGTGCTTTAAAGGCGATTCGAATCTACCTCCTGAAATCTGTTTCCTGCAATTCTGCCTTGATTTCAAATCCTCTTCTTTGCCTTCCCTCAATATATTTGTGGACGAGAGTTATCGTTTATAACTCTGCAGGTTTGTGAATTGCAGTGCCCTGAAGCTCCATTTTACAAGTCGCTCTTTTGGGAGCTGGCCGCAAAAGCGCAGGATGGCTTCAGGCCCTGTTCTGGTTCCGGGGGGCAGGCTGAGCCTGTGGTTAATTCTTCTTCCTGATGGGAAAATAGAGTGACCTGTGCCTGTCCCAACACCAAGAGCTAGTCTCTCATTGGTTCCCCGTCTTCCCGTTCATCCTCAGGACAAATTGCAACCTGTACGGAACAGGAGGTTAAAGGTGCTGATGCTCCAAGAAGGGAGATTGCTGGTAAAGTGGCTGGAATGGCGAACCCGAGCACAAGGAGATGAGAAATGAGGTGCGTTTTAGAAACCTTTCCCCATCACACGGTGTACCCTCTTCTTGGTTTCTCATGCATGTTTTCGATGTAGGAAGATGCCCTTGAACCTGGAGATTTGGGACCCATGCGATGGGTAGCACGCAGTATTACTTTAAAGGGTCTGCGTTTGCTCACCCAACCTCACCAAACCTCTCAGCCCCAAGAGTGTCCACCCTTATGTCTCATCCAGCTGTGGGTCTAGATATGGTCAATCCAGGTTGCATCACAGCCCCTGAACGAATTGTGTAAGAATTTCTCTCTCTTTCCCTGTCTTTGTTTCATGGGTTTTTAAAAGTAATTTATTTTTATAATGGGGTTTAGCTGCTTTTCACGGCTGTGTTTATGCCGCTTTACACCCACTTGACACACTAACAGAGAGATATCAATACATAGGTTTTAAGATTATTACTAGTCAGATATATTCTTGTGCGGTGAATCGGGCGTGTTGAGTCCAGTTCTCTGAGCAAGGAGTAGGTCTTGTCTATTACATATTGGGTTTATGGAACGGTATCTGAGCTAATTTGAAGCTCTTGTTTTATGTATCACCCCACCTCACCTTTCCCGTTAAGCAGCCATAGTGTGTTTTCTGCATGTGTGACTCTGTTCTGTTTTGTAATTCAGTTCAAGTGTAACGGTTTTTACATTCCCTCTATAAGTGACACCTTATGAGAAGTGTCCTTTTCTGTGTGACTTATTTCACTTAGAATCGTCTTACCTAAATCCACTCATCATGCTGCTACTAGCCTTATGACATTGATTTCATGGCTGAGTGATATTCCATTGTACATAAGGACCACAACTTTTTGATCCATTTTTCGCTTTCCTGGGATATTTAAGGTGGAATGAAGTGGAGGTCCTTGTCAACAGAGCAGCCCTAAACTTTGGGGTGCTTGTGTCTTGCTGATTTTCAATTTTCCCACTTTATCCCCCCATGCGTGGAAGTGCCCTATGCTCTCTAAGCTGTGTTTTTTAGATGTTTCAGGACACACCGTACACTTCTCCAGAGTGGCTGTTGGCAATTTACATCCCGCCCATCAGTGTAGCAAGGCTCCCATTTCTCCATGGCCTGTCCTGCATTTCTGGTTTTGACACTTTTTTCAGCATGGCTCTTTTGACCGATGGGAAGCGAGACTTCTTTGTAGCGCTGATTTGCCTTTCCAGGTTGCTTGGTTGGCCAAAAAGGGCGTATGCGTTTTTTCCTGAATATATTCAGGAAAAAACGCATACGCCCTTTTTGGCCAAGGGCATCATTGTCAACGTTTTGCCGCTTTTCATGTGCTTTAAAGGTGATTCGAATCTACCTCCTGAAATCTGTTTCCTGCAATTCTGCCTTGATTTCAAATCCTCTTCTTTGCCTTCCCTCAGTATATTTGTGGACGAGAGTTATCGTTTATAACTCTGCAGGTTTGTGAATTGCAGTGCCCTGAAGCTCCATTTTACAAGTCGCTTTTTTGGGAGCTGGCCGCAAAAGCGCAGGATGGCTTCAGGCCCTGTTCTGGTTCCGGGGGGCAGGCTGAGCCTGTGGTTAATTCTTCTTCCTGATGGGAAAATAGAGTGACCTGTGCCTGTCCCAACACCAAGAGCTAGTCTCTCATTGGTTCCCCGTCTTCCCGTTCATCCTCAGGACAAATTGCAACCTGTACGGAACAGGAGGTTAAAGGTGCTGATGCTCCAAGAAGGGAGATTGCTGGTAAAGTGGCTGGAATGGCGAACCCGAGCACAAGGAGATGAGAAATGAGGTGCGTTTTAGAAACCTTTCCCCATCACACGGTGTACCCTCTTCTTGGTTTCTCATGCATGTTTTCGATGTAGGAAGATGCCCTTGAACCTGGAGATTTGGGACCCATGCGATGGGTAGCACGCAGTATTACTTTAAAGGGTCTGCGTTTGCTCACCCAACCTCACCAAACCTCTCAGCCCCAAGAGTGTCCACCCTTATGTCTCATCCAGCTGTGGGTCTAGATATGGTCAATCCAGGTTGCATCACAGCCCCTGAACGAATTGTGTAAGAATTTCTCTCTCTTTCCCTGTCTTTGTTTCATGGGTTTTTAAAAGTAATTTATTTTTATAATGGGGTTTAGCTGCTTTTCACGGCTGTGTTTATGCCGCTTTACACCCACTTGACACACTAACAGAGAGATATCAATACATAGGTTTTAAGATTATTACTAGTCAGATATATTCTTGTGCGGTGAATCGGGCGTGTTGAGTCCAGTTCTCTGAGCAAGGAGTAGGTCTTGTCTGTTACATATTGGGTTTATGGAACGGTATCTGAGCTAATTTGAAGCTCTTGTTTTATGTATCACCCCACCTCACCTTTCCCGTTAAGCAGCCATAGTGTGTTTTCTGCATGTGTGACTCTGTTCTGTTTTGTAATTCAGTTCAAGTGTAACGGTTTTTACATTCCCTCTATAAGTGACACCTTATGAGAAGTGTCCTTTTCTGTGTGACTTATTTCACTTAGAATCGTCTTACCTAAATCCACTCATCATGCTGCTACTAGCCTTATGACATTGATTTCATGGCTGAGTGATATTCCATTGTACATAAGGACCACAACTTTTTGATCCATTTTTCGCTTTCCTGGGATATTTAAGGTGGAATGAAGTGGAGGTCCTTGTCAACAGAGCAGCCCTAAACTTTGGGGTGCTTGTGTCTTGCTGATTTTCAATTTTCCCACTTTATCCCCCCATGCGTGGAAGTGCCCTATGCTCTCTAAGCTGTGTTTTTTAGATGTTTCAGGACACACCGTACACTTCTCCAGAGTGGCTGTTGGCAATTTACATCCCGCCCATCAGTGTAGCAAGGCTCCCATTTCTCCATGGCCTGTCCTGCATTTCTGGTTTTGACACTTTTTTCAGCATGGCCCTTTTGACCGATGGGAAGCGAGACTTCTTTGTAGCGCTGATTTGCCTTTCCAGGTTGCTTGGTTGGCCAAAAAGGGCGTATGCGTTTTTTCCTGAATATATTCAGGAAAAAACGCATACGCCCTTTTTGGCCAAGGGCATCATTGTCAACGTTTTGCCGCTTTTCATGTGCTTTAAAGGCGATTCGAATCTACCTCCTGAAATCTGTTTCCTGCAATTCTGCCTTGATTTCAAATCCTCTTCTTTGCCTTCCCTCAATATATTTGTGGACGAGAGTTATCGTTTATAACTCTGCAGGTTTGTGAATTGCAGTGCCCTGAAGCTCCATTTTACAAGTCGCTTTTTTGGGAGCTGGCCGCAAAAGCACAGGATGGCTTCAGGCCCTGTTCTGGTTCCGGGGGGCAGGCTGAGCCTGAGGTTAATTCTTCTTCCTGATGGGAAAATAGAGTGACCTGTGCCTGTCCCAACACCAAGAGCTAGTCTCTCATTGGTTCCCCGTCTTCCCGTTCATCCTCAGGACAAATTGCAACCTGTACGGAACAGGAGGTTAAAGGTGCTGATGCTCCAAGAAGGGAGATTGCTGGTAAAGTGGCTGGAATGGCGAACCCGAGCACAAGGAGATGAGAAATGAGGTGCGTTTTAGAAACCTTTCCCCATCACACGGTGTACCCTCTTCTGGGTTTCTCATGCATGTTTTCGATGTAGGAAGATGCCCTTGAACCTGGAGATTTGGGACCCATGCGATGGGTAGCACGCAGTATTACTTTAAAGGGTCTGCGTTTGCTCATCCAACCTCACCAAACCTCTCAGCCCCAAGAGTGTCCACCCTTATGTCTCATCCAGCTGTGGGTCTAGATATGGTCAATCCAGGTTGCATCACAGCCCCTGAACGAATTGTGTAAGAATTTTTCTCTCTTTCCCTGTCTTTGTTTCATGGGTTTTTAAAAGTAATTTATTTTTATAATGGGGTTTAGCTGCTTTTCACGGCTGTGTTTATGCCGCTTTACACCCACTTGACACACTAACAGAGAGATATCAATACATAGGTTTTAAGATTATTACTAGTCAGATATATTCTTGTGCGGTGAATCGGGCGTGTTGAGTCCAGTTCTCTGAGCAAGGAGTAGGTCTTGTCTATTACATATTGGGTTTATGGAACGGTATCTGAGCTAATTTGAAGCTCTTGTTTTATGTATCACCCCACCTCACCTTTCCCGTTAAGCAGCCATAGTGTGTTTTCTGCATGTGTGACTCTGTTCTGTTTTGTAATTCAGTTCAAGTGTAACGGTTTTTACATTCCCTCTATAAGTGACACCTTATGAGAAGTGTCCTTTTCTGTGTGACTTATTTCACTTAGAATCGTCTTACCTAAATCCACTCATCATGCTGCTACTAGCCTTATGACATTGATTTCATGGCTGAGTGATATTCCATTGTACATAAGGACCACAACTTTTTTATCCATTTTTCGCTTTCCTGGGATATTTAAGGTGGAATGAAGTGGAGGTCCTTGTCAACAGAGCAGCCCTAAACTTTGGGGTGCTTGTGTCTTGCTGATTTTCAATTTTCCCACTTTATCCCCCCATGCGTGGAAGTGCCCTATGCTCTCTAAGCTGTGTTTTTCAGATGTTTCAGGACACACCGTACACTTCTCCAGAGTGGCTGTTGGCAATTTACATCCCGCCCATCAGTGTAGCAAGGCTCCCATTTCTCCATGGCCTGTCCTGCATTTCTGGTTTTGACACTTTTTTCAGCATGGCCCTTTTGACCGATGGGAAGCGAGACTTCTTTGTAGCGCTGATTTGCCTTTCCAGGTTGCTTGGTTGGCCAAAAAGGGCGTATGCGTTTTTTCCTGAATATATTCAGGAAAAAACGCATACGCCCTTTTTGGCCAAGAGCATCATTGTCAACGTTTTGCCGCTTTTCATGTGCTTTAAAGGCGATTCGAATCTACCTCCTGAAATCTGTTTCCTGCAATTCTGCCTTGATTTCAAATCCTCTTCTTTGCCTTCCCTCAATATATTTGTGGACGAGAGTTATCGTTTATAACTCTGCAGGTTTGTGAATTGCAGTGCCCTGAAGCTCCATTTTACAAGTCGCTTTTTTGGGAGCTGGCCGCAAAAGCGCAGGATGGCTTCAGGCCCTGTTCTGGTTCCGGGGGGCAGGCTGAGCCTGTGGTTAATTCTTCTTCCTGATGGGAAAATAGAGTGACCTGTGCCCGTCCCAACACCAAGAGCTAGTCTCTCATTGGTTCCCCGTCTTCCCGTTCATCCTCAGGACAAATTGCAACCTGTACGGAACAGGAGGTTAAAGGTGCTGATGCTCCAAGAAGGGAGATTGCTGGTAAAGTGGCTGGAATGGCGAACCCGAGCACAAGGAGATGAGAAATGAGGTGCGTTTTAGAAACCTTTCCCCATCACACGGTGTACCCTCTTCTGGGTTTCTCATGCATGTTTTCGATGTAGGAAGATGCCCTTGAACCTGGAGATTTGGGACCCATGCGATGGGTAGCACGCAGTATTACTTGAAAGGGTCTGCGTTTGCTCACCCAACCTCACCAAACCTCTCAGCCCCAAGAGTGTCCACCCTTATGTCTCATCCAGGTGTGGGTCTAGATATGGTCACTCCAGGTTGCATCACAGCCCCTGAACGAATTGTGTAAGAATTTCTCTCTCTTTCCCTGTCTTTGTTTCATGGGTTTTTAAAAGTAATTTAGTTTTATAATGGGGTTTAGCTGCTTTTCAGGGCTGTGTTTATGCCGCTTTATACCCACTTGACACGACACACTAACAGAGAGATATCAATACATAGGTTTTAAGATTATTACTAGTCAGATATATTCTTGTGCGGTGAATCGGGCGTGTTGAGTCCAGTTCTCTGAGCAAGGAGTAGGTCTTGTCTATTACATATTGGGTTTATGGAACGGTATCTGAGCTAATTTGAAACTCTTGTTTTATGTATCACCCCACCTCACCTTTCCCGTTAAGCAGCCATAGTGTGTTTTCTGCATGTGTGACTCTGTTCTGTTTTGTAATTCAGTTCAAGTGTAACGGTTTTTACATTCCCTCTATAAGTGACACCTTATGAGAAGTGTCCTTTTCTGTGTGACTTATTTCACTTAGAATCGTCTTACCTAAATCCACTCATCATGCTGCTACTAGCCTTATGACATTGATTTCATGGCTGAGTGTTATTCCATTGTACATAAGGACCACAAATTTTTGATCCATTTTTCGCTTTCCTGGGATATTTAAGGTGGAATGAAGTGGAGGTCCTTGTCAACAGAGCAGCCCTAAACTTTGGGGTGCTTGTGTCTTGCTGATTTTCAATTTTCCCACTTTATCCCCCCATGCGTGGAAGTGCCCTATGCTCTCTAAGCTGTGTTTTTTAGATGTTTCAGGACACACCGTACACTTCTCCAGAGTGGCTGTTGGCAATTTACATCCCGCCCATCAGTGTAGCAAGGCTCCCATTTCTCCATGGCCTGTCCTGCATTTCTGGTTTTGACACTTTTTTCAGCATGGCCCTTTTGACCGATGGGAAGCGAGACTTCTTTGTAGCGCTGATTTGCCTTTCCAGGTTGCTTGGTTGGCCAAAAAGGGCGTATGCGTTTTTTCCTGAATATATTCAGGAAAAAACGCATACGCCCTTTTTGGCCAAGGGCATCATTGTCAACGTTTTGCCGCTTTTCATGTGCTTTAAAGGCGATTCGAATCTACCTCCTGAAATCTGTTTCCTGCAATTCTGCCTTGATTTCAAATCCTCTTCTTTGCCTTCCCTCAGTATATTTGTGGACGAGAGTTATCGTTTATAACTCTGCAGGTTTGTGAATTGCAGTGCCCTGAAGCTCCATTTTACAAGTCACTTTTTTGGGAGCTGGCCGCAAAAGCGCAGGATGGCTTCAGGCCCTGTTCTGGTTCCGGGGGGCAGGCTGAGCCTGTGGTTAATTCTTCTTCCTGATGGGAAAATAGAGTGACCTGTGCCTGTCCCAACACCAAGAGCTAGTCTCTCATTGGTTCCCCGTCTTCCCGTTCATCCTCAGGACAAATTGCAACCTGTACGGAACAGGAGGTTAAAGGTGCTGATGCTCCAAGAAGGGAGATTGCTGGTAAAGTGGCTGGAATGGCGAACCCGAGCACAAGGAGATGAGAAATGAGGTGCGTTTTAGAAACCTTTCCCCATCACACAGTGTACCCTCTTCTGGGTTTCTCATGCATGTTTTCGATGTAGGAAGATGCCCTTGAACCTGGAGATTTGGGACCCATGCGATGGGTAGCACGCAGTATTACTTTAAAGGGTCTGCGTTTGCTCACCCAACCTCACCAAACCTCTCAGCCCCAAGAGTGTCCACCCTTATGTCTCATCCAGCTGTGGGTCTAGATATGGTCAATCCAGGTTGCATCACAGCCCCTGAACGAATTGTGTAAGAATTTCTCTCTCTTTCCCTGTCTTTGTTTCATGGGTTTTTAAAAGTAATTTATTTTTATAATGGGGTTTAGCTGCTTTTCACGGCTGTGTTTATGCCGCTTTACACCCACTTGACACACTAACAGAGAGATATCAATACATAGGTTTTAAGATTATTACTAGTCAGATATATTCTTGTGCGGTGAATCGGGCGTGTTGAGTCCAGTTCTCTGAGCAAGGAGTAGGTCTTGTCTATTACATATTGGGTTTATGGAACGGTATCTGAGCTAATTTGAAGCTCTTGTTTTATGTATCACCCCACCTCACCTTTCCCGTTAAGCAGCCATAGTGTGTTTTCTGCATGTGTGACTCTGTTCTGTTTTGTAATTCAGTTCAAGTGTAACGGTTTTTACATTCCCTCTATAAGTGACACCTTATGAGAAGTGTCCTTTTCTGTGTGACTTATTTCACTTAGAATCGTCTTACCTAAATCCACTCATCATGCTGCTACTAGCCTTATGACATTGATTTCATGGCTGAGTGATATTCCATTGTACATAAGGACCACAACTTTTTGATCCATTTTTCGCTTTCCTGGGATATTTAAGGTGGAATGAAGTGGAGGTCCTTGTCAACAGAGCAGCCCTAAACTTTGGGGTGCTTGTGTCTTGCTGATTTTCAATTTTCCCACTTTATCCCCCCATGCGTGGAAGTGCCCTATGCTCTCTAAGCTGTGTTTTTTAGATGTTTCAGGACACACCGTACACTTCTCCAGAGTGGCTGTTGGCAATTTACATCCCGCCCATCAGTGTAGCAAGGCTCCCATTTCTCCATGGCCTGTCCTGCATTTCTGGTTTTGACACTTTTTTCAGCATGGCCCTTTTGACCGATGGGAAGCGAGACTTCTTTGTAGCGCTGATTTGCCTTTCCAGGTTGCTTGGTTGGCCAAAAAGGGCGTATGCGTTTTTTCCTGAATATATTCAGGAAAAAACGCATACGCCCTTTTTGGCCAAGGGCATCATTGTCAACGTTTTGCCGCTTTTCATGTGCTTTAAAGGCGATTCGAATCTACCTCCTGAAATCTGTTTCCTGCAATTCTGCCTTGATTTCAAATCCTCTTCTTTGCCTTCCCTCAATATATTTGTGGACGAGAGTTATCGTTTATAACTCTGCAGGTTTGTGAATTGCAGTGCCCTGAAGCTCCATTTTACAAGTCACTTTTTTGGGAGCTGGCCGCAAAAGCGCAGGATGGCTTCAGGCCCTGTTCTGGTTCCGGGGGGCAGGCTGAGCCTGTGGTTAATTCTTCTTCCTGATGGGAAAATAGAGTGACCTGTGCCTGTCCCAACACCAAGAGCTAGTCTCTCATTGGTTCCCCGTCTTCCCGTTCATCCTCAGGACAAATTGCAACCTGTACGGAACAGGAGGTTAAAGGTGCTGATGCTCCAAGAAGGGAGATTGCTGGTAAAGTGGCTGGAATGGCGAACCCGAGCACAAGGAGATGAGAAATGAGGTGCGTTTTAGAAACCTTTCCCCATCACACAGTGTACCCTCTTCTGGGTTTCTCATGCATGTTTTCGATGTAGGAAGATGCCCTTGAACCTGGAGATTTGGGACCCATGCGATGGGTAGCACGCAGTATTACTTTAAAGGGTCTGCGTTTGCTCACCCAACCTCACCAAACCTCTCAGCCCCAAGAGTGTCCACCCTTATGTCTCATCCAGCTGTGGGTCTAGATATGGTCAATCCAGGTTGCATCACAGCCCCTGAACGAATTGTGTAAGAATTTCTCTCTCTTTCCCTGTCTTTGTTTCATGGGTTTTTAAAAGTAATTTATTTTTATAATGGGGTTTAGCTGCTTTTCACGGCTGTGTTTATGCCGCTTTACACCCACTTGACACACTAACAGAGAGATATCAATACATAGGTTTTAAGATTATTACTAGTCAGATATATTCTTGTGCGGTGAATCGGGCGTGTTGAGTCCAGTTCTCTGAGCAAGGAGTAGGTCTTGTCTATTACATATTGGGTTTATGGAACGGTATCTGAGCTAATTTGAAGCTCTTGTTTTATGTATCACCCCACCTCACCTTTCCCGTTAAGCAGCCATAGTGTGTTTTCTGCATGTGTGACTCTGTTCTGTTTTGTAATTCAGTTCAAGTGTAACGGTTTTTACATTCCCTCTATAAGTGACACCTTATGAGAAGTGTCCTTTTCTGTGTGACTTATTTCACTTAGAATCGTCTTACCTAAATCCACTCATCATGCTGCTACTAGCCTTATGACATTGATTTCATGGCTGAGTGATATTCCATTGTACATAAGGACCACAAATTTTTGATCCATTTTTCGCTTTCCTGGGATATTTAAGGTGGAATGAAGTGGAGGTCCTTGTCAACAGAGCAGCCCTAAACTTTGGGGTGCTTGTGTCTTGCTGATTTTCAATTTTCCCACTTTATCCCCCCATGCGTGGAAGTGCCCTATGCTCTCTAAGCTGTGTTTTTTAGATGTTTCAGGACACACCGTACACTTCTCCAGAGTGGCTGTTGGCAATTTACATCCCGCCCATCAGTGTAGCAAGGCTCCCATTTCTCCATGGCCTGTCCTGCATTTCTGGTTTTGACACTTTTTTCAGCATGGCCCTTTTGACCGATGGGAAGCGAGACTTCTTTGTAGCGCTGATTTGCCTTTCCAGGTTGCTTGGTTGGCCAAAAAGGGCGTATGCGTTTTTTCCTGAATATATTCAGGAAAAAACGCATACGCCCTTTTTGGCCAAGGGCATCATTGTCAACGTTTTGCCGCTTTTCATGTGCTTTAAAGGCGATTCGAATCTACCTCCTGAAATCTGTTTCCTGCAATTCTGCCTTGATTTCAAATCCTCTTCTTTGCCTTCCCTCAATATATTTGTGGACGAGAGTTATCGTTTATAACTCTGCAGGTTTGTGAATTGCAGTGCCCTGAAGCTCCATTTTACAAGTCGCTTTTTTGGGAGCTGGCCGCAAAAGCGCAGGATGGCTTCAGGCCCTGTTCTGGTTCCGGGGGGCAGGCTGAGCCTGTGGTTAATTCTTCTTCCTGATGGGAAAATAGAGTGACCTGTGCCTGTCCCAACACCAAGAGCTAGTCTCTCATTGGTTCCCCGTCTTCCCGTTCATCCTCAGGACAAATTGCAACCTGTACGGAACAGGAGGTTAAAGGTGCTGATGCTCCAAGAAGGGAGATTGCTGGTAAAGTGGCTGGAATGGCGAACCCGAGCACAAGGAGATGAGAAATGAGGTGCGTTTTAGAAACCTTTCCCCATCACACGGTGTACCCTCTTCTTGGTTTCTCATGCATGTTTTCGATGTAGGAAGATGCCCTTGAACCTGGAGATTTGGGACCCATGCGATGGGTAGCACGCAGTATTACTTTAAAGGGTCTGCGTTTGCTCACCCAACCTCACCAAACCTCTCAGCCCCAAGAGTGTCCACCCTTATGTCTCATCCAGCTGTGGGTCTAGATATGGTCAATCCAGGTTGCATCACAGCCCCTGAACGAATTGTGTAAGAATTTCTCTCTCTTTCCCTGTCTTTGTTTCATGGGTTTTTAAAAGTAATTTATTTTTATAATGGGGTTTAGCTGCTTTTCACGGCTGTGTTTATGCCGCTTTACACCCACTTGACACACTAACAGAGAGATATCAATACATAGGTTTTAAGATTATTACTAGTCAGATATATTCTTGTGCGGTGAATCGGGCGTGTTGAGTCCAGTTCTCTGAGCAAGGAGTAGGTCTTGTCTATTACATATTGGGTTTATGGAACGGTATCTGAGCTAATTTGAAGCTCTTGTTTTATGTATCACCCCACCTCACCTTTCCCGTTAAGCAGCCATAGTGTGTTTTCTGCATGTGTGACTCTGTTCTGTTTTGTAATTCAGTTCAAGTGTAACGGTTTTTACATTCCCTCTATAAGTGACACCTTATGAGAAGTGTCCTTTTCTGTGTGACTTATTTCACTTAGAATCGTCTTACCTAAATCCACTCATCATGCTGCTACTAGCCTTATGACATTGATTTCATGGCTGAGTGATATTCCATTGTACATAAGGACCACAACTTTTTGATCCATTTTTCGCTTTCCTGGGATATTTAAGGTGGAATGAAGTGGAGGTCCTTGTCAACAGAGCAGCCCTAAACTTTGGGGTGCTTGTGTCTTGCTGATTTTCAATTTTCCCACTTTATCCCCCCATGCGTGGAAGTGCCCTATGCTCTCTAAGCTGTGTTTTTTAGATGTTTCAGGACACACCGTACACTTCTCCAGAGTGGCTGTTGGCAATTTACATCCCGCCCATCAGTGTAGCAAGGCTCCCATTTCTCCATGGCCTGTCCTGCATTTCTGGTTTTGACACTTTTTTCAGCATGGCTCTTTTGACCGATGGGAAGCGAGACTTCTTTGTAGCGCTGATTTGCCTTTCCAGGTTGCTTGGTTGGCCAAAAAGGGCGTATGCGTTTTTTCCTGAATATATTCAGGAAAAAACGCATACGCCCTTTTTGGCCAAGGGCATCATTGTCAACGTTTTGCCGCTTTTCATGTGCTTTAAAGGTGATTCGAATCTACCTCCTGAAATCTGTTTCCTGCAATTCTGCCTTGATTTCAAATCCTCTTCTTTGCCTTCCCTCAATATATTTGTGGACGAGAGTTATCGTTTATAACTCTGCAGGTTTGTGAATTGCAGTGCCCTGAAGCTCCATTTTACAAGTCGCTTTTTTGGGAGCTGGCCGCAAAAGCGCAGGATGGCTTCAGGCCCTGTTCTGGTTCCGGGGGGCAGGCTGAGCCTGTGGTTAATTCTTCTTCCTGATGGGAAAATAGAGTGACCTGTGCCTGTCCCAACACCAAGAGCTAGTCTCTCATTGGTTCCCCGTCTTCCCGTTCATCCTCAGGACAAATTGCAACCTGTACGGAACAGGAGGTTAAAGGTGCTGATGCTCCAAGAAGGGAGATTGCTGGTAAAGTGGCTGGAATGGCGAACCCGAGCACAAGGAGATGAGAAATGAGGTGCGTTTTAGAAACATTTCCCCATCACACGGTGTACCCTCTTCTTGGTTTCTCATGCATGTTTTCGATGTAGGAAGATGCCCTTGAACCTGGAGATTTGGGACCCATGCGATGGGTAGCACGCAGTATTACTTTAAAGGGTCTGCGTTTGCTCACCCAACCTCACCAAACCTCTCAGCCCCAAGAGTGTCCACCCTTATGTCTCATCCAGCTGTGGGTCTAGATATGGTCAATCCAGGTTGCATCACAGCCCCTGAACGAATTGTGTAAGAATTTCTCTCTCTTTCCCTGTCTTTGTTTCATGGGTTTTTAAAAGTAATTTATTTTTATAATGGGGTTTAGCTGCTTTTCACGGCTGTGTTTATGCCGCTTTACACCCACTTGACACACTAACAGAGAGATATCAATACATAGGTTTTAAGATTATTACTAGTCAGATATATTCTTGTGCGGTGAATCGGGCGTGTTGAGTCCAGTTCTCTGAGCAAGGAGTAGGTCTTGTCTATTACATATTGGGTTTATGGAACGGTATCTGAGCTAATTTGAAGCTCTTGTTTTATGTATCACCCCACCTCACCTTTCCCGTTAAGCAGCCATAGTGTGTTTTCTGCATGTGTGACTCTGTTCTGTTTTGTAATTCAGTTCAAGTGTAACGGTTTTTACATTCCCTCTATAAGTGACACCTTATGAGAAGTGTCCTTTTCTGTGTGACTTATTTCACTTAGAATCGTCTTACCTAAATCCACTCATCATGCTGCTACTAGCCTTATGACATTGATTTCATGGCTGAGTGATATTCCATTGTACATAAGGACCACAACTTTTTGATCCATTTTTCGCTTTCCTGGGATATTTAAGGTGGAATGAAGTGGAGGTCCTTGTCAACAGAGCAGCCCTAAACTTTGGGGTGCTTGTGTCTTGCTGATTTTCAATTTTCCCACTTTATCCCCCCATGCGTGGAAGTGCCCTATGCTCTCTAAGCTGTGTTTTTTAGATGTTTCAGGACACACCGTACACTTCTCCAGAGTGGCTGTTGGCAATTTACATCCCGCCCATCAGTGTAGCAAGGCTCCCATTTCTCCATGGCCTGTCCTGCATTTCTGGTTTTGACACTTTTTTCAGCATGGCCCTTTTGACCGATGGGAAGCGAGACTTCTTTGTAGCGCTGATTTGCCTTTCCAGGTTGCTTGGTTGGCCAAAAAGGGCGTATGCGTTTTTTCCTGAATATATTCAGGAAAAAACGCATACGCCCTTTTTGGCCAAGGGCATCATTGTCAACGTTTTGCCGCTTTTCATGTGCTTTAAAGGAGATTCGAATCTACCTCCTGAAATCTGTTTCCTGCAATTCTGCCTTGATTTCAAATCCTCTTCTTTGCCTTCCCTCAATATATTTGTGGACGAGAGTTATCGTTTATAACTCTGCAGGTTTGTGAATTGCAGTGCCCTGAAGCTCCATTTTACAAGTCGCTTTTTTGGGAGCTGGCCGCAAAAGCACAGGATGGCTTCAGGCCCTGTTCTGGTTCCGGGGGGCAGGCTGAGCCTGAGGTTAATTCTTCTTCCTGATGGGAAAATAGAGTGACCTGTGCCTGTCCCAACACCAAGAGCTAGTCTCTCATTGGTTCCCCGTCTTCCCGTTCATCCTCAGGACAAATTGCAACCTGTACGGAACAGGAGGTTAAAGGTGCTGATGCTCCAAGAAGGGAGATTGCTGGTAAAGTGGCTGGAATGGCGAACCCGAGCACAAGGAGATGAGAAATGAGGTGCGTTTTAGAAACCTTTCCCCATCACACGGTGTACCCTCTTCTGGGTTTCTCATGCATGTTTTCGATGTAGGAAGATGCCCTTGAACCTGGAGATTTGGGACCCATGCGATGGGTAGCACGCAGTATTACTTTAAAGGGTCTGCGTTTGCTCATCCAACCTCACCAAACCTCTCAGCCCCAAGAGTGTCCACCCTTATGTCTCATCCAGCTGTGGGTCTAGATATGGTCAATCCAGGTTGCATCACAGCCCCTGAACGAATTGTGTAAGAATTTTTCTCTCTTTCGCTGTCTTTGTTTCATGGGTTTTTAAAAGTAATTTATTTTTATAATGGGGTTTAGCTGCTTTTCACGGCTGTGTTTATGCCGCTTTACACCCACTTGACACACTAACAGAGAGATATCAATACATAGGTTTTAAGATTATTACTAGTCAGATATATTCTTGTGCGGTGAATCGGGCGTGTTGAATCCAGTTCTCTGAGCAAGGAGTAGGTCTTGTCTATTACATATTGGGTTTATGGAACGGTATCTGAGCTAATTTGAAGCTCTTGTTTTATGTATCACCCCACCTCACCTTTCCCGTTAAGCAGCCATAGTGTGTTTTCTGCATGTGTGACTCTGTTCTGTTTTGTAATTCAGTTCAAGTGTAACGGTTTTTACATTCCCTCTATAAGTGACACCTTATGAGAAGTGTCCTTTTCTGTGTGACTTATTTCACTTAGAATCGTCTTACCTAAATCCACTCATCATGCTGCTACTAGCCTTATGACATTGATTTCATGGCTGAGTGATATTCCATTGTACATAAGGACCACAACTTTTTTATCCATTTTTCGCTTTCCTGGGATATTTAAGGTGGAATGAAGTGGAGGTCCTTGTCAACAGAGCAGCCCTAAACTTTGGGGTGCTTGTGTCTTGCTGATTTTCAATTTTCCCACTTTATCCCCCCATGCGTGGAAGTGCCCTATGCTCTCTAAGCTGTGTTTTTCAGATGTTTCAGGACACACCGTACACTTCTCCAGAGTGGCTGTTGGCAATTTACATCCCGCCCATCAGTGTAGCAAGGCTCCCATTTCTCCATGGCCTGTCCTGCATTTCTGGTTTTGACACTTTTTTCAGCATGGCCCTTTTGACCGATGGGAAGCGAGACTTCTTTGTAGCGCTGATTTGCCTTTCCAGGTTGCTTGGTTGGCCAAAAAGGGCGTATGCGTTTTTTCCTGAATATATTCAGGAAAAAACGCATACGCCCTTTTTGGCCAAGAGCATCATTGTCAACGTTTTGCCGCTTTTCATGTGCTTTAAAGGCGATTCGAATCTACCTCCTGAAATCTGTTTCCTGCAATTCTGCCTTGATTTCAAATCCTCTTCTTTGCCTTCCCTCAATATATTTGTGGACGAGAGTTATCGTTTATAACTCTGCAGGTTTGTGAATTGCAGTGCCCTGAAGCTCCATTTTACAAGTCGCTTTTTTGGGAGCTGGCCGCAAAAGCGCAGGATGGCTTCAGGCCCTGTTCTGGTTCCGGGGGGCAGGCTGAGCCTGTGGTTAATTCTTCTTCCTGATGGGAAAATAGAGTGACCTGTGCCCGTCCCAACACCAAGAGCTAGTCTCTCATTGGTTCCCCGTCTTCCCGTTCATCCTCAGGACAAATTGCAACCTGTACGGAACAGGAGGTTAAAGGTGCTGATGCTCCAAGAAGGGAGATTGCTGGTAAAGTGGCTGGAATGGCGAACCCGAGCACAAGGAGATGAGAAATGAGGTGCGTTTTAGAAACCTTTCCCCATCACACGGTGTACCCTCTTCTGGGTTTCTCATGCATGTTTTCGATGTAGGAAGATGCCCTTGAACCTGGAGATTTGGGACCCATGCGATGGGTAGCACGCAGTATTACTTGAAAGGGTCTGCGTTTGCTCACCCAACCTCACCAAACCTCTCAGCCCCAAGAGTGTCCACCCTTATGTCTCATCCAGGTGTGGGTCTAGATATGGTCAATCCAGGTTGCATCACAGCCCCTGAACGAATTGTGTAAGAATTTCTCTCTCTTTCCCTGTCTTTGTTTCATGGGTTTTTAAAAGTAATTTAGTTTTATAATGGGGTTTAGCTGCTTTTCAGGGCTGTGTTTATGCCGCTTTACACCCACTTGACACGACACACTAACAGAGAGATATCAATACATAGGTTTTAAGATTATTACTAGTCAGATATATTCTTGTGCGGTGAATCGGGCGTGTTGAGTCCAGTTCTCTGAGCAAGGAGTAGGTCTTGTCTATTACATATTGGGTTTATGGAACGGTATCTGAGCTAATTTGAAACTCTTGTTTTATGTATCACCCCACCTCACCTTTCCCGTTAAGCAGCCATAGTGTGTTTTCTGCATGTGTGACTCTGTTCTGTTTTGTAATTCAGTTCAAGTGTAACGGTTTTTACATTCCCTCTATAAGTGACACCTTATGAGAAGTGTCCTTTTCTGTGTGACTTATTTCACTTAGAATCGTCTTACCTAAATCCACTCATCATGCTGCTACTAGCCTTATGACATTGATTTCATGGCTGTGTGTTATTCCATTGTACATAAGGACCACAAATTTTTGATCCATTTTTCGCTTTCCTGGGATATTTAAGGTGGAATGAAGTGGAGGTCCTTGTCAACAGAGCAGCCCTAAACTTTGGGGTGCTTGTGTCTTGCTGATTTTCAATTTTCCCACTTTATCCCCCCATGCGTGGAAGTGCCCTATGCTCTCTAAGCTGTGTTTTTTAGATGTTTCAGGACACACCGTACACTTCTCCAGAGTGGCTGTTGGCAATTTACATCCCGCCCATCAGTGTAGCAAGGCTCCCATTTCTCCATGGCCTGTCCTGCATTTCTGGTTTTGACACTTTTTTCAGCATGGCCCTTTTGACCGATGGGAAGCGAGACTTCTTTGTAGCGCTGATTTGCCTTTCCAGGTTGCTTGGTTGGCCAAAAAGGGCGTATGCGTTTTTTCCTGAATATATTCAGGAAAAAACGCATACGCCCTTTTTGGCCAAGGGCATCATTGTCAACGTTTTGCCGCTTTTCATGTGCTTTAAAGGCGATTCGAATCTACCTCCTGAAATCTGTTTCCTGCAATTCTGCCTTGATTTCAAATCCTCTTCTTTGCCTTCCCTCAGTATATTTGTGGACGAGAGTTATCGTTTATAACTCTGCAGGTTTGTGAATTGCAGTGCCCTGAAGCTCCATTTTACAAGTCACTTTCTTGGGAGCTGGCCGCAAAAGCGCAGGATGGCTTCAGGCCCTGTTCTGGTTCCGGGGGGCAGGCTGAGCCTGTGGTTAATTCTTCTTCCTGATGGGAAAATAGAGTGACCTGTGCCTGTCCCAACACCAAGAGCTAGTCTCTCATTGGTTCCCCGTCTTCCCGTTCATCCTCAGGACAAATTGCAACCTGTACGGAACAGGAGGTTAAAGGTGCTGATGCTCCAAGAAGGGAGATTGCTGGTAAAGTGGCTGGAATGGCGAACCCGAGCACAAGGAGATGAGAAATGAGGTGCGTTTTAGAAACCTTTCCCCATCACACAGTGTACCCTCTTCTGGGTTTCTCATGCATGTTTTCGATGTAGGAAGATGCCCTTGAACCTGGAGATTTGGGACCCATGCGATGGGTAGCACGCAGTATTACTTTAAAGGGTCTGCGTTTGCTCACCCAACCTCACCAAACCTCTCAGCCCCAAGAGTGTCCACCCTTATGTCTCATCCAGCTGTGGGTCTAGATATGGTCAATCCAGGTTGCATCACAGCCCCTGAACGAATTGTGTAAGAATTTCTCTCTCTTTCCCTGTCTTTGTTTCATGGGTTTTTAAAAGTAATTTATTTTTATAATGGGGTTTAGCTGCTTTTCACGGCTGTGTTTATGCCGCTTTACACCCACTTGACACACTAACAGAGAGATATCAATACATAGGTTTTAAGATTATTACTAGTCAGATATATTCTTGTGCGGTGAATCGGGCGTGTTGAGTCCAGTTCTCTGAGCAAGGAGTAGGTCTTGTCTATTACATATTGGGTTTATGGAACGGTATCTGAGCTAATTTGAAGCTCTTGTTTTATGTATCACCCCACCTCACCTTTCCCGTTAAGCAGCCATAGTGTGTTTTCTGCATGTGTGACTCTGTTCTGTTTTGTAATTCAGTTCAAGTGTAACGGTTTTTACATTCCCTCTATAAGTGACACCTTATGAGAAGTGTCCTTTTCTGTGTGACTTATTTCACTTAGAATCGTCTTACCTAAATCCACTCATCATGCTGCTACTAGCCTTATGACATTGATTTCATGGCTGAGTGATATTCCATTGTACATAAGGACCACAACTTTTTTATCCATTTTTCGCTTTCCCGGGATATTTAAGGTGGAATGAAGTGGAGGTCCTTGTCAACAGAGCAGCCCTAAACTTTGGGGTGCTTGTGTCTTGCTGATTTTCAATTTTCCCACTTTATCCCCCCATGCGTGGAAGTGCCCTATGCTCTCTAAGCTGTGTCTTTTAGATGTTTCAGGACACACCGTACACTTCTCCAGAGTGGCTGTTGGCAATTTACATCCCGCCCATCAGTGTAGCAAGGCTCCCATTTCTCCATGGCCTGTCCTGCATTTCTGGTTTTGACACTTTTTTCAGCATGGCCCTTTTGACCGATGGGAAGCGAGACTTCTTTGTAGCGCTGATTTGCCTTTCCAGGTTGCTTGGTTGGCCAAAAAGGGCGTATGAGTTTTTTCCTGAATATATTCAGGAAAAAACGCATACGCCCTTTTTGGCCAAGGGCATCATTGTCAACGTTTTGCCGCTTTTCATGTGCTTTAAAGGCGATTCGAATCTACCTCCTGAAATCTGTTTCCTGCAATTCTGCCTTGATTTCAAATCCTCTTCTTTGCCTTCCCTCAATATATTTGTGGACGAGAGTTATCGTTTATAACTCTGCAGGTTTGTGAATTGCAGTGCCCTGAAGCTCCATTTTACAAGTCGCTTTTTTGGGAGCTGGCCGCAAAAGCGCAGGATGGCTTCAGGCCCTGTTCTGGTTCCGGGGGGCAGGCTGAGCCTGTGGTTAATTCTTCTTCCTGATGGGAAAATAGAGTGACCTGTGCCTGTCCCAACACCAAGAGCTAGTCTCTCATTGGTTCCCCGTCTTCCCGTTCATCCTCAGGACAAATTGCAACCTGTACGGAACAGGAGGTTAAAGGTGCTGATGCTCCAAGAAGGGAGATTGCTGGTAAAGTGGCTGGAATGGCGAACCCGAGCACAAGGAGATGAGAAATGAGGTGCGTTTTAGAAACCTTTCCCCATCACACGGTGTACCCTCTTCTTGGTTTCTCATGCATGTTTTCGATGTAGGAAGATGCCCTTGAACCTGGAGATTTGGGACCCATGCGATGGGTAGCACGCAGTATTACTTTAAAGGGTCTGCGTTTGCTCACCCAACCTCACCAAACCTCTCAGCCCCAAGAGTGTCCACCCTTATGTCTCATCCAGCTGTGGGTCTAGATATGGTCAATCCAGGTTGCATCACAGCCCCTGAACGAATTGTGTAAGAATTTCTCTCTCTTTCCCTGTCTTTGTTTCATGGGTTTTTAAAAGTAATTTATTTTTATAATGGGGTTTAGCTGCTTTTCACGGCTGTGTTTATGCCGCTTTACACCCACTTGACACACTAACAGAGAGATATCAATACATAGGTTTTAAGATTATTACTAGTCAGATATATTCTTGTGCGGTGAATCGGGCGTGTTGAGTCCAGTTCTCTGAGCAAGGAGTAGGTCTTGTCTATTACATATTGGGTTTATGGAACGGTATCTGAGCTAATTTGAAGCTCTTGTTTTATGTATCACCCCACCTCACCTTTCCCGTTAAGCAGCCATAGTGTGTTTTCTGCATGTGTGACTCTGTTCTGTTTTGTAATTCAGTTCAAGTGTAACGGTTTTTACATTCCCTCTATAAGTGACACCTTATGAGAAGTGTCCTTTTCTGTGTGACTTATTTCACTTAGAATCGTCTTACCTAAATCCACTCATCATGCTGCTACTAGCCTTATGACATTGATTTCATGGCTGAGTGATATTCCATTGTACATAAGGACCACAACTTTTTGATCCATTTTTCGCTTTCCTGGGATATTTAAGGTGGAATGAAGTGGAGGTCCTTGTCAACAGAGCAGCCCTAAACTTTGGGGTGCTTGTGTCTTGCTGATTTTCAATTTTCCCACTTTATCCCCCCATGCGTGGAAGTGCCCTATGCTCTCTAAGCTGTGTTTTTTAGATGTTTCAGGACACACCGTACACTTCTCCAGAGTGGCTGTTGGCAATTTACATCCCGCCCATCAGTGTAGCAAGGCTCCCATTTCTCCATGGCCTGTCCTGCATTTCTGGTTTTGACACTTTTTTCAGCATGGCCCTTTTGACCGATGGGAAGCGAGACTTCTTTGTAGCGCTGATTTGCCTTTCCAGGTTGCTTGGTTGGCCAAAAAGGGCGTATGCGTTTTTTCCTGAATATATTCAGGAAAAAACGCATACGCCCTTTTTGGCCAAGGGCATCATTGTCAACGTTTTGCCGCTTTTCATGTGCTTTAAAGGCGATTCGAATCTACCTCCTGAAATCTGTTTCCTGCAATTCTGCCTTGATTTCAAATCCTCTTCTTTGCCTTCCCTCAATATATTTGTGGACGAGAGTTATCGTTTATAACTCTGCAGGTTTGTGAATTGCAGTGCCCTGAAGCTCCATTTTACAAGTCGCTTTTTTGGGAGCTGGCCGCAAAAGCACAGGATGGCTTCAGGCCCTGTTCTGGTTCCGGGGGGCAGGCTGAGCCTGAGGTTAATTCTTCTTCCTGATGGGAAAATAGAGTGACCTGTGCCTGTCCCAACACCAAGAGCTAGTCTCTCATTGGTTCCCCGTCTTCCCGTTCATCCTCAGGACAAATTGCCACCTGTACGGAACAGGAGGTTAAAGGTGCTGATGCTCCAAGAAGGGAGATTGCTGGTAAAGTGGCTGGAATGGCGAACCCGAGCACAAGGAGATGAGAAATGAGGTGCGTTTTAGAAACCTTTCCCCATCACACGGTGTACCCTCTTCTGGGTTTCTCATGCATGTTTTCGATGTAGGAAGATGCCCTTGAACCTGGAGATTTGGGACCCATGCGATGGGTAGCACGCAGTATTACTTTAAAGGGTCTGCGTTTGCTCACCCAACCTCACCAAACCTCTCAGCCCCAAGAGTGTCCACCCTTATGTCTCATCCAGCTGTGGGTCTAGATATGGTCAATCCAGGTTGCATCACAGCCCCTGAACGAATTGTGTAAGAATTTTTCTCTCTTTCCCTGTCTTTGTTTCATGGGTTTTTAAAAGTAATTTATTTTTATAATGGGGTTTAGCTGCTTTTCACGGCTGTGTTTATGCCGCTTTACACCCACTTGACACACTAACAGAGAGATATCAATACATAGGTTTTAAGATTATTACTAGTCAGATATATTCTTGTGCGGTGAATCGGGCGTGTTGAGTCCAGTTCTCTGAGCAAGGAGTAGGTCTTGTCTATTACATATTGGGTTTATGGAACGGTATCTGAGCTAATTTGAAGCTCTTGTTTTATGTATCACCCCACCTCACCTTTCCCGTTAAGCAGCCATAGTGTGTTTTCTGCATGTGTGACTCTGTTCTGTTTTGTAATTCAGTTCAAGTGTAACGGTTTTTACATTCCCTCTATAAGTGACACCTTATGAGAAGTGTCCTTTTCTGTGTGACTTATTTCACTTAGAATCGTCTTACCTAAATCCACTCATCATGCTGCTACTAGCCTTATGACATTGATTTCATGGCTGAGTGATATTCCATTGTACATAAGGACCACAACTTTTTTATCCATTTTTCGCTTTCCTGGGATATTTAAGGTGGAATGAAGTGGAGGTCCTTGTCAACAGAGCAGCCCTAAACTTTGGGGTGCTTGTGTCTTGCTGATTTTCAATTTTCCCACTTTATCCCCCCATGCGTGGAAGTGCCCTATGCTCTCTAAGCTGTGTTTTTTAGATGTTTCAGGACACACCGTACACTTCTCCAGAGTGGCTGTTGGCAATTTACATCCCGCCCATCAGTGTAGCAAGGCTCCCATTTCTCCATGGCCTGTCCTGCATTTCTGGTTTTGACACTTTTTTCAGCATGGCCCTTTTGACCGATGGGAAGCGAGACTTCTTTGTAGCGCTGATTTGCCTTTCCAGGTTGCTTGGTTGGCCAAAAAGGGCGTATGCGTTTTTTCCTGAATATATTCAGGAAAAAACGCATACGCCCTTTTTGGCCAAGGGCATCATTGTCAACGTTTTGCCGCTTTTCATGTGCTTTAAAGGCGATTCGAATCTACCTCCTGAAATCTGTTTCCTGCAATTCTGCCTTGATTTCAAATCCTCTTCTTTGCCTTCCCTCAATATATTTGTGGACGAGAGTTATCGTTTATAACTCTGCAGGTTTGTGAATTGCAGTGCCCTGAAGCTCCATTTTACAAGTCGCTTTTTTGGGAGCTGGCCGCAAAAGCGCAGGATGGCTTCAGGCCCTGTTCTGGTTCCGGGGGGCAGGCTGAGCCTGTGGTTAATTCTTCTTCCTGATGGGAAAATAGAGTGACCTGTGCCTGTCCCAACACCAAGAGCTAGTCTCTCATTGGTTCCCCGTCTTCCCGTTCATCCTCAGGACAAATTGCAACCTGTACGGAACAGGAGGTTAAAGGTGCTGATGCTCCAAGAAGGGAGATTGCTGGTAAAGTGGCTGGAATGGCGAACCCGAGCACAAGGAGATGAGAAATGAGGTGCGTTTTAGAAACCTTTCCCCATCACACGGTGTACCCTCTTCTTGGTTTCTCATGCATGTTTTCGATGTAGGAAGATGCCCTTGAACCTGGAGATTTGGGACCCATGCGATGGGTAGCACGCAGTATTACTTTAAAGGGTCTGCGTTTGCTCACCCAACCTCACCAAACCTCTCAGCCCCAAGAGTGTCCACCCTTATGTCTCATCCAGCTGTGGGTCTAGATATGGTCAATCCAGGTTGCATCACAGCCCCTGAACGAATTGTGTAAGAATTTCTCTCTCTTTCCCTGTCTTTGTTTCATGGGTTTTTAAAAGTAATTTATTTTTATAATGGGGTTTAGCTGCTTTTCACGGCTGTGTTTATGCCGCTTTACACCCACTTGACACACTAACAGAGAGATATCAATACATAGGTTTTAAGATTATTACTAGTCAGATATATTCTTGTGCGGTGAATCGGGCGTGTTGAGTCCAGTTCTCTGAGCAAGGAGTAGGTCTTGTCTATTACATATTGGGTTTATGGAACGGTATCTGAGCTAATTTGAAGCTCTTGTTTTATGTATCACCCCACCTCACCTTTCCCGTTAAGCAGCCATAGTGTGTTTTCTGCATGTGTGACTCTGTTCTGTTTTGTAATTCAGTTCAAGTGTAACGGTTTTTACATTCCCTCTATAAGTGACACCTTATGAGAAGTGTCCTTTTCTGTGTGACTTATTTCACTTAGAATCGTCTTACCTAAATCCACTCATCATGCTGCTACTAGCCTTATGACATTGATTTCATGGCTGAGTGATATTCCATTGTACATAAGGACCACAACTTTTTGATCCATTTTTCGCTTTCCTGGGATATTTAAGGTGGAATGAAGTGGAGGTCCTTGTCAACAGAGCAGCCCTAAACTTTGGGGTGCTTGTGTCTTGCTGATTTTCAATTTTCCCACTTTATCCCCCCATGCGTGGAAGTGCCCTATGCTCTCTAAGCTGTGTTTTTTAGATGTTTCAGGACACACCGTACACTTCTCCAGAGTGGCTGTTGGCAATTTACATCCCGCCCATCAGTGTAGCAAGGCTCCCATTTCTCCATGGCCTGTCCTGCATTTCTGGTTTTGACACTTTTTTCAGCATGGCCCTTTTGACCGATGGGAAGCGAGACTTCTTTGTAGCGCTGATTTGCCTTTCCAGGTTGCTTGGTTGGCCAAAAAGGGCGTATGCGTTTTTTCCTGAATATATTCAGGAAAAAACGCATACACCCTTTTTGGCCAAGGGCATCATTGTCAACGTTTTGCCGCTTTTCATGTGCTTTAAAGGCGATTCGAATCTACCTCCTGAAATCTGTTTCCTGCAATTCTGCCTTGATTTCAAATCCTCTTCTTTGCCTTCCCTCAATATATTTGTGGACGAGAGTTATCGTTTATAACTCTGCAGGTTTGTGAATTGCAGTGCCCTGAAGCTCCATTTTACAAGTCGCTTTTTTGGGAGCTGGCCGCAAAAGCGCAGGATGGCTTCAGGCCCTGTTCTGGTTCCGGGGGGCAGGCTGAGCCTGTGGTTAATTCTTCTTCCTGATGGGAAAATAGAGTGACCTGTGCCTGTCCCAACACCAAGAGCTAGTCTCTCATTGGTTCCCCGTCTTCCCGTTCATCCTCAGGACAAATTGCAACCTGTACGGAACAGGAGGTTAAAGGTGCTGATGCTCCAAGAAGGGAGATTGCTGGTAAAGTGGCTGGAATGGCGAACCCGAGCACAAGGAGATGAGAAATGAGGTGCGTTTTAGAAACCTTTCCCCATCACACGGTGTACCCTCTTCTTGGTTTCTCATGCATGTTTTCGATGTAGGAAGATGCCCTTGAACCTGGAGATTTGGGACCCATGCGATGGGTAGCACGCAGTATTACTTTAAAGGGTCTGCGTTTGCTCACCCAACCTCACCAAACCTCTCAGCCCCAAGAGTGTCCACCCTTATGTCTCATCCAGCTGTGGGTCTAGATATGGTCAATCCAGGTTGCATCACAGCCCCTGAACGAATTGTGTAAGAATTTCTCTCTCTTTCCCTGTCTTTGTTTCATGGGTTTTTAAAAGTAATTTATTTTTATAATGGGGTTTAGCTGCTTTTCACGGCTGTGTTTATGCCGCTTTACACCCACTTGACACACTAACAGAGAGATATCAATACATAGGTTTTAAGATTATTACTAGTCAGATATATTCTTGTGCGGTGAATCGGGCGTGTTGAGTCCAGTTCTCTGAGCAAGGAGTAGGTCTTGTCTATTACATATTGGGTTTATGGAACGGTATCTGAGCTAATTTGAAGCTCTTGTTTTATGTATCACCCCACCTCACCTTTCCCGTTAAGCAGCCATAGTGTGTTTTCTGCATGTGTGACTCTGTTCTGTTTTGTAATTCAGTTCAAGTGTAACGGTTTTTACATTCCCTCTATAAGTGACACCTTATGAGAAGTGTCCTTTTCTGTGTGACTTATTTCACTTAGAATCGTCTTACCTAAATCCACTCATCATGCTGCTACTAGCCTTATGACATTGATTTCATGGCTGAGTGATATTCCATTGTACATAAGGACCACAACTTTTTTATCCATTTTTCGCTTTCCTGGGATATTTAAGGTGGAATGAAGTGGAGGTCCTTGTCAACAGAGCAGCCCTAAACTTTGGGGTGCTTGTGTCTTGCTGATTTTCAATTTTCCCACTTTATCCCCCCATGCGTGGAAGTGCCCTATGCTCTCTAAGCTGTGTTTTTTAGATGTTTCAGGACACACCGTACACTTCTCCAGAGTGGCTGTTGGCAATTTACATCCCGCCCATCAGTGTAGCAAGGCTCCCATTTCTCCATGGCCTGTCCTGCATTTCTGGTTTTGACACTTTTTTCAGCATGGCCCTTTTGACCGATGGGGAAGCGAGACTTCTTTGTAGCGCTGATTTGCCTTTCCAGGTTGCTTGGTTGGCCAAAAAGGGCGTATGCGTTTTTTCCTGAATATATTCAGGAAAAAACGCATACGCCCTTTTTGGCCAAGGGCATCATTGTCAACGTTTTGCCGCTTTTCATGTGCTTTAAAGGCGATTCGAATCTACCTCCTGAAATCTGTTTCCTGCAATTCTGCCTTGATTTCAAATCCTCTTCTTTGCCTTCCCTCAATATATTTGTGGACGAGAGTTATCGTTTATAACTCTGCAGGTTTGTGAATTGCAGTGCCCTGAAGCTCCATTTTACAAGTCGCTTTTTTGGGAGCTGGCCGCAAAAGCGCAGGATGGCTTCAGGCCCTGTTCTGGTTCCGAGGGGCAGGCTGAGCCTGTGGTTAATTCTTCTTCCTGATGGGAAAATAGAGTGACCTGTGCCCGTCCCAACACCAAGAGCTAGTCTCTCATTGGTTCCCCGTCTTCCCGTTCATCCTCAGGACAAATTGCAACCTGTACGGAACAGGAGGTTAAAGGTCCTGATGCTCCAAGAAGGGAGATTGCTGGTAAAGTGGCTGGAATGGCGAACCCGAGCACAAGGAGATGAGAAATGAGGTGCGTTTTAGAAACCTTTCCCCATCACACGGTGTACCCTCTTCTGGGATTCTCATGCATGTTTTCGATGTAGGAAGATGCCCTTGAACCTGGAGATTTGGGACCCATGCGATGGGTAGCACGCAGTATTACTTTAAAGGGTCTGCGTTTGCTCACCCAACCTCACCAAACCTCTCAGCCCCAAGAGTGTCCACCCTTATGTCTCATCCAGCTGTGGGTCTAGATATGGTCAATCCAGGTTGCATCACAGCCCCTGAACGAATTGTGTAAGAATTTCTCTCTCTTTCCCTGTCTTTGTTTCATGGGTTTTTAAAAGTAATTTATTTTTATAATGGGGTTTAGCTGCTTTTCACGGCTGTGTTTATGCCGCTTTACACCCACTTGACACACTAACAGAGAGATATCAATACATAGGTTTTAAGATTATTACTAGTCAGATATATTCTTGTGCGGTGAATCGGGCGTGTTGAGTCCAGTTCTCTGAGCAAGGAGTAGGTCTTGTCTATTACATATTGGGTTTATGGAACGGTATCTGAGCTAATTTGAAGCTCTTGTTTTATGTATCACCCCACCTCACCTTTCCCGTTAAGCAGCCATAGTGTGTTTTCTGCATGTGTGACTCTGTTCTGTTTTGTAATTCAGTTCAAGTGTAACGGTTTTTACATTCCCTCTATAAGTGACACCTTATGAGAAGTGTCCTTTTCTGTGTGACTTATTTCACTTAGAATCGTCTTACCTAAATCCACTCATCATGCTGCTACTAACCTTATGACATTGATTTCATGGCTGAGTGATATTCCATTGTACATAAGGACCACAACTTTTTTATCCATTTTTCGCTTTCCTGGGATATTTAAGGTGGAATGAAGTGGAGGTCCTTGTCAACAGAGCAGCCCTAAACTTTGGGGTGCTTGTGTCTTGCTGATTTTCAATTTTCCCACTTTATCCCCCCATGCGTGGAAGTGCCCTATGCTCTCTAAGCTGTGTTTTTCAGATGTTTCAGGACACACCGTACACTTCTCCAGAGTGGCTGTTGGCAATTTACATCCCGCCCATCAGTGTAGCAAGGCTCCCATTTCTCCATGGCCTGTCCTGCATTTCTGGTTTTGACACTTTTTTCAGCATGGCCCTTTTGACCGATGGGAAGCGAGACTTCTTTGTAGCGCTGATTTGCCTTTCCAGGTTGCTTGGTTGGCCAAAAAGGGCGTATGCGTTTTTTCCTGAATATATTCAGGAAAAAACGCATACGCCCTTTTTGGCCAAGAGCATCATTGTCAACGTTTTGCCGCTTTTCATGTGCTTTAAAGGCGATTCGAATCTACCTCCTGAAATCTGTTTCCTGCAATTCTGCCTTGATTTCAAATCCTCTTCTTTGCCTTCCCTCAATATATTTGTGGACGAGAGTTATCGTTTATAACTCTGCAGGTTTGTGAATTGCAGTGCCCTGAAGCTCCATTTTACAAGTCGCTTTTTTGGGAGCTGGCCGCAAAAGCGCAGGATGGCTTCAGGCCCTGTTCTGGTTCCGGGGGGCAGGCTGAGCCTGTGGTTAATTCTTCTTCCTGATGGGAAAATAGAGTGACCTGTGCCCGTCCCAACACCAAGAGCTAGTCTCTCATTGGTTCCCCGTCTTCCCGTTCATCCTCAGGACAAATTGCAACCTGTACGGAACAGGAGGTTAAAGGTGCTGATGCTCCAAGAAGGGAGATTGCTGGTAAAGTGGCTGGAATGGCGAACCCGAGCACAAGGAGATGAGAAATGAGGTGCGTTTTAGAAACCTTTCCCCATCACACGGTGTACCCTCTTCTGGGTTTCTCATGCATGTTTTCGATGTAGGAAGATGCCCTTGAACCTGGAGATTTGGGACCCATGCGATGGGTAGCACGCAGTATTACTTTAAAGGGTCTGCGTTTGCTCACCCAACCTCACCAAACCTCTCAGCCCCAAGAGTGTCCACCCTTATGTCTCATCCAGCTGTGGGTCTAGATATGGTCAATCCAGGTTGCATCACAGCCCCTGAACGAATTGTGTAAGAATTTCTCTCTCTTTCCCTGTCTTTGTTTCATGGGTTTTTAAAAGTAATTTAGTTTTATAATGGGGTTTAGCTGCTTTTCAGGGCTGTGTTTATGCCGCTTTACACCCACTTGACACGACACACTAACAGAGAGATATCAATACATAGGTTTTAAGATTATTACTAGTCAGATATATTCTTGTGCGGTGAATCGGGCGTGTTGAGTCCAGTTCTCTGAGCAAGGAGTAGGTCTTGTCTATTACATATTGGGTTTATGGAACGGTATCTGAGCTAATTTGAAACTCTTGTTTTATGTATCACCCCACCTCACCTTTCCCGTTAAGCAGCCATAGTGTGTTTTCTGCATGTGTGACTCTGTTCTGTTTTGTAATTCAGTTCAAGTGTAACGGTTTTTACATTCCCTCTATAAGTGACACCTTATGAGAAGTGTCCTTTTCTGTGTGACTTATTTCACTTAGAATCGTCTTACCTAAATCCACTCATCATGCTGCTACTAGCCTTATGACATTGATTTCATGGCTGAGTGTTATTCCATTGTACATAAGGACCACAAATTTTTGATCCATTTTTCGCTTTCCTGGGATATTTAAGGTGGAATGAAGTGGAGGTCCTTGTCAACAGAGCAGCCCTAAACTTTGGGGTGCTTGTGTCTTGCTGATTTTCAATTTTCCCACTTTATCCCCCCATGCGTGGAAGTGCCCTATGCTCTCTAAGCTGTGTTTTTTAGATGTTTCAGGACACACCGTACACTTCTCCAGAGTGGCTGTTGGCAATTTACATCCCGCCCATCAGTGTAGCAAGGCTCCCATTTCTCCATGGCCTGTCCTGCATTTCTGGTTTTGACACTTTTTTCAGCATGGCCCTTTTGACCGATGGGAAGCGAGACTTCTTTGTAGCGCTGATTTGCCTTTCCAGGTTGCTTGGTTGGCCAAAAAGGGCGTATGCGTTTTTTCCTGAATATATTCAGGAAAAAACGCATACGCCCTTTTTGGCCAAGGGCATCATTGTCAACGTTTTGCCGCTTTTCATGTGCTTTAAAGGCGATTCGAATCTACCTCCTGAAATCTGTTTCCTGCAATTGTGCCTTGATTTCAAATCCTCTTCTTTGCCTTCCCTCAGTATATTTGTGGACGAGAGTTATCGTTTATAACTCTGCAGGTTTGTGAATTGCAGTGCCCTGAAGCTCCATTTTACAAGTCACTTTTTTGGGAGCTGGCCGCAAAAGCGCAGGATGGCTTCAGGCCCTGTTCTGGTTCCGGGGGGCAGGCTGAGCCTGTGGTTAATTCTTCTTCCTGATGGGAAAATAGAGTGACCTGTGCCTGTCCCAACACCAAGAGCTAGTCTCTCATTGGTTCCCCGTCTTCCCGTTCATCCTCAGGACAAATTGCAACCTGTACGGAACAGGAGGTTAAAGGTGCTGATGCTCCAAGTAGGGAGATTGCTAGTAATGTGGCTGGAATGGCGAACCCGAGCACAAGGAGATGAGAAATGAGGTGCGTTTTAGAAACCTTTCCCCATCACACAGTGTACCATCTTCTGGGTTTCTCATGCATGTTTTCGATGTAGGAAGATGCCCTTGAACCTGGAGATTTGGGACCCATGCGATGGGTAGCACGCAGTATTACTTTAAAGAGTCTGCGTTTGCTCACCCAACCTCACCAAACCTCTCAGCCCCAAGAGTGTCGACCCTTATGTCTCATCCAGCTGTGGGTCTAGATATGGTCAATCCAGGTTGCATCACAGCCCCTGAACGAATTGTGTAAGAATTTCTCTCTCTTTCCCTGTCTTTGTTTCATGGGTTTTTAAAAGTAATTTAGTTTTATAATGGGGTTTAGCTGCTTTTCACGGCTGTGTTTATGCCGCTTTACACCCACTTGACACACTAACAGAGAGATATCAATACATAGGTTTTAAGATTATTACTAGTCAGATATATTCTTGTGCGGTGAATCGGACGTGTTGAGTCCAGTTCTCTGAGCAAGGAGTAGGTCTTGTCTATTACATATTGGGTTTATGGAACGGTATCTGAGCTAATTTGAAGCTCTTGTTTTATGTATCACCCCACCTCACCTTTCCCGTTAAGCAGCCATAGTGTGTTTTCTGCATGTGTGACTCTGTTCTGTTTTGTAATTCAGTTCAAGTGTAACGGTTTTTACATTCCCTCTATAAGTGACACCTTATGAGAAGTGTCCTTTTCTGTGTGACTTATTTCACTTAGAATCGTCTTACCTAAATCCACTCATCATGCTGCTACTAGCCTTATGACATTGATTTCATGGCTGAGTGATATTCCATTGTACATAAGGACCACAACTTTTTTATCCATTTTTCGCTTTCCCGGGATATTTAAGGTGGAATGAAGTGGAGGTCCTTGTCAACAGAGCAGCCCTAAACTTTGGGGTGCTTGTGTCTTGCTGATTTTCAATTTTCCCACTTTATCCCCCCATGCGTGGAAGTGCCCTATGCTCTCTAAGCTGTGTTTTTTAGATGTTTCAGGACACACCGTACACTTCTCCAGAGTGGCTGTTGGCAATTTACATCCCGCCCATCAGTGCAGCAAGGCTCCCATTTCTCCATGGCCTGTCCTGCATTTCTGGTTTTGACACTTTTTTCAGCATGGCCCTTTTGACCGATGGGAAGCGAGACTTCTTTGTAGCGCTGATTTGCCTTTCCAGGTTGCTTGGTTGGCCAAAAAGGGCGTATGCGTTTTTTCCTGAATATATTCAGGAAAAAACGCATACGCCCTTTTTGGCCAAGGGCATCATTGTCAACGTTTTGCCGCTTTTCATGTGCTTTAAAGGCGATTCGAATCTACCTCCTGAAATCTGTTTCCTGCAATTCTGCCTTGATTTCAAATCCTCTTCTTTGCCTTCCCTCAATATATTTGTGGACGAGAGTTATCGTTTATAACTCTGCAGGTTTGTGAATTGCAGTGCCCTGAAGCTCCATTTTACAAGTCGCTTTTTTGGGAGCTGGCCGCACAAGCGCAGGATGGCTTCAGGCCCTGTTCTGGTTCCGGGGGGCAGGCTGAGCCTGTGGTTAATTCTTCTTCCTGATGGGAAAATAGAGTGACCTGTGCCTGTCCCAACACCAAGAGCTAGTCTCTCATTGGTTCCCCATCTTCCCGTTCATCCTCAGGACAAATTGCAACCTGTACGGAACAGGAGGTTAAAGGTGCTGATGCTCCAAGAAGGGAGATTGCTGGTAAAGTGGCTGGAATGGCGAACCCGAGCACAAGGAGATGAGAAATGAGGTGCGTTTTAGAAACCTTTCCCCATCACACGGTGTACCCTCTTCTGGGTTTCTCATGCATGTTTTCGATGTAGGAAGATGCCCTTGAACCTGGAGATTTGGGACCCATGCGATGGGTAGCACGCAGTATTACTTTAAAGGGTCTGCGTTTGCTCACCCAACCTCACCAAACCTCTCAGCCCCAAGAGTGTCCACCCTTATGTCTCATCCAGCTGTGGGTCTAGATATGGTCAATCCAGGTTGCATCACAGCCCCTGAACGAATTGTGTAAGAATTTCTCTCTCTTTCCCTGTCTTTGTTTCATGGGTTTTTAAAAGTAATTTAGTTTTATAATGGGGTTTAGCTGCTTTTCACGGCTGTGTTTATGCCGCTTTACACCCACTTGACACACTAACAGAGAGATATCAATACATAGGTTTTAAGATTATTACTAGTCAGATATATTCTTGTGCGGTGAATCGGGCGTGTTGAGTCCAGTTCTCTGAGCAAGGAGTAGGTCTTGTCTATTACATATTGGGTTTATGGAACGGTATCTGAGCTAATTTGAAGCTCTTGTTTTATGTATCACCCCACCTCACCTTTCCCGTTAAGCAGCCATAGTGTGTTTTCTGCATGTGTGACTCTGTTCTGTTTTGTAATTCAGTTCAAGTGTAACGGTTTTTACATTCCCTCTATAAGTGACACCTTATGAGAAGTGTCCTTTTCTGTGTGACTTATTTCACTTAGAATCGTCTTACCTAAATCCACTCATCATGCTGCTACTAGCCTTATGACATTGATTTCATGGCTGAGTGATATTCCATTGTACATAAGGACCACAACTTTTTGATCCATTTTTCGCTTTCCTGGGATATTTAAGGTGGAATGAAGTGGAGGTCCTTGTCAACAGAGCAGCCCTAAACTTTGGGGTGCTTGTGTCTTGCTGATTTTCAATTTTCCCACTTTATCCCCCCATGCGTGGAAGTGCCCTATGCTCTCTAAGCTGTGTTTTTTAGATGTTTCAGGACACACCGTACACTTCTCCAGAGTGGCTGTTGGCAATTTACATCCCGCCCATCAGTGTAGCAAGGCTCCCATTTCTCCATGGCCTGTCCTGCATTTCTGGTTTTGACACTTTTTTCAGCATGGCCCTTTTGACCGATGGGGAAGCGAGACTTCTTTGTAGCGCTGATTTGCCTTTCCAGGTTGCTTGGTTGGCCAAAAAGGGCGTATGCGTTTTTTCCTGAATATATTCAGGAAAAAACGCATACGCCCTTTTTGGCCAAGAGCATCATTGTCAACGTTTTGCCGCTTTTCATGTGCTTTAAAGGCGATTCGAATCTACCTCCTGAAATCTGTTTCCTGCAATTCTGCCTTGATTTCAAATCCTCTTCTTTGCCTTCCCTCAATATATTTGTGGACGAGAGTTATCGTTTATAACTCTGCAGGTTTGTGAATTGCAGTGCCCTGAAGCTCCATTTTACAAGTCGCTTTTTTGGGAGCTGGCCGCAAAAGCGCAGGATGGCTTCAGGCCCTGTTCTGGTTCCGAGGGGCAGGCTGAGCCTGTGGTTAATTCTTCTTCCTGATGGGAAAATAGAGTGACCTGTGCCCGTCCCAACACCAAGAGCTAGTCTCTCATTGGTTCCCCGTCTTCCCGTTCATCCTCAGGACAAATTGCAACCTGTACGGAACAGGAGGTTAAAGGTCCTGATGCTCCAAGAAGGGAGATTGCTGGTAAAGTGGCTGGAATGGCGAACCCGAGCACAAGGAGATGAGAAATGAGGTGCGTTTTAGAAACCTTTCCCCATCACACGGTGTACCCTCTTCTGGGATTCTCATGCATGTTTTCGATGTAGGAAGATGCCCTTGAACCTGGAGATTTGGGACCCATGCGATGGGTAGCACGCAGTATTACTTTAAAGGGTCTGCGTTTGCTCACCCAACCTCACCAAACCTCTCAGCCCCAAGAGTGTCCACCCTTATGTCTCATCCAGCTGTGGGTCTAGATATGGTCAATCCAGGTTGCATCACAGCCCCTGAACGAATTGTGTAAGAATTTCTCTCTCTTTCCCTGTCTTTGTTTCATGGGTTTTTAAAAGTAATTTATTTTTATAATGGGGTTTAGCTGCTTTTCACGGCTGTGTTTATGCCGCTTTACACCCACTTGACACACTAACAGAGAGATATCAATACATAGGTTTTAAGATTATTACTAGTCAGATATATTCTTGTGCGGTGAATCGGGCGTGTTGAGTCCAGTTCTCTGAGCAAGGAGTAGGTCTTGTCTATTACATATTGGGTTTATGGAACGGTATCTGAGCTAATTTGAAGCTCTTGTTTTATGTATCACCCCACCTCACCTTTCCCGTTAAGCAGCCATAGTGTGTTTTCTGCATGTGTGACTCTGTTCTGTTTTGTAATTCAGTTCAAGTGTAACGGTTTTTACATTCCCTCTATAAGTGACACCTTATGAGAAGTGTCCTTTTCTGTGTGACTTATTTCACTTAGAATCGTCTTACCTAAATCCACTCATCATGCTGCTACTAGCCTTATGACATTGATTTCATGGCTGAGTGATATTCCATTGTACATAAGGACCACAACTTTTTTATCCATTTTTCGCTTTCCTGGGATATTTAAGGTGGAATGAAGTGGAGGTCCTTGTCAACAGAGCAGCCCTAAACTTTGGGGTGCTTGTGTCTTGCTGATTTTCAATTTTCCCACTTTATCCCCCCATGCGTGGAAGTGCCCTATGCTCTCTAAGCTGTGTTTTTCAGATGTTTCAGGACACACCGTACACTTCTCCAGAGTGGCTGTTGGCAATTTACATCCCGCCCATCAGTGTAGCAAGGCTCCCATTTCTCCATGGCCTGTCCTGCATTTCTGGTTTTGACACTTTTTTCAGCATGGCCCTTTTGACCGATGGGAAGCGAGACTTCTTTGTAGCGCTGATTTGCCTTTCCAGGTTGCTTGGTTGGCCAAAAAGGGCGTATGCGTTTTTTCCTGAATATATTCAGGAAAAAACGCATACGCCCTTTTTGGCCAAGAGCATCATTGTCAACGTTTTGCCGCTTTTCATGTGCTTTAAAGGCGATTCGAATCTACCTCCTGAAATCTGTTTCCTGCAATTCTGCCTTGATTTCAAATCCTCTTCTTTGCCTTCCCTCAATATATTTGTGGACGAGAGTTATCGTTTATAACTCTGCAGGTTTGTGAATTGCAGTGCCCTGAAGCTCCATTTTACAAGTCGCTTTTTTGGGAGCTGGCCGCAAAAGCGCAGGATGGCTTCAGGCCCTGTTCTGGTTCCGGGGGGCAGGCTGAGCCTGTGGTTAATTCTTCTTCCTGATGGGAAAATAGAGTGACCTGTGCCCGTCCCAACACCAAGAGCTAGTCTCTCATTGGTTCCCCGTCTTCCCGTTCATCCTCAGGACAAATTGCAACCTGTACGGAACAGGAGGTTAAAGGTGCTGATGCTCCAAGAAGGGAGATTGCTGGTAAAGTGGCTGGAATGGCGAACCCGAGCACAAGGAGATGAGAAATGAGGTGCGTTTTAGAAACCTTTCCCCATCACACGGTGTACCCTCTTCTGGGTTTCTCATGCATGTTTTCGATGTAGGAAGATGCCCTTGAACCTGGAGATTTGGGACCCATGCGATGGGTAGCACGCAGTATTACTTTAAAGGGTCTGCGTTTGCTCACCCAACCTCACCAAACCTCTCAGCCCCAAGAGTGTCCACCCTTATGTCTCATCCAGCTGTGGGTCTAGATATGGTCAATCCAGGTTGCATCACAGCCCCTGAACGAATTGTGTAAGAATTTCTCTCTCTTTCCCTGTCTTTGTTTCATGGGTTTTTAAAAGTAATTTAGTTTTATAATGGGGTTTAGCTGCTTTTCAGGGCTGTGTTTATGCCGCTTTACACCCACTTGACACGACACACTAACAGAGAGATATCAATACATAGGTTTTAAGATTATTACTAGTCAGATATATTCTTGTGCGGTGAATCGGGCGTGTTGAGTCCAGTTCTCTGAGCAAGGAGTAGGTCTTGTCTATTACATATTGGGTTTATGGAACGGTATCTGAGCTAATTTGAAACTCTTGTTTTATGTATCACCCCACCTCACCTTTCCCGTTAAGCAGCCATAGTGTGTTTTCTGCATGTGTGACTCTGTTCTGTTTTGTAATTCAGTTCAAGTGTAACGGTTTTACATTCCCTCTATAAGTGACACCTTATGAGAAGTGTCCTTTTCTGTGTGACTTATTTCACTTAGAATCGTCTTACCTAAATCCACTCATCATGCTGCTACTAGCCTTATGACATTGATTTCATGGCTGAGTGTTATTCCATTGTACATAAGGACCACAAATTTTTGATCCATTTTTCGCTTTCCTGGGATATTTAAGGTGGAATGAAGTGGAGGTCCTTGTCAACAGAGCAGCCCTAAACTTTGGGGTGCTTGTGTCTTGCTGATTTTCAATTTTCCCACTTTATCCCCCCATGCGTGGAAGTGCCCTATGCTCTCTAAGCTGTGTTTTTTAGATGTTTCAGGACACACCGTACACTTCTCCAGAGTGGCTGTTGGCAATTTACATCCCGCCCATCAGTGTAGCAAGGCTCCCATTTCTCCATGGCCTGTCCTGCATTTCTGGTTTTGACACTTTTTTCAGCATGGCCCTTTTGACCGATGGGAAGCGAGACTTCTTTGTAGCGCTGATTTGCCTTTCCAGGTTGCTTGGTTGGCCAAAAAGGGCGTATGCGTTTTTTCCTGAATATATTCAGGAAAAAACGCATACGCCCTTTTTGGCCAAGGGCATCATTGTCAACGTTTTGCCGCTTTTCATGTGCTTTAAAGGCGATTCGAATCTACCTCCTGAAATCTGTTTCCTGCAATTCTGCCTTGATTTCAAATCCTCTTCTTTGCCTTCCCTCAGTATATTTGTGGACGAGAGTTATCGTTTATAACTCTGCAGGTTTGTGAATTGCAGTGCCCTGAAGCTCCATTTTACAAGTCACTTTTTTGGGAGCTGGCCGCAAAAGCGCAGGATGGCTTCAGGCCCTGTTCTGGTTCCGGGGGGCAGGCTGAGCCTGTGGTTAATTCTTCTTCCTGATGGGAAAATAGAGTGACCTGTGCCTGTCCCAACACCAAGAGCTAGTCTCTCATTGGTTCCCCGTCTTCCCGTTCATCCTCAGGACAAATTGCAACCTGTACGGAACAGGAGGTTAAAGGTGCTGATGCTCCAAGTAGGGAGATTGCTAGTAATGTGGCTGGAATGGCGAACCCGAGCACAAGGAGATGAGAAATGAGGTGCGTTTTAGAAACCTTTCCCCATCACACAGTGTACCATCTTCTGGGTTTCTCATGCATGTTTTCGATGTAGGAAGATGCCCTTGAACCTGGAGATTTGGGACCCATGCGATGGGTAGCACGCAGTATTACTTTAAAGGGTCTGCGTTTGCTCACCCAACCTCACCAAACCTCTCAGCCCCAAGAGTGTCGACCCTTATGTCTCATCCAGCTGTGGGTCTAGATATGGTCAATCCAGGTTGCATCACAGCCCCTGAACGAATTGTGTAAGAATTTCTCTCTCTTTCCCTGTCTTTGTTTCATGGGTTTTTAAAAGTAATTTAGTTTTATAATGGGGTTTAGCTGCTTTTCACGGCTGTGTTTATGCCGCTTTACACCCACTTGACACACTAACAGAGAGATATCAATACATAGGTTTTAAGATTATTACTAGTCAGATATATTCTTGTGCGGTGAATCGGACGTGTTGAGTCCAGTTCTCTGAGCAAGGAGTAGGTCTTGTCTATTACATATTGGGTTTATGGAACGGTATCTGAGCTAATTTGAAGCTCTTGTTTTATGTATCACCCCACCTCACCTTTCCCGTTAAGCAGCCATAGTGTGTTTTCTGCATGTGTGACTCTGTTCTGTTTTGTAATTCAGTTCAAGTGTAACGGTTTTTACATTCCCTCTATAAGTGACACCTTATGAGAAGTGTCCTTTTCTGTGTGACTTATTTCACTTAGAATCGTCTTACCTAAATCCACTCATCATGCTGCTACTAGCCTTATGACATTGATTTCATGGCTGAGTGATATTCCATTGTACATAAGGACCACAACTTTTTTATCCATTTTTCGCTTTCCCGGGATATTTAAGGTGGAATGAAGTGGAGGTCCTTGTCAACAGAGCAGCCCTAAACTTTGGGGTGCTTGTGTCTTGCTGATTTTCAATTTTCCCACTTTATCCCCCCATGCGTGGAAGTGCCCTATGCTCTCTAAGCTGTGTTTTTTAGATGTTTCAGGACACACCGTACACTTCTCCAGAGTGGCTGTTGGCAATTTACATCCCGCCCATCAGTGTAGCAAGGCTCCCATTTCTCCATGGCCTGTCCTGCATTTCTGGTTTTGACACTTTTTTCAGCATGGCCCTTTTGACCGATGGGAAGCGAGACTTCTTTGTAGCGCTGATTTGCCTTTCCAGGTTGCTTGGTTGGCCAAAAAGGGCGTATGCGTTTTTTCCTGAATATATTCAGGAAAAAACGCATACGCCCTTTTTGGCCAAGGGCATCATTGTCAACGTTTTGCCGCTTTTCATGTGCTTTAAAGGCGATTCGAATCTACCTCCTGAAATCTGTTTCCTGCAATTCTGCCTTGATTTCAAATCCTCTTCTTTGCCTTCCCTCAATATATTTGTGGACGAGAGTTATCGTTTATAACTCTGCAGGTTTGTGAATTGCAGTGCCCTGAAGCTCCATTTTACAAGTCGCTTTTTTGGGAGCTGGCCGCACAAGCGCAGGATGGCTTCAGGCCCTGTTCTGGTTCCGGGGGGCAGGCTGAGCCTGTGGTTAATTCTTCTTCCTGATGGGAAAATAGAGTGACCTGTGCCTGTCCCAACACCAAGAGCTAGTCTCTCATTGGTTCCCCATCTTCCCGTTCATCCTCAGGACAAATTGCAACCTGTACGGAACAGGAGGTTAAAGGTGCTGATGCTCCAAGAAGGGAGATTGCTGGTAAAGTGGCTGGAATGGCGAACCCGAGCACAAGGAGATGAGAAATGAGGTGCGTTTTAGAAACCTTTCCCCATCACACGGTGTACCCTCTTCTGGGTTTCTCATGCATGTTTTCGATGTAGGAAGATGCCCTTGAACCTGGAGATTTGGGACCCATGCGATGGGTAGCACGCAGTATTACTTTAAAGGGTCTGCGTTTGCTCACCCAACCTCACCAAACCTCTCAGCCCCAAGAGTGTCCACCCTTATGTCTCATCCAGCTGTGGGTCTAGATATGGTCAATCCAGGTTGCATCACAGCCCCTGAACGAATTGTGTAAGAATTTCTCTCTCTTTCCCTGTCTTTGTTTCATGGGTTTTGAAAAGTAATTTATTTTTATAATGGGGTTTAGCTGCTTTTCACGGCTGTGTTTATGCCGCTTTACACCCACTTGACACACTAACAGAGAGATATCAATACATAGGTTTTAAGATTATTACTAGTCAGATATATTCTTGTGCGGTGAATCGGGCGTGTTGAGTCCAGTTCTCTGAGCAAGGAGTAGGTCTTGTCTATTACATATTGGGTTTATGGAACGGTATCTGAGCTAATTTGAAGCTCTTGTTTTATGTATCACCCCACCTCACCTTTCCCGTTAAGCAGCCATAGTGTGTTTTCTGCATGTGTGACTCTGTTCTGTTTTGTAATTCAGTTCAAGTGTAACGGTTTTTACATTCCCTCTATAAGTGACACCTTATGAGAAGTGTCCTTTTCTGTGTGACTTATTTCACTTAGAATCGTCTTACCTAAATCCACTCATCATGCTGCTACTAGCCTTATGACATTGATTTCATGGCTGAGTGATATTCCATTGTACATAAGGACCACAACTTTTTGATCCATTTTTCGCTTTCCTGGGATATTTAAGGTGGAATGAAGTGGAGGTCCTTGTCAACAGAGCAGCCCTAAACTTTGGGGTGCTTGTGTCTTGCTGATTTTCAATTTTCCCACTTTATCCCCCCATGCGTGGAAGTGCCCTATGCTCTCTAAGCTGTGTTTTTTAGATGTTTCAGGACACACCGTACACTTCTCCAGAGTGGCTGTTGGCAATTTACATCCCGCCCATCAGTGTAGCAAGGCTCCCATTTCTCCATGGCCTGTCCTGCATTTCTGGTTTTGACACTTTTTTCAGCATGGCCCTTTTGACCGATGGGAAGCGAGACTTCTTTGTAGCGCTGATTTGCCTTTCCAGGTTGCTTGGTTGGCCAAAAAGGGCGTATGCGTTTTTTCCTGAATATATTCAGGAAAAAACGCATACGCCCTTTTTGGCCAAGGGCATCATTGTCAACGTTTTGCCGCTTTTCATGTGCTTTAAAGGCGATTCGAATCTACCTCCTGAAATCTGTTTCCTGCAATTCTGCCTTGATTTCAAATCCTCTTCTTTGCCTTCCCTCAATATATTTGTGGACGAGAGTTATCGTTTATAACTCTGCAGGTTTGTGAATTGCAGTGCCCTGAAGCTCCATTTTACAAGTCGCTTTTTTGGGAGCTGGCCGCAAAAGCGCAGGATGGCTTCAGGCCCTGTTCTGGTTCCGGGGGGCAGGGTGAGCCTGTGGTTAATTCTTCTTCCTGATGGGAAAATAGAGTGACCTGTGCCCGTCCCAACACCAAGAGCTAGTCTCTCATTGGTTCCCCGTCTTCCCGTTCATCCTCAGGACAAATTGCAACCTGTACGGAACAGGAGGTTAAGGGTCCTGATGCTCCAAGAAGGGAGATTGCTGGTAAAGTGGCTGGAATGGCGAACCCGAGCACAAGGAGATGAGAAATGAGGTGCGTTTTAGAAACCTTTCCCCATCACACGGTGTACCCTCTTCTGGGATTCTCATGCATGTTTTCGATGTAGGAAGATGCCCTTGAACCTGGAGATTTGGGACCCATGCGGTGGGTAGCACGCAGTATTACTTTAAAGGGTCTGCGTTTGCTCACCCAACCTCACCAAACCTCTCAGCCCCAAGAGTGTCCACCCTTATGTCTCATCCAGCTGTGGGTCTAGATATGGTCAATCCAGGTTGCATCACAGCCCCTGAACGAATTGTGTAAGAATTTCTCTCTCTTTCCCTGTCTTTGTTTCATGGGTTTTTAAAAGTAATTTATTTTTATAATGGGGTTTAGCTGCTTTTCACGGCTGTGTTTATGCCGCTTTACACCCACTTGACACACTAACAGAGAGATATCAATACATAGGTTTTAAGATTATTACTAGTCAGATATATTCTTGTGCGGTGAATCGGGCGTGTTGAGTCCAGTTCTCTGAGCAAGGAGTAGGTCTTGTCTATTACATATTGGGTTTATGGAACGGTATCTGAGCTAATTTGAAGCTCTTGTTTTATGTATCACCCCACCTCACCTTTCCCGTTAAGCAGCCATAGTGTGTTTTCTGCATGTGTGACTCTGTTCTGTTTTGTAATTCAGTTCAAGTGTAACGGTTTTTACATTCCCTCTATAAGTGACACCTTATGAGAAGTGTCCTTTTCTGTGTGACTTATTTCACTTAGAATCGTCTTACCTAAATCCACTCATCATGCTGCTACTAGCCTTATGACATTGATTTCATGGCTGAGTGATATTCCATTGTACATAAGGACCACAACTTTTTTATCCATTTTTCGCTTTCCTGGGATATTTAAGGTGGAATGAAGTGGAGGTCCTTGTCAACAGAGCAGCCCTAAACTTTGGGGTGCTTGTGTCTTGCTGATTTTCAATTTTCCCACTTTATCCCCCCATGCGTGGAAGTGCCCTATGCTCTCTAAGCTGTGTTTTTCAGATGTTTCAGGACACACCGTACACTTCTCCAGAGTGGCTGTTGGCAATTTACATCCCGCCCATCAGTGTAGCAAGGCTCCCATTTCTCCATGGCCTGTCCTGCATTTCTGGTTTTGACACTTTTTTCAGCATGGCCCTTTTGACCGATGGGAAGCGAGACTTCTTTGTAGCGCTGATTTGCCTTTCCAGGTTGCTTGGTTGGCCAAAAAGGGCGTATGCGTTTTTTCCTGAATATATTCAGGAAAAAACGCATACGCCCTTTTTGGCCAAGAGCATCATTATCAACGTTTTGCCGCTTTTCATGTGCTTTAAAGGCGATTCGAATCTACATCCTGAAATCTGTTTCCTGCAATTCTGCCTTGATTTCAAATCCTCTTCTTTGCCTTCCCTCAATATATTTGTGGACGAGAGTTATCGTTTATAACTCTGCAGGTTTGTGAATTGCAGTGCCCTGAAGCTCCATTTTACAAGTCGCTTTTTTGGGAGCTGGCCGCAAAAGCGCAGGATGGCTTCAGGCCCTGTTCTGGTTCCGGGGGGCAGGCTGAGCCTGTGGTTAATTCTTCTTCCTGATGGGAAAATAGAGTGACCTGTGCCCGTCCCAACACCAAGAGCTAGTCTCTCATTGGTTCCCCGTCTTCCCGTTCATCCTCAGGACAAATTGCAACCTGTACGGAACAGGAGGTTAAAGGTGCTGATGCTCCAAGAAGGGAGATTGCTGGTAAAGTGGCTGGAATGGCGAACCCGAGCACAAGGAGATGAGAAATGAGGTGCGTTTTAGAAACCTTTCCCCATCACACGGTGTACCCTCTTCTGGGTTTCTCATGCATGTTTTCGATGTAGGAAGATGCCCTTGAACCTGGAGATTTGGGACCCATGCGATGGGTAGCACGCAGTATTACTTTAAAGGGTCTGCGTTTGCTCACCCAACCTCACCAAACCTCTCAGCCCCAAGAGTGTCCACCCTTATGTCTCATCCAGCTGTGGGTCTAGATATGGTCAATCCAGGTTGCATCACAGCCCCTGAACGAATTGTGTAAGAATTTCTCTCTCTTTCCCTGTCTTTGTTTCATGGGTTTTTAAAAGTAATTTAGTTTTATAATGGGGTTTAGCTGCTTTTCAGGGCTGTGTTTATGCCGCTTTACACCCACTTGACACGACACACTAACAGAGAGATATCAATACATAGGTTTTAAGATTATTACTAGTCAGATATATTCTTGTGCGGTGAATCGGACGTGTTGAGTCCAGTTCTCTGAGCAAGGAGTAGGTCTTGTCTATTACATATTGGGTTTATGGAACGGTATCTGAGCTAATTTGAAGCTCTTGTTTTTTGTATCACCCCACCTCACCTTTCCCGTTAAGCAGCCATAGTGTGTTTTCTGCATGTGTGACTCTGTTCTGTTTTGTAATTCAGTTCAAGTGTAACGGTTTTTACATTCCCTCTATAAGTGACACCTTATGAGAAGTGTCCTTTTCTGTGTGACTTATTTCACTTAGAATCGTCTTACCTAAATCCACTCATCATGCTGCTACTAGCCTTATGACATTGATTTCATGGCTGAGTGATATTCCATTGTACATAAGGACCACAACTTTTTTATCCATTTTTCGCTTTCCCGGGATATTTAAGGTGGAATGAAGTGGAGGTCCTTGTCAACAGAGCAGCCCTAAACTTTGGGGTGCTTGTGTCTTGCTGATTTTCAATTTTCCCACTTTATCCCCCCATGCGTGGAAGTGCCCTATGCTCTCTAAGCTGTGTTTTTTAGATGTTTCAGGACACACCGTACACTTCTCCAGAGTGGCTGTTGGCAATTTACATCCCGCCCATCAGTGCAGCAAGGCTCCCATTTCTCCATGGCCTGTCCTGCATTTCTGGTTTTGACACTTTTTTCAGCATGGCCCTTTTGACCGATGGGAAGCGAGACTTCTTTGTAGCGCTGATTTGCCTTTCCAGGTTGCTTGGTTGGCCAAAAAGGGCGTATGCGTTTTTTCCTGAATATATTCAGGAAAAAACGCATACGCCCTTTTTGGCCAAGGGCATCATTGTCAACGTTTTGCCGCTTTTCATGTGCTTTAAAGGCGATTCGAATCTACCTCCTGAAATCTGTTTCCTGCAATTCTGCCTTGATTTCAAATTCTCTTCTTTGCCTTCCCTCAATATATTTGTGGACGAGAGTTATCGTTTATAACTCTGCAGGTTTGTGAATTGCAGTGCCCTGAAGCTCCATTTTACAAGTCGCTTTTTTGGGAGCTGACCGCACAAGCGCAGGATGGCTTCAGGCCCTGTTCTGGTTCCGGTGGGCAGGCTGAGCCTGTGGTTAATTCTTCTTCCTGATGGGAAAATAGAGTGACCTGTGCCTGTCCCAACACCAAGAGCTAGTCTCTCATTGGTTCCCCGTCTTCCCGTTCATCCTCAGGACAAATTGCAACCTGTACGGAACAGGAGGTTAAAGGTGCTGATGCTCCAAGAAGGGAGATTGCTGGTAAAGTGGCTGGAATGGCGAACCCGAGCACAAGGAGATGAGAAATGAGGTGCGTTTTAGAAACCTTTCCCCATCACACGGTGTACCATCTTCTGGGTTTCTCATGCATGTTTTCGATGTAGGAAGATGCCCTTGAACCTGGAGATTTGGGACCCATGCGATGGGTAGCACGCAGTATTACTTTAAAGGGTCTGCGTTTGCTAACCCAACCTCACCAAACCTCTCAGCCCCAAGAGTGTCGACCCTTATGTCTCATCCAGCTGTGGGTCTAGATATGGTCAATCCAGGTTGCATCACAGCCCCTGAACGAATTGTGTAAGAATTTCTCTCTCTTTCCCTGTCTTTGTTTCATGGGTTTTTAAAAGTAATTTAGTTTTATAATGGGGTTTAGCTGCTTTTCACAGATGTGTTTATGCCGCTTTACACCCACTTGACACACTAACAGAGAGATATCAATACATAGGTTTTAAGATTATTACTAGTTAGATATATTCTTGTGCGGTGAATCGGGCGTGTTGAGTCCAGTTCTCTGAGCAAGGAGTAGGTCTTGTCTATTACATATTGGGTTTATGGAACGGTATCTGAGCTAATTTGAAGCTCTTGTTTTATGTATCACCCCACCTCACCTTTCCCGTTAAGCAGCCATAGTGTGTTTTCTGCATGTGTGACTCTGTTCTGTTTTGTAATTCAGTTCAAGTGTAACGGTTTTTACATTCCCTCTATAAGTGACACCTTATGAGAAGTGTCCTTTTCTGTGTGACTTATTTCACTTAGAATCGTCTTACCTAAATCCACTCATCATGCTGCTACTAGCCTTATGACATTGATTTCATGACTGAGTGATAATCCATTGTACATAAGGACCACAACTTTTTGATCCATTTTTCGCTTTCCTGGGATATTTAAGGTGGAATGAAGTGGAGGTCCTTGTCAACAGAGCAGCCCTAAACTTTGGGGTGCTTGTGTCTTGCTGATTTTCAATTTTCCCACTTTATCCCCCCATGCGTGGAAGTGCCCTATGCTCTCTAAGCTGTGTTTTTTAGATGTTTCAGGACACACCGTACACTTCTCCAGAGTGGCTGTTGGCAATTTACATCCCGCCCATCAGTGTAGCAAGGCTCCCATTTCTCCATGGCCTGTCCTGCTTTTCTGGTTTTGACACTTTTTTCAGCATGGCCCTCTTGACCGATGGGAAGCGAGACTTCTTTGTAGCGCTGATTTGCCTTTCCAGGTTGCTTGGTTGGCCAAAAAGGGCGTATGCGTTTTTTCCTGGATATATTCAGGAAAAAACGCATACGCCCTTTTTGGCCAAGGGCATCATTGTCAACGTTTTGCCGCTTTTCATGTGCTTTAAGGGCGATTCGAATCTACCTCCTGAAATCTGTTTCCTGCAATTCTGCCTTGATTTCAAATCCTCTTCTTTGCCTTCCCTCAATATATTTGTGGACGAGAGTTATCGTTTATAACTCTGCAGGTTTGTGAATTGCAGTGCCCTGAAGCTCCATTTTACAAGTCGCTTTTTTGGGAGCTGGCCGCAAAAGCGCAGGATGGCTTCAGGCCCTGTGCTGGTTCTGGGGGGCAGGCTGAGCCTGTGGTTAATTCTTCTTCTTGATGGGAAAATAGAGTGACCTGTGCCTGTCCCAACACCAAGAGCTAGTCTCTCATTGGTTCCCCGTCTTCCCGTTCATCCTCAGGACAAATTGCAACCTGTACGGAACAGGAGGTTAAAGGTGCTGATGCTCCAAGAAGGGAGATTGATGGTAAAGTGGCTGGAATGGCGAACCCGAGCACAAGGAGATGAGAAATGAGGTGCGTTTTAGAAACCTTTCCCCATCACACGGTGTACCATCTTCTGGGTTTCTCATGCTTGTTTTCGATGTAGGAAGATGCCCTTGAACCTGGAGATTTGGGACCCATGCGATGGGTAGCACGCAGTATTACTTTAAAGGGTCTGCGTTTGCTCACCCAACCTCACCAAACCTCTCAGCCCCAAGAGTGTCGACCCTTATGTCTCATCCAGCTGTGGATCTAGATATGGTCAATCCAGGTTGCATCACAGCCCCTGAACGAATTGTGTAAGAATTTCTCTCTCTTTCCCTGTCTTTGTTTCATGGGTTTTTAAAAGTAATTTATTTTTATAATGGGGTTTAGCTGCTTTTCACGGCTGTGTTTATGCCGCTTTACACCCACTTGACACACTAACAGAGAGATATCAATACATAGGTTTTAAGATTATTACTAGTCAGATATATTCTTGTGCGGTGAATCGGGCGTGTTGAGTCCAGTTCTCTGAGCAAGGAGTAGGTCTTGTCTATTACATATTGGGTTTATGGAACGGTATCTGAGCTAATTTGAAGCTCTTGTTTTATGTATCACCCCACCTCACCTTTCCCGTTAAGCAGCCATAGTGTGTTTTCTGCATGTGTGACTCTGTTCTGTTTTGTAATTCAGTTCAAGTGTAACGGTTTTTACATTCCCTCTATAAGTGACACCTTATGAGAAGTGTCCTTTTCTGTGTGACTTATTTCACTTAGAATCGTCTTACCTAAATCCACTCATCATGCTGCTACTAGCCTTATGACATTGATTTCATGACTGAGTGATAATCCATTGTACATAAGGACCACAACTTTTTGATCCATTTTTCGCTTTCCTGGGATATTTAAGGTGGAATGAAGTGGAGGTCCTTGTCAACAGAGCAGCCCTAAACTTTGGGGTGCTTGTGTCTTGCTGATTTTCAATTTTCCCACTTTATCCCCCCATGCGTGGAAGTGCCCTATGCTCTCTAAGCTGTGTTTTTTAGATGTTTCAGGACACACCGTACACTTCTCCAGAGTGGCTGTTGGCAATTTACATCCCGCCCATCAGTGTAGCAAGGCTCCCATTTCTCCATGGCCTGTCCTGCTTTTCTGGTTTTGACACTTTTTTCAGCATGGCCCTCTTGACCGATGGGAAGCGAGACTTCTTTGTAGCGCTGATTTGCCTTTCCAGGTTGCTTGGTTGGCCAAAAAGGGCGTATGCGTTTTTTCCTGGATATATTCAGGAAAAAACGCATACGCCCTTTTTGGCCAAGGGCATCATTGTCAACGTTTTGCCGCTTTTCATGTGCTTTAAGGGCGATTCGAATCTACCTCCTGAAATCTGTTTCCTGCAATTCTGCCTTGATTTCAAATCCTCTTCTTTGCCTTCCCTCAATATATTTGTGGACGAGAGTTATCGTTTATAACTCTGCAGGTTTGTGAATTGCAGTGCCCTGAAGCTCCATTTTACAAGTCGCTTTTTTGGGAGCTGGCCGCAAAAGCGCAGGATGGCTTCAGGCCCTGTGCTGGTTCTGGGGGGCAGGCTGAGCCTGTGGTTAATTCTTCTTCTTGATGGGAAAATAGAGTGACCTGTGCCTGTCCCAACACCAAGAGCTAGTCTCTCATTGGTTCCCCGTCTTCCCGTTCATCCTCAGGACAAATTGCAACCTGTACGGAACAGGAGGTTAAAGGTGCTGATGCTCCAAGAAGGGAGATTGATGGTAAAGTGGCTGGAATGGCGAACCCGAGCACAAGGAGATGAGAAATGAGGTGTGTTTTAGAAACCTTTCCCCATCACACGGTGTACCATCTTCTGGGTTTCTCATGCTTGTTTTCGATGTAGGAAGATGCCCTTGAACCTGGAGATTTGGGACCCATGCGATGGGTAGCACGCAGTATTACTTTAAAGGGTCTGCGTTTGCTCACCCAACCTCACCAAACCTCTCAGCCCCAAGAGTGTCGACCCTTATGTCTCATCCAGCTGTGGATCTAGATATGGTCAATCCAGGTTGCATCACAGCCCCTGAACGAATTGTGTAAGAATTTCTCTCTCTTTCCCTGTCTTTGTTTCATGGGTTTTTAAAAGTAATTTATTTTTATAATGGGGTTTAGCTGCTTTTCACGGCTGTGTTTATGCCGCTTTACACCCACTTGACACACTAACAGAGAGATATCAATACATAGGTTTTAAGATTATTACTAGTCAGATATATTCTTGTGCGGTGAATCGGGCGTGTTGAGTCCAGTTCTCTGAGCAAGGAGTAGGTCTTGTCTATTACATATTGGGTTTATGGAACGGTATCTGAGCTAATTTGAAGCTCTTGTTTTATGTATCACCCCACCTCACCTTTCCCGTTAAGCAGCCATAGTGTGTTTTCTGCATGTGTGACTCTGTTCTGTTTTGTAATTCAGTTCAAGTGTAACGGTTTTTACATTCCCTCTATAAGTGACACCTTATGAGAAGTGTCCTTTTCTGTGTGACTTATTTCACTTAGAATCGTCTTACCTAAATCCACTCATCATGCTGCTACTAGCCTTATGACATTGATTTCATGGCTGAGTGATATTCCATTGTACATAAGGACCACAACTTTTTGATCCATTTTTCGCTTTCCTGGGATATTTAAGGTGGAATGAAGTGGAGGTCCTTGTCAACAGAGCAGCCCTAAACTTTGGGGTGCTTGTGTCTTGCTGATTTTCAATTTTCCCACTTTATCCCCCCATGCGTGGAAGTGCCCTATGCTCTCTAAGCTGTGTTTTTTAGATGTTTCAGGACACACCGTACACTTCTCCAGAGTGGCTGTTGGCAATTTACATCCCGCCCATCAGTGTAGCAAGGCTCCCATTTCTCCATGGCCTGTCCTGCATTTCTGGTTTTGACACTTTTTTCAGCATGGCCCTCTTGACCGATGGGAAGCGAGACTTCTTTGTAGCGCTGATTTGCCTTTCCAGGTTGCTTGGTTGGCCAAAAAGGGCGTATGCGTTTTTTCCTGGATATATTCAGGAAAAAACGCATACGCCCTTTTTGGCCAAGGGCATCATTGTCAACGTTTTGCCGCTTTTCATGTGCTTTAAAGGCGATTCGAATCTACATCCTGAAATCTGTTTCCTGCAATTCTGCCTTGATTTCAAATCCTCTTCTTTGCCTTCCCTCAATATATTTGTGGACGAGAGTTATCGTTTATAACTCTGCAGGTTTGTGAATTGCAGTGCCCTGAAGCTCCATTTTACAAGTCGCTTTTTTGGGAGCTGGCCGCAAAAGCGCAGGATGGCTTCAGGCCCTGTTCTGGTTCCGGGGGGCAGGCTGAGCCTGTGGTTAATTCTTCTTCCTGATGGGAAAATAGAGTGACCTGTGCCCGTCCCAACACCAAGAGCTAGTCTCTCATTGGTTCCCCGTCTTCCCGTTCATCCTCAGGACAAATTGCAACCTGTACGGAACAGGAGGTTAAAGGTGCTGATGCTCCAAGAAGGGAGATTGCTGGTAAAGTGGCTGGAATGGCGAACCCGAGCACAAGGAGATGAGAAATGAGGTGCGTTTTAGAAACCTTTCCCCATCACACGGTGTACCCTCTTCTGGGTTTCTCATGCATGTTTTCGATGTAGGAAGATGCCCTTGAACCTGGAGATTTGGGACCCATGCGATGGGTAGCACGCAGTATTACTTTAAAGGGTCTGCGTTTGCTCACCCAACCTCACCAAACCTCTGAGCCCCAAGAGTGTCCACCCTTATGTCTCATCCAGCTGTGGGTCTAGATATGGTCAATCCAGGTTGCATCACAGCCCCTGAACGAATTGTGTAAGAATTTTTCTCTCTTTCCCTGTCTTTGTTTCATGGGTTTTTAAAAGTAATTTATTTTTATAATGGGGTTTAGCTGCTTTTCACGGCTGTGTTTATGCCGCTTTACACCCACTTGACACACTAACAGAGAGATATCAATACATAGGTTTTAAGATTATTACTAGTCAGATATATTCTTGTGCTGTGAATCGGGCGTGTTGAGTCCAGTTCTCTGAGCAAGGAGTAGGTCTTGTCTATTACATATTGGGTTTATGGAACGGTATCTGAGCTAATTTGAAGCTCTTGTTTTATGTATCACCCCACCTCACCTTTCCCGTTAAGCAGCCATAGTGTGTTTTCTGCATGTGTGACTCTGTTCTGTTTTGTAATTCAGTTCAAGTGTAACGGTTTTTACATTCCCTCTATAAGTGACACCTTATGAGAAGTGTCCTTTTCTGTGTGACTTATTTCACTTAGAATCGTCTTACCTAAATCCACTCATCATGCTGCTACTAGCCTTATGACATTGATTTCATGGCTGAGTGATATTCCATTGTACATAAGGACCACAACTTTTTTATCCATTTTTCGCTTTCCTGGGATATTTAAGGTGGAATGAAGTGGAGGTCCTTGTCAACAGAGCAGCCCTAAACTTTGGGGTGCTTGTGTCTTGCTGATTTTCAATTTTCCCACTTTATCCCCCCATGCGTGGAAGTGCCCTATGCTCTCTAAGCTGTGTTTTTTAGATGTTTCAGGACACACCGTACACTTCTCCAGAGTGGCTGTTGGCAATTTACATCCCGCCCATCAGTGTAGCAAGGCTCCCATTTCTCCATGGCCTGTCCTGCATTTCTGGTTTTGACACTTTTTTCAGCATGGCCCTTTTGACCGATGGGAAGCGAGACTTCTTTGTAGCGCTGATTTGCCTTTCCAGGTTGCTTGGTTGGCCAAAAAGGGCGTATGCGTTTTTTCCTGAATATATTCAGGAAAAAACGCATACGCCCTTTTTGGCCAAGGGCATCATTGTCAACGTTTTGCCGCTTTTCATGTGCTTTAAAGGCGATTCGAATCTACCTCCTGAAATCTGTTTCCTGCAATTCTGCCTTGATTTCAAATCCTCTTCTTTGCCTTCCCTCAATATATTTGTGGACGAGAGTTATCGTTTATAACTCTGCAGGTTTGTGAATTGCAGTGCCCTGAAGCTCCATTTTACAAGTCGCTTTTTTGGGAGCTGGCCGCAAAAGCGCAGGATGGCTTCAGGCCCTGTTCTGTTTCCGGGGGGCAGGGTGAGCCTGTGGTTAATTCTTCTTCCTGATGGGAAAATAGAGTGACCTGTGCCCGTCCCAACACCAAGAGCTAGTCTCTCATTGGTTCCCCGTCTTCCCGTTCATCCTCAGGACAAATTGCAACCTGTACGGAACAGGAGGTTAAAGGTCCTGATGCTCCAAGAAGGGAGATTGCTGGTAAAGTGGCTGGAATGGCGAACCCGAGCACAAGGAGATGAGAAATGAGGTGCGTTTTAGAAACCTTTCCCCATCACACGGTGTACCCTCTTCTGGGATTCTCATGCATGTTTTCGATGTAGGAAGATGCCCTTGAACCTGGAGATTTGGGACCCATGCGGTGGGTAGCACGCAGTATTACTTTAAAGGGTCTGCGTTTGCTCACCCAACCTCACCAAACCTCTCAGCCCCAAGAGTGTCCACCCTTATGTCTCATCCAGCTGTGGGTCTAGATATGGTCAATCCAGGTTGCATCACAGCCCCTGAACGAATTGTGTAAGAATTTCTCTCTCTTTCCCTGTCTTTGTTTCATGGGTTTTTAAAAGTAATTTATTTTTATAATGGGGTTTAGCTGCTTTTCACGGCTGTGTTTATGCCGCTTTACACCCACTTGACACATTAACAGAGAGATATCAATACATAGGTTTTAAGATTATTACTAGTCAGATATATTCTTGTGCGGTGAATCGGGCGTGTTGAGTCCAGTTCTCTGAGCAAGGAGTAGGTCTTGTCTATTACATATTGGGTTTATGGAACGGTATCTGAGCTAATTTGAAGCTCTTGTTTTATGTATCACCCCACCTCACCTTTCCCGTTAAGCAGCCATAGTGTGTTTTCTGCATGTGTGACTCTGTTCTGTTTTGTAATTCAGTTCAAGTGTAACGGTTTTTACATTCCCTCTATAAGTGACACCTTATGAGAAGTGTCCTTTTCTGTGTGACTTATTTCACTTAGAATCGTCTTACCTAAATCCACTCATCATGCTGCTACTAGCCTTATGACATTGATTTCATGGCTGAGTGATATTCCATTGTACATAAGGACCACAACTTTTTTATCCATTTTTCGCTTTCCTGGGATATTTAAGGTGGAATGAAGTGGAGGTCCTTGTCAACAGAGCAGCCCTAAACTTTGGGGTGCTTGTGTCTTGCTGATTTTCAATTTTCCCACTTTATCCCCCCATGCGTGGAAGTGCCCTATGCTCTCTAAGCTGTGTTTTTCAGATGTTTCAGGACACACCGTACACTTCTCCAGAGTGGCTGTTGGCAATTTACATCCCGCCCATCAGTGTAGCAAGGCTCCCATTTCTCCATGGCCTGTCCTGCATTTCTGGTTTTGACACTTTTTTCAGCATGGCCCTTTTGACCGATGGGAAGCGAGACTTCTTTGTAGCGCTGATTTGCCTTTCCAGGTTGCTTGGTTGGCCAAAAAGGGCGTATGCGTTTTTTCCTGAATATATTCAGGAAAAAACGCATACGCCCTTTTTGGCCAAGAGCATCATTGTCAACGTTTTGCCGCTTTTCATGTGCTTTAAAGGCGATTCGAATCTACATCCTGAAATCTGTTTCCTGCAATTCTGCCTTGATTTCAAATCCTCTTCTTTGCCTTCCCTCAATATATTTGTGGACGAGAGTTATCGTTTATAACTCTGCAGGTTTGTGAATTGCAGTGCCCTGAAGCTCCATTTTACAAGTCGCTTTTTTGGGAGCTGGCCGCAAAAGCGCAGGATGGCTTCAGGCCCTGTTCTGGTTCCGGGGGGCAGGCTGAGCCTGTGGTTAATTCTTCTTCCTGATGGGAAAATAGAGTGACCTGTGCCCGTCCCAACACCAAGAGCTAGTCTCTCATTGGTTCCCCGTCTTCCCGTTCATCCTCAGGACAAATTGCAACCTGTACGGAACAGGAGGTTAAAGGTGCTGATGCTCCAAGAAGGGAGATTGCTGGTAAAGTGGCTGGAATGGCGAACCCGAGCACAAGGAGATGAGAAATGAGGTGCGTTTTAGAAACCTTTCCCCATCACACGGTGTACCCTCTTCTGGGTTTCTCATGCATGTTTTCGATGTAGGAAGATGCCCTTGAACCTGGAGATTTGGGACCCATGCGATGGGTAGCACGCAGTATTACTTTAAAGGGTCTGCGTTTGCTCACCCAACCTCACCAAACCTCTCAGCCCCAAGAGTGTCCACCCTTATGTCTCATCCAGCTGTGGGTCTAGATATGGTCAATCCAGGTTGCATCACAGCCCCTGAACGAATTGTGTAAGAATTTCTCTCTCTTTCCCTGTCTTTGTTTCATGGGTTTTTAAAAGTAATTTAGTTTTATAATGGGGTTTAGCTGCTTTTCAGGGCTGTGTTTATGCCGCTTTACACCCACTTGACACGACACACTAACAGAGAGATATCAATACATAGGTTTTAAGATTATTACTAGTCAGATATATTCTTGTGCGGTGAATCGGACGTGTTGAGTCCAGTTCTCTGAGCAAGGAGTAGGTCTTGTCTATTACATATTGGGTTTATGGAACGGTATCTGAGCTAATTTGAAGCTCTTGTTTTTTGTATCACCCCACCTCACCTTTCCCGTTAAGCAGCCATAGTGTGTTTTCTGCATGTGTGACTCTGTTCTGTTTTGTAATTCAGTTCAAGTGTAACGGTTTTTACATTCCCTCTATAAGTGACACCTTATGAGAAGTGTCCTTTTCTGTGTGACTTATTTCACTTAGAATCGTCTTACCTAAATCCACTCATCATGCTGCTACTAGCCTTATGACATTGATTTCATGGCTGAGTGATATTCCATTGTACATAAGGACCACAACTTTTTTATCCATTTTTCGCTTTCCCGGGATATTTAAGGTGGAATGAAGTGGAGGTCCTTGTCAACAGAGCAGCCCTAAACTTTGGGGTGCTTGTGTCTTGCTGATTTTCAATTTTCCCACTTTATCCCCCCATGCGTGGAAGTGCCCTATGCTCTCTAAGCTGTGTTTTTTAGATGTTTCAGGACACACCGTACACTTCTCCAGAGTGGCTGTTGGCAATTTACATCCCGCCCATCAGTGCAGCAAGGCTCCCATTTCTCCATGGCCTGTCCTGCATTTCTGGTTTTGACACTTTTTTCAGCATGGCCCTTTTGACCGATGGGAAGCGAGACTTCTTTGTAGCGCTGATTTGCCTTTCCAGGTTGCTTGGTTGGCCAAAAAGGGCGTATGCGTTTTTTCCTGAATATATTCAGGAAAAAACGCATACGCCCTTTTTGGCCAAGGGCATCATTGTCAACGTTTTGCCGCTTTTCATGTGCTTTAAAGGCGATTCGAATCTACCTCCTGAAATCTGTTTCCTGCAATTCTGCCTTGATTTCAAATTCTCTTCTTTGCCTTCCCTCAATATATTTGTGGACGAGAGTTATCGTTTATAACTCTGCAGGTTTGTGAATTGCAGTGCCCTGAAGCTCCATTTTACAAGTCGCTTTTTTGGGAGCTGGCCGCACAAGCGCAGGATGGCTTCAGGCCCTGTTCTGGTTCCGGTGGGCAGGCTGAGCCTGTGGTTAATTCTTCTTCCTGATGGGAAAATAGAGTGACCTGTGCCTGTCCCAACACCAAGAGCTAGTCTCTCATTGGTTCCCCGTCTTCCCGTTCATCCTCAGGACAAATTGCAACCTGTACGGAACAGGAGGTTAAAGGTGCTGATGCTCCAAGAAGGGAGATTGCTGGTAAAGTGGCTGGAATGGCGAACCCGAGCACAAGGAGATGAGAAATGAGGTGCGTTTTAGAAACCTTTCCCCATCACACGGTGTACCATCTTCTGGGTTTCTCATGCATGTTTTCGATGTAGGAAGATGCCCTTGAACCTGGAGATTTGGGACCCATGCGATGGGTAGCACGCAGTATTACTTTAAAGGGTCTGCGTTTGCTAACCCAACCTCACCAAACCTCTCAGCCCCAAGAGTGTCGACCCTTATGTCTCATCCAGCTGTGGGTCTAGATATGGTCAATCCAGGTTGCATCACAGCCCCTGAACGAATTGTGTAAGAATTTCTCTCTCTTTCCCTGTCTTTGTTTCATGGGTTTTTAAAAGTAATTTAGTTTTATAATGGGGTTTAGCTGCTTTTCACAGATGTGTTTATGCCGCTTTACACCCACTTGACACACTAACAGAGAGATATCAATACATAGGTTTTAAGATTATTACTAGTTAGATATATTCTTGTGCGGTGAATCGGGCGTGTTGAGTCCAGTTCTCTGAGCAAGGAGTAGGTCTTGTCTATTACATATTGGGTTTATGGAACGGTATCTGAGCTAATTTGAAGCTCTTGTTTTATGTATCACCCCACCTCACCTTTCCCGTTAAGCAGCCATAGTGTGTTTTCTGCATGTGTGACTCTGTTCTGTTTTGTAATTCAGTTCAAGTGTAACGGTTTTTACATTCCCTCTATAAGTGACACCTTATGAGAAGTGTCCTTTTCTGTGTGACTTATTTCACTTAGAATCGTCTTACCTAAATCCACTCATCATGCTGCTACTAGCCTTATGACATTGATTTCATGACTGAGTGATAATCCATTGTACATAAGGACCACAACTTTTTGATCCATTTTTCGCTTTCCTGGGATATTTAAGGTGGAATGAAGTGGAGGTCCTTGTCAACAGAGCAGCCCTAAACTTTGGGGTGCTTGTGTCTTGCTGATTTTCAATTTTCCCACTTTATCCCCCCATGCGTGGAAGTGCCCTATGCTCTCTAAGCTGTGTTTTTTAGATGTTTCAGGACACACCGTACACTTCTCCAGAGTGGCTGTTGGCAATTTACATCCCGCCCATCAGTGTAGCAAGGCTCCCATTTCTCCATGGCCTGTCCTGCATTTCTGGTTTTGACACTTTTTTCAGCATGGCCCTCTTGACCGATGGGAAGCGAGACTTCTTTGTAGCGCTGATTTGCCTTTCCAGGTTGCTTGGTTGGCCAAAAAGGGCGTATGCGTTTTTTCCTGGATATATTCAGGAAAAAACGCATACGCCCTTTTTGGCCAAGGGCATCATTGTCAACGTTTTGCCGCTTTTCATGTGCTTTAAGGGCGATTCGAATCTACCTCCTGAAATCTGTTTCCTGCAATTCTGCCTTGATTTCAAATCCTCTTCTTTGCCTTCCCTCAATATATTTGTGGACGAGAGTTATCGTTTATAACTCTGCAGGTTTGTGAATTGCAGTGCCCTGAAGCTCCATTTTACAAGTCGCTTTTTTGGGAGCTGGCCGCAAAAGCGCAGGATGGCTTCAGGCCCTGTGCTGGTTCTGGGGGGCAGGCTGAGCCTGTGGTTAATTCTTCTTCTTGATGGGAAAATAGAGTGACCTGTGCCTGTCCCAACACCAAGAGCTAGTCTCTCATTGGTTCCCCGTCTTCCCGTTCATCCTCAGGACAAATTGCAACCTGTACGGAACAGGAGGTTAAAGGTGCTGATGCTCCAAGAAGGGAGATTGATGGTAAAGTGGCTGGAATGGCGAACCCGAGCACAAGGAGATGAGAAATGAGGTGCGTTTTAGAAACCTTTCCCCATCACACGGTGTACCATCTTCTGGGTTTCTCATGCTTGTTTTCGATGTAGGAAGATGCCCTTGAACCTGGAGATTTGGGACCCATGCGATGGGTAGCACGCAGTATTACTTTAAAGGGTCTGCGTTTGCTCACCCAACCTCACCAAACCTCTCAGCCCCAAGAGTGTCGACCCTTATGTCTCATCCAGCTGTGGATCTAGATATGGTCAATCCAGGTTGCATCACAGCCCCTGAACGAATTGTGTAAGAATTTCTCTCTCTTTCCCTGTCTTTGTTTCATGGGTTTTTAAAAGTAATTTATTTTTATAATGGGGTTTAGCTGCTTTTCACGGCTGTGTTTATGCCGCTTTACACCCACTTGACACACTAACAGAGAGATATCAATACATAGGTTTTAAGATTATTACTAGTCAGATATATTCTTGTGCGGTGAATCGGGCGTGTTGAGTCCAGTTCTCTGAGCAAGGAGTAGGTCTTGTCTATTACATATTGGGTTTATGGAACGGTATCTGAGCTAATTTGAAGCTCTTGTTTTATGTATCACCCCACCTCACCTTTCCCGTTAAGCAGCCATAGTGTGTTTTCTGCATGTGTGACTCTGTTCTGTTTTGTAATTCAGTTCAAGTGTAACGGTTTTTACATTCCCTCTATAAGTGACACCTTATGAGAAGTGTCCTTTTCTGTGTGACTTATTTCACTTAGAATCGTCTTACCTAAATCCACTCATCATGCTGCTACTAGCCTTATGACATTGATTTCATGGCTGAGTGATATTCCATTGTACATAAGGACCACAACTTTTTGATCCATTTTTCGCTTTCCTGGGATATTTAAGGTGGAATGAAGTGGAGGTCCTTGTCAACAGAGCAGCCCTAAACTTTGGGGTGCTTGTGTCTTGCTGATTTTCAATTTTCCCACTTTATCCCCCCATGCGTGGAAGTGCCCTATGCTCTCTAAGCTGTGTTTTTTAGATGTTTCAGGACACACCGTACACTTCTCCAGAGTGGCTGTTGGCAATTTACATCCCGCCCATCAGTGTAGCAAGGCTCCCATTTCTCCATGGCCTGTCCTGCATTTCTGGTTTTGACACTTTTTTCAGCATGGCCCTCTTGACCGATGGGAAGCGAGACTTCTTTGTAGCGCTGATTTGCCTTTCCAGGTTGCTTGGTTGGCCAAAAAGGGCGTATGCGTTTTTTCCTGGATATATTCAGGAAAAAACGCATACGCCCTTTTTGGCCAAGGGCATCATTGTCAACGTTTTGCCGCTTTTCATGTGCTTTAAAGGCGATTCGAATCTACATCCTGAAATCTGTTTCCTGCAATTCTGCCTTGATTTCAAATCCTCTTCTTTGCCTTCCCTCAATATATTTGTGGACGAGAGTTATCGTTTATAACTCTGCAGGTTTGTGAATTGCAGTGCCCTGAAGCTCCATTTTACAAGTCGCTTTTTTGGGAGCTGGCCGCAAAAGCGCAGGATGGCTTCAGGCCCTGTTCTGGTTCCGGGGGGCAGGCTGAGCCTGTGGTTAATTCTTCTTCCTGATGGGAAAATAGAGTGACCTGTGCCCGTCCCAACACCAAGAGCTAGTCTCTCATTGGTTCCCCGTCTTCCCGTTCATCCTCAGGACAAATTGCAACCTGTACGGAACAGGAGGTTAAAGGTGCTGATGCTCCAAGAAGGGAGATTGCTGGTAAAGTGGCTGGAATGGCGAACCCGAGCATAAGGAGATGAGAAATGAGGTGCGTTTTAGAAACCTTTCCCCATCACACGGTGTACCCTCTTCTGGGTTTCTCATGCATGTTTTCGATGTAGGAAGATGCCCTTGAACCTGGAGATTTGGGACCCATGCGATGGGTAGCACGCAGTATTACTTTAAAGGGTCTGCGTTTGCTCACCCAACCTCACCAAACCTCTCAGCCCCAAGAGTGTCCACCCTTATGTCTCATCCAGCTGTGGGTCTAGATATGGTCAATCCAGGTTGCATCACAGCCCCTGAACGAATTGTGTAAGAATTTCTCTCTCTTTCCCTGTCTTTGTTTCATGGGTTTTTAAAAGTAATTTAGTTTTATAATGGGGTTTAGCTGCTTTTCAGGGCTGTGTTTATGCCGCTTTACACCCACTTGACACGACACACTAACAGAGAGATATCAATACATAGGTTTTAAGATTATTACTAGTCAGATATATTCTTGTGCGGTGAATCGGGCGTGTTGAGTCCAGTTCTCTGAGCAAGGAGTAGGTCTTGTCTATTACATATTGGGTTTATGGAACGGTATCTGAGCTAATTTGAAACTCTTGTTTTATGTATCACCCCACCTCACCTTTCCCGTTAAGCAGCCATAGTGTGTTTTCTGCATGTGTGACTCTGTTCTGTTTTGTAATTCAGTTCAAGTGTAACGGTTTTTACATTCCCTCTATAAGTGACACCTTATGAGAAGTGTCCTTTTCTGTGTGACTTATTTCACTTAGAATCGTCTTACCTAAATCCACTCATCATGCTGCTACTAGCCTTATGACATTGATTTCATGGCTGAGTGTTATTCCATTGTACATAAGGACCACAAATTTTTGATCCATTTTTCGCTTTCCTGGGATATTTAAGGTGGAATGAAGTGGAGGTCCTTGTCAACAGAGCAGCCCTAAACTTTGGGGTGCTTGTGTCTTGCTGATTTTCAATTTTCCCACTTTATCCCCCCATGCGTGGAAGTGCCCTATGCTCTCTAAGCTGTGTTTTTTAGATGTTTCAGGACACACCGTACACTTCTCCAGAGTGGCTGTTGGCAATTTACATCCCGCCCATCAGTGTAGCAAGGCTCCCATTTCTCCATGGCCTGTCCTGCATTTCTGGTTTTGACACTTTTTTCAGCATGGCCCTCTTGACCGATGGGAAGCGAGACTTCTTTGTAGCGCTGATTTGCCTTTCCAGGTTGCTTGGTTGGCCAAAAAGGGCGTATGCGTTTTTTCCTGGATATATTCAGGAAAAAACGCATACGCCCTTTTTGGCCAAGGGCATCATTGTCAACGTTTTGCCGCTTTTCATGTGCTTTAAAGGCGATTCGAATCTACATCCTGAAATCTGTTTCCTGCAATTCTGCCTTGATTTCAAATCCTCTTCTTTGCCTTCCCTCAATATATTTGTGGACGAGAGTTATCGTTTATAACTCTGCAGGTTTGTGAATTGCAGTGCCCTGAAGCTCCATTTTACAAGTCGCTTTTTTGGGAGCTGGCCGCAAAAGCGCAGGATGGCTTCAGGCCCTGTTCTGGTTCCGGGGGGCAGGCTGAGCCTGTGGTTAATTCTTCTTCCTGATGGGAAAATAGAGTGACCTGTGCCCGTCCCAACACCAAGAGCTAGTCTCTCATTGGTTCCCCGTCTTCCCGTTCATCCTCAGGACAAATTGCAACCTGTACGGAACAGGAGGTTAAAGGTGCTGATGCTCCAAGAAGGGAGATTGCTGGTAAAGTGGCTGGAATGGCGAACCCGAGCACAAGGAGATGAGAAATGAGGTGCGTTTTAGAAACCTTTCCCCATCACACGGTGTACCCTCTTCTGGGTTTCTCATGCATGTTTTCGATGTAGGAAGATGCCCTTGAACCTGGAGATTTGGGACCCATGCGATGGGTAGCACGCAGTATTACTTTAAAGGGTCTGCGTTTGCTCACCCAACCTCACCAAACCTCTCAGCCCCAAGAGTGTCCACCCTTATGTCTCATCCAGCTGTGGGTCTAGATATGGTCAATCCAGGTTGCATCACAGCCCCTGAACGAATTGTGTAAGAATTTCTCTCTCTTTCCCTGTCTTTGTTTCATGGGTTTTTAAAAGTAATTTAGTTTTATAATGGGGTTTAGCTGCTTTTCAGGGCTGTGTTTATGCCGCTTTACACCCACTTGACACGACACACTAACAGAGAGATATCAATACATAGGTTTTAAGATTATTACTAGTCAGATATATTCTTGTGCGGTGAATCGGGCGTGTTGAGTCCAGTTCTCTGAGCAAGGAGTAGGTCTTGTCTATTACATATTGGGTTTATGGAACGGTATCTGAGCTAATTTGAAACTCTTGTTTTATGTATCACCCCACCTCACCTTTCCCGTTAAGCAGCCATAGTGTGTTTTCTGCATGTGTGACTCTGTTCTGTTTTGTAATTCAGTTCAAGTGTAACGGTTTTTACATTCCCTCTATAAGTGACACCTTATGAGAAGTGTCCTTTTCTGTGTGACTTATTTCACTTAGAATCGTCTTACCTAAATCCACTCATCATGCTGCTACTAGCCTTATGACATTGATTTCATGGCTGAGTGTTATTCCATTGTACATAAGGACCACAAATTTTTGATCCATTTTTCGCTTTCCTGGGATATTTAAGGTGGAATGAAGTGGAGGTCCTTGTCAACAGAGCAGCCCTAAACTTTGGGGTGCTTGTGTCTTGCTGATTTTCAATTTTCCCACTTTATCCCCCCATGCGTGGAAGTGCCCTATGCTCTCTAAGCTGTGTTTTTTAGATGTTTCAGGACACACCGTACACTTCTCCAGAGTGGCTGTTGGCAATTTACATCCCGCCCATCAGTGTAGCAAGGCTCCCATTTCTCCATGGCCTGTCCTGCATTTCTGGTTTTGACACTTTTTTCAGCATGGCCCTTTTGACCGATGGGAAGCGAGACTTCTTTGTAGCGCTGATTTGCCTTTCCAGGTTGCTTGGTTGGCCAAAAAGGGCGTATGCGTTTTTTCCTGAATATATTCAGGAAAAAACGCATACGCCCTTTTTGGCCAAGGGCATCATTGTCAACGTTTTGCCGCTTTTCATGTGCTTTAAAGGCGATTCGAATCTACCTCCTGAAATCTGTTTCCTGCAATTGTGCCTTGATTTCAAATCCTCTTCTTTGCCTTCCCTCAGTATATTTGTGGACGAGAGTTATCGTTTATAACTCTGCAGGTTTGTGAATTGCAGTGCCCTGAAGCTCCATTTTACAAGTCACTTTTTTGGGAGCTGGCCGCAAAAGCGCAGGATGGCTTCAGGCCCTGTTCTGGTTCCGGGGGGCAGGCTGAGCCTGTGGTTAATTCTTCTTCCTGATGGGAAAATAGAGTGACCTGTGCCTGTCCCAACACCAAGAGCTAGTCTCTCATTGGTTCCCCGTCTTCCCGTTCATCCTCAGGACAAATTGCAACCTGTACGGAACAGGAGGTTAAAGGTGCTGATGCTCCAAGTAGGGAGATTGCTAGTAATGTGGCTGGAATGGCGAACCCGAGCACAAGGAGATGAGAAATGAGGTGCGTTTTAGAAACCTTTCCCCATCACACAGTGTACCATCTTCTGGGTTTCTCATGCATGTTTTCGATGTAGGAAGATGCCCTTGAACCTGGAGATTTGGGACCCATGCGATGGGTAGCACGCAGTATTACTTTAAAGGGTCTGCGTTTGCTCACCCAACCTCACCAAACCTCTCAGCCCCAAGAGTGTCGACCCTTATGTCTCATCCAGCTGTGGGTCTAGATATGGTCAATCCAGGTTGCATCACAGCCCCTGAACGAATTGTGTAAGAATTTCTCTCTCTTTCCCTGTCTTTGTTTCATGGGTTTTTAAAAGTAATTTAGTTTTATAATGGGGTTTAGCTGCTTTTCACGGCTGTGTTTATGCCGCTTTACACCCACTTGACACACTAACAGAGAGATATCAATACATAGGTTTTAAGATTATTACTAGTCAGATATATTCTTGTGCGGTGAATCGGACGTGTTGAGTCCAGTTCTCTGAGCAAGGAGTAGGTCTTGTCTATTACATATTGGGTTTATGGAACGGTATCTGAGCTAATTTGAAGCTCTTGTTTTATGTATCACCCCACCTCACCTTTCCCGTTAAGCAGCCATAGTGTGTTTTCTGCATGTGTGACTCTGTTCTGTTTTGTAATTCAGTTCAAGTGTAACGGTTTTTACATTCCCTCTATAAGTGACACCTTATGAGAAGTGTCCTTTTCTGTGTGACTTATTTCACTTAGAATCGTCTTACCTAAATCCACTCATCATGCTGCTACTAGCCTTATGACATTGATTTCATGGCTGAGTGATATTCCATTGTACATAAGGACCACAACTTTTTTATCCATTTTTCGCTTTCCCGGGATATTTAAGGTGGAATGAAGTGGAGGTCCTTGTCAACAGAGCAGCCCTAAACTTTGGGGTGCTTGTGTCTTGCTGATTTTCAATTTTCCCACTTTATCCCCCCATGCGTGGAAGTGCCCTATGCTCTCTAAGCTGTGTTTTTTAGATGTTTCAGGACACACCGTACACTTCTCCAGAGTGGCTGTTGGCAATTTACATCCCGCCCATCAGTGCAGCAAGGCTCCCATTTCTCCATGGCCTGTCCTGCATTTCTGGTTTTGACACTTTTTTCAGCATGGCCCTTTTGACCGATGGGAAGCGAGACTTCTTTGTAGCGCTGATTTGCCTTTCCAGGTTGCTTGGTTGGCCAAAAAGGGCGTATGCGTTTTTTCCTGAATATATTCAGGAAAAAACGCATACGCCCTTTTTGGCCAAGGGCATCATTGTCAACGTTTTGCCGCTTTTCATGTGCTTTAAAGGCGATTCGAATCTACCTCCTGAAATCTGTTTCCTGCAATTCTGCCTTGATTTCAAATTCTCTTCTTTGCCTTCCCTCAATATATTTGTGGACGAGAGTTATCGTTTATAACTCTGCAGGTTTGTGAATTGCAGTGCCCTGAAGCTCCATTTTACAAGTCGCTTTTTTGGGAGCTGGCCGCACAAGCGCAGGATGGCTTCAGGCCCTGTTCTGGTTCCGGTGGGCAGGCTGAGCCTGTGGTTAATTCTTCTTCCTGATGGGAAAATAGAGTGACCTGTGCCTGTCCCAACACCAAGAGCTAGTCTCTCATTGGTTCCCCGTCTTCCCGTTCATCCTCAGGACAAATTGCAACCTGTACGGAACAGGAGGTTAAAGGTGCTGATGCTCCAAGAAGGGAGATTGCTGGTAAAGTGGTTGGAATGGCGAACCCGAGCACAAGGAGATGAGAAATGAGGTGCGTTTTAGAAACCTTTCCCCATCACACGGTGTACCATCTTCTGGGTTTCTCATGCATGTTTTCGATGTAGGAAGATGCCCTTGAACCTGGAGATTTGGGACCCATGCGATGGGTAGCACGCAGTATTACTTTAAAGGGTCTGCGTTTGCTAACCCAACCTCACCAAACCTCTCAGCCCCAAGAGTGTCGACCCTTATGTCTCATCCAGCTGTGGGTCTAGATATGGTCAATCCAGGTTGCATCACAGCCCCTGAACGAATTGTGTAAGAATTTCTCTCTCTTTCCCTGTCTTTGTTTCATGGGTTTTTAAAAGTAATTTAGTTTTATAATGGGGTTTAGCTGCTTTTCACAGATGTGTTTATGCCGCTTTACACCCACTTGACACACTAACAGAGAGATATCAATACATAGGTTTTAAGATTATTACTAGTTAGATATATTCTTGTGCGGTGAATCGGGCGTGTTGAGTCCAGTTCTCTGAGCAAGGAGTAGGTCTTGTCTATTACATATTGGGTTTATGGAACGGTATCTGAGCTAATTTGAAGCTCTTGTTTTATGTATCACCCCACCTCACCTTTCCCGTTAAGCAGCCATAGTGTGTTTTCTGCATGTGTGACTCTGTTCTGTTTTGTAATTCAGTTCAAGTGTAACGGTTTTTACATTCCCTCTATAAGTGACACCTTATGAGAAGTGTCCTTTTCTGTGTGACTTATTTCACTTAGAATCGTCTTACCTAAATCCACTCATCATGCTGCTACTAGCCTTATGACATTGATTTCATGACTGAGTGATATTCCATTGTACATAAGGACCACAACTTTTTGATCCATTTTTCGCTTTCCTGGGATATTTAAGGTGGAATGAAGTGGAGGTCCTTGTCAACAGAGCAGCCCTAAACTTTGGGGTGCTTGTGTCTTGCTGATTTTCAATTTTCCCACTTTATCCCCCCATGCGGGGAAGTGCCCTATGCTCTCTAAGCTGTGTTTTTTAGATGTTTCAGGACACACCGTACACTTCTCCAGAGTGGCTGTTGGCAATTTACATCCCGCCCATCAGTGTAGCAAGGCTCCCATTTCTCCATGGCCTGTCCTGCTTTTCTGGTTTTGACACTTTTTTCAGCATGGCCCTCTTGACCGATGGGAAGCGAGACTTCTTTGTAGCGCTGATTTGCCTTTCCAGGTTGCTTGGTTGGCCAAAAAGGGCGTATGCGTTTTTTCCTGGATATATTCAGGAAAAAACGCATACGCCCTTTTTGGCCAAGGGCATCATTGTCAACGTTTTGCCGCTTTTCATGTGCTTTAAGGGCGATTCGAATCTACCTCCTGAAATCTGTTTCCTGCAATTCTGCCTTGATTTCAAATCCTCTTCTTTGCCTTCCCTCAATATATTTGTGGACGAGAGTTATCGTTTATAACTCTGCAGGTTTGTGAATTGCAGTGCCCTGAAGCTCCATTTTACAAGTCGCTTTTTTGGGAGCTGGCCGCAAAAGCGCAGGATGGCTTCAGGCCCTGTGCTGGTTCTGGGGGGCAGGCTGAGCCTGTGGTTAATTCTTCTTCTTGATGGGAAAATAGAGTGACCTGTGCCTGTCCCAACACCAAGAGCTAGTCTCTCATTGGTTCCCCGTCTTCCCGTTCATCCTCAGGACAAATTGCAACCTGTACGGAACAGGAGGTTAAAGGTGCTGATGCTCCAAGAAGGGAGATTGCTGGTAAAGTGGCTGGAATGGCGAACCCGAGCACAAGGAGATGAGAAATGAGGTGCGTTTTAGAAACCTTTCCCCATCACACGGTGTACCATCTTCTGGGTTTCTCATGCTTGTTTTCGATGTAGGAAGATGCCCTTGAACCTGGAGATTTGGGACCCATGCGATGGGTAGCACGCAGTATTACTTTAAAGGGTCTGCGTTTGCTCACCCAACCTCACCAAACCTCTCAGCCCCAAGAGTGTCGACCCTTATGTCTCATCCAGCTGTGGATCTAGATATGGTCAATCCAGGTTGCATCACAGCCCCTGAACGAATTGTGTAAGAATTTCTCTCTCTTTCCCTGTCTTTGTTTCATGGGTTTTTAAAAGTAATTTATTTTTATAATGGGGTTTAGCTGCTTTTCACGGCTGTGTTTATGCCGCTTTACACCCACTTGACACACTAACAGAGAGATATCAATACATAGGTTTTAAGATTATTACTAGTCAGATATATTCTTGTGCGGTGAATCGGGCGTGTTGAGTCCAGTTCTCTGAGCAAGGAGTAGGTCTTGTCTATTACATATTGGGTTTATGGAACGGTATCTGAGCTAATTTGAAGCTCTTGTTTTATGTATCACCCCACCTCACCTTTCCCGTTAAGCAGCCATAGTGTGTTTTCTGCATGTGTGACTCTGTTCTGTTTTGTAATTCAGTTCAAGTGTAACGGTTTTTACATTCCCTCTATAAGTGACACCTTATGAGAAGTGTCCTTTTCTGTGTGACTTATTTCACTTAGAATCGTCTTACCTAAATCCACTCATCATGCTGCTACTAGCCTTATGACATTGATTTCATGGCTGAGTGATATTCCATTGTACATAAGGACCACAACTTTTTGATCCATTTTTCGCTTTCCTGGGATATTTAAGGTGGAATGAAGTGGAGGTCCTTGTCAACAGAGCAGCCCTAAACTTTGGGGTGCTTGTGTCTTGCTGATTTTCAATTTTCCCACTTTATCCCCCCATGCGTGGAAGTGCCCTATGCTCTCTAAGCTGTGTTTTTTAGATGTTTCAGTACACACCGTACACTTCTCCAGAGTGGCTGTTGGCAATTTACATCCCGCCCATCAGTGTAGCAAGGCTCCCATTTCTCCATGGCCTGTCCTGCATTTCTGGTTTTGACACTTTTTTCAGCATGGCCCTCTTGACCGATGGGAAGCGAGACTTCTTTGTAGCGCTGATTTGCCTTTCCAGGTTGCTTGGTTGGCCAAAAAGGGCGTATGCGTTTTTTCCTGGATATATTCAGGAAAAAACGCATACGCCCTTTTTGGCCAAGGGCATCATTGTCAACGTTTTGCCGCTTTTCATGTGCTTTAAAGGCGATTCGAATCTACCTCCTGAAATCTGTTTCCTGCAATTGTGCCTTGATTTCAAATCCTCTTCTTTGCCTTCCCTCAGTATATTTGTGGACGAGAGTTATCGTTTATAACTCTGCAGGTTTGTGAATTGCAGTGCCCTGAAGCTCCATTTTACAAGTCACTTTTTTGGGAGCTGGCCGCAAAAGCGCAGGATGGCTTCAGGCCCTGTTCTGGTTCCGGGGGGCAGGCTGAGCCTGTGGTTAATTCTTCTTCCTGATGGGAAAATAGAGTGACCTGTGCCTGTCCCAACACCAAGAGCTAGTCTCTCATTGGTTCCCCGTCTTCCCGTTCATCCTCAGGACAAATTGCAACCTGTACGGAACAGGAGGTTAAAGGTGCTGATGCTCCAAGTAGGGAGATTGCTAGTAATGTGGCTGGAATGGCGAACCCGAGCACAAGGAGATGAGAAATGAGGTGCGTTTTAGAAACCTTTCCCCATCACACAGTGTACCATCTTCTGGGTTTCTCATGCATGTTTTCGATGTAGGAAGATGCCCTTGAACCTGGAGATTTGGGACCCATGCGATGGGTAGCACGCAGTATTACTTTAAAGGGTCTGCGTTTGCTCACCCAACCTCACCAAACCTCTCAGCCCCAAGAGTGTCGACCCTTATGTCTCATCCAGCTGTGGGTCTAGATATGGTCAATCCAGGTTGCATCACAGCCCCTGAACGAATTGTGTAAGAATTTCTCTCTCTTTCCCTGTCTTTGTTTCATGGGTTTTTAAAAGTAATTTAGTTTTATAATGGGGTTTAGCTGCTTTTCACGGCTGTGTTTATGCCGCTTTACACCCACTTGACACACTAACAGAGAGATATCAATACATAGGTTTTAAGATTATTACTAGTCAGATATATTCTTGTGCGGTGAATCGGACGTGTTGAGTCCAGTTCTCTGAGCAAGGAGTAGGTCTTGTCTATTACATATTGGGTTTATGGAACGGTATCTGAGCTAATTTGAAGCTCTTGTTTTATGTATCACCCCACCTCACCTTTCCCGTTAAGCAGCCATAGTGTGTTTTCTGCATGTGTGACTCTGTTCTGTTTTGTAATTCAGTTCAAGTGTAACGGTTTTTACATTCCCTCTATAAGTGACACCTTATGAGAAGTGTCCTTTTCTGTGTGACTTATTTCACTTAGAATCGTCTTACCTAAATCCACTCATCATGCTGCTACTAGCCTTATGACATTGATTTCATGGCTGAGTGATATTCCATTGTACATAAGGACCACAACTTTTTTATCCATTTTTCGCTTTCCCGGGATATTTAAGGTGGAATGAAGTGGAGGTCCTTGTCAACAGAGCAGCCCTAAACTTTGGGGTGCTTGTGTCTTGCTGATTTTCAATTTTCCCACTTTATCCCCCCATGCGTGGAAGTGCCCTATGCTCTCTAAGCTGTGTTTTTTAGATGTTTCAGGACACACCGTACACTTCTCCAGAGTGGCTGTTGGCAATTTACATCCCGCCCATCAGTGCAGCAAGGCTCCCATTTCTCCATGGCCTGTCCTGCATTTCTGGTTTTGACACTTTTTTCAGCATGGCCCTTTTGACCGATGGGAAGCGAGACTTCTTTGTAGCGCTGATTTGCCTTTCCAGGTTGCTTGGTTGGCCAAAAAGGGCGTATGCGTTTTTTCCTGAATATATTCAGGAAAAAACGCATACGCCCTTTTTGGCCAAGGGCATCATTGTCAACGTTTTGCCGCTTTTCATGTGCTTTAAAGGCGATTCGAATCTACCTCCTGAAATCTGTTTCCTGCAATTCTGCCTTGATTTCAAATTCTCTTCTTTGCCTTCCCTCAATATATTTGTGGACGAGAGTTATCGTTTATAACTCTGCAGGTTTGTGAATTGCAGTGCCCTGAAGCTCCATTTTACAAGTCGCTTTTTTGGGAGCTGGCCGCACAAGCGCAGGATGGCTTCAGGCCCTGTTCTGGTTCCGGTGGGCAGGCTGAGCCTGTGGTTAATTCTTCTTCCTGATGGGAAAATAGAGTGACCTGTGCCTGTCCCAACACCAAGAGCTAGTCTCTCATTGGTTCCCCGTCTTCCCGTTCATCCTCAGGACAAATTGCAACCTGTACGGAACAGGAGGTTAAAGGTGCTGATGCTCCAAGAAGGGAGATTGCTGGTAAAGTGGTTGGAATGGCGAACCCGAGCACAAGGAGATGAGAAATGAGGTGCGTTTTAGAAACCTTTCCCCATCACACGGTGTACCATCTTCTGGGTTTCTCATGCATGTTTTCGATGTAGGAAGATGCCCTTGAACCTGGAGATTTGGGACCCATGCGATGGGTAGCACGCAGTATTACTTTAAAGGGTCTGCGTTTGCTAACCCAACCTCACCAAACCTCTCAGCCCCAAGAGTGTCGACCCTTATGTCTCATCCAGCTGTGGGTCTAGATATGGTCAATCCAGGTTGCATCACAGCCCCTGAACGAATTGTGTAAGAATTTCTCTCTCTTTCCCTGTCTTTGTTTCATGGGTTTTTAAAAGTAATTTAGTTTTATAATGGGGTTTAGCTGCTTTTCACAGATGTGTTTATGCCGCTTTACACCCACTTGACACACTAACAGAGAGATATCAATACATAGGTTTTAAGATTATTACTAGTTAGATATATTCTTGTGCGGTGAATCGGGCGTGTTGAGTCCAGTTCTCTGAGCAAGGAGTAGGTCTTGTCTATTACATATTGGGTTTATGGAACGGTATCTGAGCTAATTTGAAGCTCTTGTTTTATGTATCACCCCACCTCACCTTTCCCGTTAAGCAGCCATAGTGTGTTTTCTGCATGTGTGACTCTGTTCTGTTTTGTAATTCAGTTCAAGTGTAACGGTTTTTACATTCCCTCTATAAGTGACACCTTATGAGAAGTGTCCTTTTCTGTGTGACTTATTTCACTTAGAATCGTCTTACCTAAATCCACTCATCATGCTGCTACTAGCCTTATGACATTGATTTCATGACTGAGTGATATTCCATTGTACATAAGGACCACAACTTTTTGATCCATTTTTCGCTTTCCTGGGATATTTAAGGTGGAATGAAGTGGAGGTCCTTGTCAACAGAGCAGCCCTAAACTTTGGGGTGCTTGTGTCTTGCTGATTTTCAATTTTCCCACTTTATCCCCCCATGCGGGGAAGTGCCCTATGCTCTCTAAGCTGTGTTTTTTAGATGTTTCAGGACACACCGTACACTTCTCCAGAGTGGCTGTTGGCAATTTACATCCCGCCCATCAGTGTAGCAAGGCTCCCATTTCTCCATGGCCTGTCCTGCTTTTCTGGTTTTGACACTTTTTTCAGCATGGCCCTCTTGACCGATGGGAAGCGAGACTTCTTTGTAGCGCTGATTTGCCTTTCCAGGTTGCTTGGTTGGCCAAAAAGGGCGTATGCGTTTTTTCCTGGATATATTCAGGAAAAAACGCATACGCCCTTTTTGGCCAAGGGCATCATTGTCAACGTTTTGCCGCTTTTCATGTGCTTTAAGGGCGATTCGAATCTACCTCCTGAAATCTGTTTCCTGCAATTCTGCCTTGATTTCAAATCCTCTTCTTTGCCTTCCCTCAATATATTTGTGGACGAGAGTTATCGTTTATAACTCTGCAGGTTTGTGAATTGCAGTGCCCTGAAGCTCCATTTTACAAGTCGCTTTTTTGGGAGCTGGCCGCAAAAGCGCAGGATGGCTTCAGGCCCTGTGCTGGTTCTGGGGGGCAGGCTGAGCCTGTGGTTAATTCTTCTTCTTGATGGGAAAATAGAGTGACCTGTGCCTGTCCCAACACCAAGAGCTAGTCTCTCATTGGTTCCCCGTCTTCCCGTTCATCCTCAGGACAAATTGCAACCTGTACGGAACAGGAGGTTAAAGGTGCTGATGCTCCAAGAAGGGAGATTGCTGGTAAAGTGGCTGGAATGGCGAACCCGAGCACAAGGAGATGAGAAATGAGGTGCGTTTTAGAAACCTTTCCCCATCACACGGTGTACCATCTTCTGGGTTTCTCATGCTTGTTTTCGATGTAGGAAGATGCCCTTGAACCTGGAGATTTGGGACCCATGCGATGGGTAGCACGCAGTATTACTTTAAAGGGTCTGCGTTTGCTCACCCAACCTCACCAAACCTCTCAGCCCCAAGAGTGTCGACCCTTATGTCTCATCCAGCTGTGGATCTAGATATGGTCAATCCAGGTTGCATCACAGCCCCTGAACGAATTGTGTAAGAATTTCTCTCTCTTTCCCTGTCTTTGTTTCATGGGTTTTTAAAAGTAATTTATTTTTATAATGGGGTTTAGCTGCTTTTCACGGCTGTGTTTATGCCGCTTTACACCCACTTGACACACTAACAGAGAGATATCAATACATAGGTTTTAAGATTATTACTAGTCAGATATATTCTTGTGCGGTGAATCGGGCGTGTTGAGTCCAGTTCTCTGAGCAAGGAGTAGGTCTTGTCTATTACATATTGGGTTTATGGAACGGTATCTGAGCTAATTTGAAGCTCTTGTTTTATGTATCACCCCACCTCACCTTTCCCGTTAAGCAGCCATAGTGTGTTTTCTGCATGTGTGACTCTGTTCTGTTTTGTAATTCAGTTCAAGTGTAACGGTTTTTACATTCCCTCTATAAGTGACACCTTATGAGAAGTGTCCTTTTCTGTGTGACTTATTTCACTTAGAATCGTCTTACCTAAATCCACTCATCATGCTGCTACTAGCCTTATGACATTGATTTCATGGCTGAGTGATATTCCATTGTACATAAGGACCACAACTTTTTGATCCATTTTTCGCTTTCCTGGGATATTTAAGGTGGAATGAAGTGGAGGTCCTTGTCAACAGAGCAGCCCTAAACTTTGGGGTGCTTGTGTCTTGCTGATTTTCAATTTTCCCACTTTATCCCCCCATGCGTGGAAGTGCCCTATGCTCTCTAAGCTGTGTTTTTTAGATGTTTCAGTACACACCGTACACTTCTCCAGAGTGGCTGTTGGCAATTTACATCCCGCCCATCAGTGTAGCAAGGCTCCCATTTCTCCATGGCCTGTCCTGCATTTCTGGTTTTGACACTTTTTTCAGCATGGCCCTCTTGACCGATGGGAAGCGAGACTTCTTTGTAGCGCTGATTTGCCTTTCCAGGTTGCTTGGTTGGCCAAAAAGGGCGTATGCGTTTTTTCCTGGATATATTCAGGAAAAAACGCATACGCCCTTTTTGGCCAAGGGCATCATTGTCAACGTTTTGCCGCTTTTCATGTGCTTTAAAGGCGATTCGAATCTACCTCCTGAAATCTGTTTCCTGCAATTCTGCCTTGATTTCAAATCCTCTTCTTTGCCTTCCCTCAATATATTTGTGGACGAGAGTTATCGTTTATAACTCTGCAGGTTTGTGAATTGCAGTGCCCTGAAGCTCCATTTTACAAGTCGCTTTTTTGGGAGCTGGCCGCAAAAGCGCAGGATGGCTTCAGGCCCTGTGCGGGTTCCGGGGGGCAGGCTGAGCCTGTGGTTAATTCTTCTTCTTGATGGGAAAATAGAGTGACCTGTGCCTGTCCCAACACCAAGAGCTAGTCTCTCATTGGTTCCCCGTCTTCCCGTTCATCCTCAGGACAAATTGCAACCTGTACGGAACAGGAGGTTAAAGGTGCTGATGCTCCAAGAAGGGAGATTGCTGGTAAAGTGGCTGGAATGGCGAACCCGAGCACAAGGAGATGAGAAATGAGGTGCGTTTTAGAAACCTTTCCCCATCACACGGTGTACCATCTTCTGGGTTTCTCATGCATGTTTTCGATGTAGGAAGATGCCCTTGAACCTGGAGATTTGGGACCCATGCGATGGGTAGCACGCAGTATTACTTTAAAGGGTCTGCGTTTGCTCACCCAACCTCACCAAACCTCTCAGCCCCAAGAGTGTCGACCCTTATGTCTCATCCAGCTGTGGGTCTAGATATGGTCAATCCAGGTTGCATCACAGCCCCTGAACGAATTGTGTAAGAATTTCTCTCTCTTTCCCTGTCTTTGTTTCATGGGTTTTTAAAAGTAATTTAGTTTTATAATGGGGTTTAGCTGCTTTTCACAGCTGTGTTTATGCCGCTTTACACCCACTTGACACACTAACAGAGAGCTATCAATACATAGGTTTTAAGATTATTACTAGTCAGATATATTCTTGTGCGGTGAATCGGGCGTGTTGAGTCCAGTTCTCTGAGCAAGGAGTAGGTCTTGTCTATTACATATTGGGTTTATGGAACGGTATCTGAGCTAATTTGAAGCTCTTGTTTTATGTATCACCCCACCTCACCTTTCCCGTTAAGCAGCCATAGTGTGTTTTCTGCATGTGTGACTCTGTTCTGTTTTGTAATTCAGTTCAAGTGTAACGGTTTTTACATTCCCTCTATAAGTGACACCTTATGAGAAGTGTCCTTTTCTGTGTGACTTATTTCACTTAGAATCGTCTTACCTAAATCCACTCATCATGCTGCTACTAGCCTTATGACATTGATTTCATGGCTGAGTGATATTCCATTGTACATAAGGACCACAACTTTTTGATCCATTTTTCGCTTTCCTGGGATATTTAAGGTGGAATGAAGTGGAGGTCCTTGTCAACAGAGCAGCCCTAAACTTTGGGGTGCTTGTGTCTTGCTGATTTTCAATTTTCCCACTTTATCCCCCCATGCGTGGAAGTGCCCTATGCTCTCTAAGCTGTGTTTTTTAGATGTTTCAGGACACACCGTACACTTCTCCAGAGTGGCTGTTGGCAATTTACATCCCGCCCATCAGTGTAGCAAGGCTCCCATTTCTCCATGGCCTGTCCTGCATTTCTGGTTTTGACACTTTTTTCAGCATGGCCCTCTTGACCGATGGGAAGCGAGACTTCTTTGTAGCGCTGATTTGCCTTTCCAGGTTGCTTGGTTGGCCAAAAAGGGCGTATGCGTTTTTTCCTGGATATATTCAGGAAAAAACGCATACGCCCTTTTTGGCCAAGGGCATCATTGTCAACGTTTTGCCGCTTTTCATGTGCTTTAAAGGCGATTCGAATCTACCTCCTGAAATCTGTTTCCTGCAATTCTGCCTAGATTTCAAATCCTCTTCTTTGCCTTCCCTCAATATATTTGTGGACGAGAGTTATCGTTTATAACTCTGCAGGTTTGTGAATTGCAGTGCCCTGAAGCTCCATTTTACAAGTCGCTTTTTTGGGAGCTGGCCGCAAAAGCGCAGGATGGCTTCAGGCCCTGTGCTGGTTCCGGGGGGCAGGCTGAGCCTGTGGTTAATTCTTCTTCTTGATGGGAAAATAGAGTGACCTGTGCCTGTCCCAACACCAAGAGCTAGTCTCTCATTGGTTCCCCGTCTTCCCGTTCATCCTCAGGACAAATTGCAACCTGTACGGAACAGGAGGTTAAAGGTGCTGATGCTCCAAGTAGGGAGATTGCTAGTAATGTGGCTGGAATGGCGAACCCGAGCACAAGGAGATGAGAAATGAGGTGCGTTTTAGAAACCTTTCCCCATCACACGGTGTACCATCTTCTGGGTTTCTCATGCATGTTTTCGATGTAGGAAGATGCCCTTGAACCTGGAGATTTGGCACCCATGCGATGGGTAGCACGCAGTATTACTTTAAAGGGTCTGCGTTTGCTCACCCAACCTCACCAAACCTCTCAGCCCCAAGAGTGTCGACCCTTATGTCTCATCCAGCTGTGGGTCTAGATATGGTCAATCTAGGTTGCATCACAGCCCCTGAACGAATTGTGTAAGAATTTCTCTCTCTTTCCCTGTCTTTGTTTCATGGGTTTTTAAAAGTAATTTATTTTTATAATGGGGTTTAGCTGCTTTTCACGGCTGTGTTTATGCCGCTTTACACCCACTTGACACACTAACAGAGAGATATCAATACATAGGTTTTAAGATTATTACTAGTCAGATATATACTTGTGCGGTGAATCGGACGTGTTGAGTCCAGTTCTCTGAGCAAGGAGTAGGTCTTGTCTATTACATATTGGGTTTATGGAACGGTATCTGAGCTAATTTGAAGCTCTTGTTTTATGTATCACCCCACCTCACCTTTCCCGTTAAGCAGCCATAGTGTGTTTTCTGCATGTGTGACTTTGTTCTGTTTTGTAATTCAGTTCAAGTGTAACGGTTTTTACATTCCCTCTATAAGTGACACCTTATGAGAAGTGTCCTTTTCTGTGTGACTTATTTCACTTAGAATCGTCTTACCTAAATCCACTCATCATGCTGCTACTAGCCTTATGACATTGATTTCATGGCTGAGTGATATTCCATTGTACATAAGGACCACAACTTTTTGATCCATTTTTCGCTTTCCTGGGATATTTAAGGTGGAATGAAGTGGAGGTCCTTGTCAACAGAGCAGCCCTAAACTTTGGGGTGCTTGTGTCTTGCTGATTTTCAATTTTCCCACTTTATCCCCCCATGCGTGGAAGTGCCCTATGCTCTCTAAGCTGTGTTTTTTAGATGTTTCAGGACACACCGTACACTTCTCCAGAGTGGCTGTTGGCAATTTACATCCCGCCCATCAGTGTAGCAAGGCTCCCATTTCTCCATGGCCTGTCCTGCATTTCTGGTTTTGACACTTTTTTCAGCATGGCCCTTTTGACCGATGGGAAGCGAGACTTCTTTGTAGCGCTGATTTGCCTTTCCAGGTGGCTTGGTTGGCCAAAAAGGGCGTATGCGTTTTTTCCTGGATTTATTCAGGAAAAAACGCATACGCCCTTTTTGGCCAAGGGCATCATTGTCAACGTTTTGCCGCTTTTCATGTGCTTTAAAGGCGATTCGAATCTACCTCCTGAAATCTGTTTCCTGCAATTCTGCCTTGATTTCAAATCCTCTTCTTTGCCTTCCCTCAATATATTTGTGGACGAGAGTTATCGTTTATAACTCTGCAGGTTTGTGAATTGCAGTGCCCTGAAGCTCCATTTTACAAGTCGCTTTTTTGGGAGCTGGCCGCAAAAGCGCAGGATGGCTTCAGGCCCTGTGCTGGTTCCGGGGGGCAGGCTGAGCCTGTGGTTAATTCTTCTTCCTGATGGGAAAATAGAGTGACCTGTGCCTGTTCCAACACCAAGAGCTAGTCTCTCATTGGTTCCCCGTCTTCCCGTTCATCCTCAGGACAAATTGCAACCTGTACGGAACAGGAGGTTAAAGGTGCTGATGCTCCAAGAAGGGAGATTGCTGGTAAAGTGGCTGGAATGGCGAACCCGAGCACAAGGAGATGAGAAATGAGGTGCGTTTTAGAAACCTTTCCCCATCACACGGTGTACCATCTTCTGGGTTTCTCATGCATGTTTTCGATGTAGGAAGATGCCCTTGAACCTGGAGATTTGGGACCCATGCGATGGGTAGCACGCAGTATTACTTTAAAGGGTCTGCGTTTGCTCACCCAACCTCACCAAACCTCTCAGCCCCAAGAGTGTCGACCCTTATGTCTCATCCAGCTGTGGGTCTAGATATGGTCAATCCAGGTTGCATCACAGCCCCTGAACGAATTGTGTAAGAATTTCTCTCTCTTTCCCTGTCTTTGTTTCATGGGTTTTTAAAAGTAATTTATTTTTATAATGGGGTTTAGCTGCTTTTCACGGCTGTGTTTATGCCGCTTTACACCCACTTGACACACTAACAGAGAGATATCAATACATAGGTTTTAAGATTATTACTAGTCAGATATATTCTTGTGCGGTGAATCGGACGTGTTGAGTCCAGTTCTCTGAGCAAGGAGTAGGTCTTGTCTATTACATATTGGGTTTATGGAACGGTATCTGAGATAATTTGAAGCTCTTGTTTTATGTATCACCCCACCTCACCTTCCCCGTTAAGCAGCCATAGTGTGTTTTCTGCATGTGTGACTCTGTTCTGTTTTGTAATGCAGTTCAAGTGTAACGGTTTTTACATTCCCTCTATAAGTGACACCTTATGAGAAGTGTCCTTTTCTGTGTGACTTATTTCACTTAGAATCGTCTTACCTAAATCCACTCATCATGCTGCTACTAGCCTTATGACATTGATTTCATGGCTGAGTGATATTCCATTGTACATAAGGACCACAACTTTTTGATCCATTTTTCGCTTTCCTGGGATATTTAAGGTGGAATGAAGTGGAGGTCCTTGTCAACAGAGCAGCCCTAAACTTTGGGGTGCTTGTGTCTTGCTGATTTTCAATTTTCCCACTTTATCCCCCCATGCGTGGAAGTGCCCTATGCTCTCTAAGCTGTGTTTTATAGATGTTTCAGGACACACCGTACACTTCTCCAGAGTGGCTGTTGGCAATTTACATCCCGCCCATCAGTGTAGCAAGGCTCCCATTTCTCCATGGCCTGTCCTGCATTTCTGGTTTTGACACTTTTTTCAGCATGGCCCTATTGACCACCGATGGGAAGCGAGACTTCTTTGTAGCGCTGATTTGCCTTTCCAGGTTGCTTGGTTGGCCAAAAAGGGCGTATGCGTTTTTTCCTGGATATATTCAGGAAAAAACGCATACGCCCTTTTTGGCCAAGGGCATCATTGTCAACGTTTTGCCGCTTTTCATGTGCTTTAAAGGCGATTCGAATCTACCTCCTGAAATCTGTTTCCTGCAATTCTGCCTTGATTTCAAATCCTCTTCTTTGCCTTCCCTCAATATATTTGTGGACGAGAGTTATCGTTTATAACTCTGCAGGTTTGTGAATTGCAGTGCCCTGAAGCTCCATTTTACAAGTCGCTTTTTTGGGAGCTGGCCGCAAAAGCGCAGGATGGCTTCAGGCCCTGTGCTGGTTCCGGGGGGCAGGCTGAGCCTGTGGTTAATTCTTCTTCTTGATGGGAAAATAGAGTGACCTGTGCCTGTCCCAACACCAAGAGCTAGTCTCTCATTGGTTCCCCGTCTTCCCGTTCATCCTCAGGACAAATTGCAACCTGTACGGAACAGGAGGTTAAAGGTGCTGATGCTCCAAGAAGGGAGATTGCTGGTAAAGTGGCTGGAATGGCGAACCCGAGCACAAGGAGATGAGAAATGAGGTGCGTTTTAGAAACCTTTTCCCATCACACGGTGTACCATCTTCTGGGTTTCTCATGCATGTTTTCGATGTAGGAAGATGCCCTTGAACCTGGAGATTTGGGACCCATGCGATGGGTAGCACGCAGTATTACTTTAAAGGGTCTGCGTTTGCTCACCCAACCTCACCAAACCTCTCAGCCCCAAGAGTGTCCACCCTTATATCTCATCCAGCTGTGGGTCTAGATATGGTCAATCCAGGTTGCATCACAGCCCCTGAACGAATTGTGTAAGAATTTCTCTCTCTTTCCCTGTCTTTGTTTCATGGGTTTTTAAAAGTAATTTAGTTTTATAATGGGGTTTAGCTGCTTTTCACAGCTGTGTTTATGCCGCTTTACACCCACTTGACACACTAACAGAGAGATATCAATACATAGGTTTTAAGATTATTACTAGTCAGATATATTCTTGTGCGGTGAATCGGGCGTGTTGAGTCCAGTTCTCTGAGCAAGGAGTAGGTCTTGTCTATTACATATTGGGTTTATGGAACGGTATCTGAGCTAATTTGAAGCTCTTGTTTTATGTATCACCCCACCTCACCTTTCCCGTTAAGCAGCCATAGTGTGTTTTCTGCATGTGTGACTCTGTTCTGTTTTGTAATTCAGTTCAAGTGTAACGGTTTTTACATTCCCTCTATAAGTGACACCTTATGAGAAGTGTCCTTTTCTGTGTGACTTATTTCACTTAGAATCGTCTTACCTAAATCCACTCATCATGCTGCTACTAGCCTTATGACATTGATTTCATGGCTGAGTGATATTCCATTGTACATAAGGACCACAACTTTTTGATCCATTTTTCGCTTTCCTGGGATATTTAAGGTGGAATGAAGTGGAGGTCCTTGTCAACAGAGCAGCCCTAAACTTTGGGGTGCTTGTGTCTTGCTGATTTTCAATTTTCCCACTTTATCCCCCCATGCGTGGAAGTGCCCTATGCTCTCTAAGCTGTGTTTTTTAGATGTTTCAGGACACACCGTACACTTCTCCAGAGTGGCTGTTGGCAATTTACATCCCGCCCATCAGTGTAGCAAGGCTCCCATTTCTCCATGGCCTGTCCTGCATTTCTGGTTTTGACACTTTTTTCAGCATGGCCCTCTTGACCGATGGGAAGCGAGACTTCTTTGTAGCGCTGATTTGCCTTTCCAGGTTGCTTGGTTGGCCAAAAAGGGCGTATGCGTTTTTTCCTGGATATATTCAGGAAAAAACGCATACGCCCTTTTTGGCCAAGGGCATCATTGTCAACGTTTTGCCGCTTTTCATGTGCTTTAAAGGCGATTCGAATCTACCTCCTGAAATCTGTTTCCTGCAATTCTGCCTTGATTTCAAATCCTCTTCTTTGCCTTCCCTCAATATATTTGTGGACGAGAGTTATCGTTTATAACTCTGCAGGTTTGTGAATTGCAGTGCCCTGAAGCTCCATTTTACAAGTCGCTTTTTTGGGAGCTGGCCGCAAAAGCGCAGGATGGCTTCAGGCCCTGTGCTGGTTCCGGGGGGCAGGCTGAGCCTGTGGTTAATTCTTCTTCTTGATGGGAAAATAGAGTGACCTGTGCCTGTCCCAACACCAAGAGCTAGTCTCTCATTGGTTCCCCGTCTTCCCGTTCATCCTCAGGACAAATTGCAACCTGTACGGAACAGGAGGTTAAAGGTGCTGATGCTCCAAGTAGGGAGATTGCTAGTAATGTGGCTGGAATGGCGAACCCGAGCACAAGGAGATGAGAAATGAGGTGCGTTTTAGAAACCTTTCCCCATCACACGGTGTACCATCTTCTGGGTTTCTCATGCATGTTTTCGATGTAGGAAGATGCCCTTGAACCTGGAGATTTGGGACCCATGCGATGGGTAGCACGCAGTATTACTTTAAAGGGTCTGCGTTTGCTCACCCAACCTCACCAAACCTCTCAGCCCCAAGAGTGTCGACCCTTATGTCTCATCCAGCTGTGGGTCTAGATATGGTCAATCCAGGTTGCATCACAGCCCCTGAACGAATTGTGTAAGAATTTCTCTCTCTTTCCCTGTCTTTGTTTCATGGGTTTTTAAAAGTAATTTAGTTTTATAATGGGGTTTAGCTGCTTTTCACAGCTGTGTTTATGCCGCTTTACACCCACTTGACACACTAACAGAGAGCTATCAATACATAGGTTTTAAGATTATTACTAGTCAGATATATTCTTGTGCGGTGAATCGGGCGTGTTGAGTCCAGTTCTCTGAGCAAGGAGTAGGTCTTGTCTATTACATATTGGGTTTATGGAACGGTATCTGAGCTAATTTGAAGCTCTTGTTTTATGTATCACCCCACCTCACCTTTCCCGTTAAGCAGCCATAGTGTGTTTTCTGCATGTGTGACTCTGTTCTGTTTTGTAATTCAGTTCAAGTGTAACGGTTTTTACATTCCCTCTATAAGTGACACCTTATGAGAAGTGTCCTTTTCTGTGTGACTTATTTCACTTAGAATCGTCTTACCTAAATCCACTCATCATGCTGCTACTAGCCTTATGACATTGATTTCATGGCTGAGTGATATTCCATTGTACATAAGGACCACAACTTTTTGATCCATTTTTCGCTTTCCTGGGATATTTAAGGTGGAATGAAGTGGAGGTCCTTGTCAACAGAGCAGCCCTAAACTTTGGGGTGCTTGTGTCTTGCTGATTTTCAATTTTCCCACTTTATCCCCCCATGCGTGGAAGTGCCCTATGCTCTCTAAGCTGTGTTTTTTAGATGTTTCAGGACACACCGTACACTTCTCCAGAGTGGCTGTTGGCAATTTACATCCCGCCCATCAGTGTAGCAAGGCTCCCATTTCTCCATGGCCTGTCCTGCATTTCTGGTTTTGACACTTTTTTCAGCATGGCCCTCTTGACCGATGGGAAGCGAGACTTCTTTGTAGCGCTGATTTGCCTTTCCAGGTTGCTTGGTTGGCCAAAAAGGGCGTATGCGTTTTTTCCTGGATATATTCAGGAAAAAACGCATACGCCCTTTTTGGCCAAGGGCATCATTGTCAACGTTTTGCCGCTTTTCATGTGCTTTAAAGGCGATTCGAATCTACCTCCTGAAATCTGTTTCCTGCAATTCTGCCTAGATTTCAAATCCTCTTCTTTGCCTTCCCTCAATATATTTGTGGACGAGAGTTATCGTTTATAACTCTGCAGGTTTGTGAATTGCAGTGCCCTGAAGCTCCATTTTACAAGTCGCTTTTTTGGGAGCTGGCCGCAAAAGCGCAGGATGGCTTCAGGCCCTGTGCTGGTTCCGGGGGGCAGGCTGAGCCTGTGGTTAATTCTTCTTCTTGATGGGAAAATAGAGTGACCTGTGCCTGTCCCAACACCAAGAGCTAGTCTCTCATTGGTTCCCCGTCTTCCCGTTCATCCTCAGGACAAATTGCAACCTGTACGGAACAGGAGGTTAAAGGTGCTGATGCTCCAAGTAGGGAGATTGCTAGTAATGTGGCTGGAATGGCGAACCCGAGCACAAGGAGATGAGAAATGAGGTGCGTTTTAGAAACCTTTCCCCATCACACGGTGTACCATCTTCTGGGTTTCTCATGCATGTTTTCGATGTAGGAAGATGCCCTTGAACCTGGAGATTTGGCACCCATGCGATGGGTAGCACGCAGTATTACTTTAAAGGGTCTGCGTTTGCTCACCCAACCTCACCAAACCTCTCAGCCCCAAGAGTGTCGACCCTTATGTCTCATCCAGCTGTGGGTCTAGATATGGTCAATCTAGGTTGCATCACAGCCCCTGAACGAATTGTGTAAGAATTTCTCTCTCTTTCCCTGTCTTTGTTTCATGGGTTTTTAAAAGTAATTTAGTTTTATAATGGGGTTTAGCTGCTTTTCACGGCTGTGTTTATGCCGCTTTACACCCACTTGACACACTAACAGAGAGATATCAATACATAGGTTTTAAGATTATTACTAGTCAGATATATACTTGTGCGGTGAATCGGACGTGTTGAGTCCAGTTCTCTGAGCAAGGAGTAGGTCTTGTCTATTACATATTGGGTTTATGGAACGGTATCTGAGCTAATTTGAAGCTCTTGTTTTATGTATCACCCCACCTCACCTTTCCCGTTAAGCAGCCATAGTGTGTTTTCTGCATGTGTGACTTTGTTCTGTTTTGTAATTCAGTTCAAGTGTAACGGTTTTTACATTCCCTCTATAAGTGACACCTTATGAGAAGTGTCCTTTTCTGTGTGACTTATTTCACTTAGAATCGTCTTACCTAAATCCACTCATCATGCTGCTACTAGCCTTATGACATTGATTTCATGGCTGAGTGATATTCCATTGTACATAAGGACCACAACTTTTTTATCCATTTTTCGCTTTCCTGGGATATTTAAGGTGGAATGAAGTGGAGGTCCTTGTCAACAGAGCAGCCCTAAACTTTGGGGTGCTTGTGTCTTGCTGATTTTCAATTTTCCCACTTTATCCCCCCATGCGTGGAAGTGCCCTATGCTCTCTAAGCTGTGTTTTTTAGATGTTTCAGGACACACCGTACACTTCTCCAGAGTGGCTGTTGGCAATTTACATCCCGCCCATCAGTGTAGCAAGGCTCCCATTTCTCCATGGCCTGTCCTGCATTTCTGGTTTTGACACTTTTTTCAGCATGGCCCTTTTGACCGATGGGAAGCGAGACTTCTTTGTAGCGCTGATTTGCCTTTCCAGGTGGCTTGGTTGGCCAAAAAGGGCGTATGCGTTTTTTCCTGGATTTATTCAGGAAAAAACGCATACGCCCTTTTTGGCCAAGGGCATCATTGTCAACGTTTTGCCGCTTTTCATGTGCTTTAAAGGCGATTCGAATCTACCTCCTGAAATCTGTTTCCTGCAATTCTGCCTTGATTTCAAATCCTCTTCTTTGCCTTCCCTCAATATATTTGTGGACGAGAGTTATCGTTTATAACTCTGCAGGTTTGTGAATTGCAGTGCCCTGAAGCTCCATTTTACAAGTCGCTTTTTTGGGAGCTGGCCGCAAAAGCGCAGGATGGCTTCAGGCCCTGTGCTGGTTCCGGGGGGCAGGCTGAGCCTGTGGTTAATTCTTCTTCCTGATGGGAAAATAGAGTGACCTGTGCCTGTTCCAACACCAAGAGCTAGTCTCTCATTGGTTCCCCGTCTTCCCGTTCATCCTCAGGACAAATTGCAACCTGTACGGAACAGGAGGTTAAAGGTGCTGATGCTCCAAGAAGGGAGATTGCTGGTAAAGTGGCTGGAATGGCGAACCCGAGCACAAGGAGATGAGAAATGAGGTGCGTTTTAGAAACCTTTCCCCATCACACGGTGTACCATCTTCTGGGTTTCTCATGCATGTTTTCGATGTAGGAAGATGCCCTTGAACCTGGAGATTTGGGACCCATGCGATGGGTAGCACGCAGTATTACTTTAAAGGGTCTGCGTTTGCTCACCCAACCTCACCAAACCTCTCAGCCCCAAGAGTGTCGACCCTTATGTCTCATCCAGCTGTGGGTCTAGATATGGTCAATCCAGGTTGCATCACAGCCCCTGAACGAATTGTGTAAGAATTTCTCTCTCTTTCCCTGTCTTTGTTTCATGGGTTTTTAAAAGTAATTTATTTTTATAATGGGGTTTAGCTGCTTTTCACGGCTGTGTTTATGCCGCTTTACACCCACTTGACACACTAACAGAGAGATATCAATACATAGGTTTTAAGATTATTACTAGTCAGATATATTCTTGTGCGGTGAATCGGACGTGTTGAGTCCAGTTCTCTGAGCAAGGAGTAGGTCTTGTCTATTACATATTGGGTTTATGGAACGGTATCTGAGATAATTTGAAGCTCTTGTTTTATGTATCACCCCACCTCACCTTCCCCGTTAAGCAGCCATAGTGTGTTTTCTGCATGTGTGACTCTGTTCTGTTTTGTAATGCAGTTCAAGTGTAACGGTTTTTACATTCCCTCTATAAGTGACACCTTATGAGAAGTGTCCTTTTCTGTGTGACTTATTTCACTTAGAATCGTCTTACCTAAATCCACTCATCATGCTGCTACTAGCCTTATGACATTGATTTCATGGCTGAGTGATATTCCATTGTACATAAGGACCACAACTTTTTGATCCATTTTTCGCTTTCCTGGGATATTTAAGGTGGAATGAAGTGGAGGTCCTTGTCAACAGAGCAGCCCTAAACTTTGGGGTGCTTGTGTCTTGCTGATTTTCAATTTTCCCACTTTATCCCCCCATGCGTGGAAGTGCCCTATGCTCTCTAAGCTGTGTTTTATAGATGTTTCAGGACACACCGTACACTTCTCCAGAGTGGCTGTTGGCAATTTACATCCCGCCCATCAGTGTAGCAAGGCTCCCATTTCTCCATGGCCTGTCCTGCATTTCTGGTTTTGACACTTTTTTCAGCATGGCCCTATTGACCACCGATGGGAAGCGAGACTTCTTTGTAGCGCTGATTTGCCTTTCCAGGTTGCTTGGTTGGCCAAAAAGGGCGTATGCGTTTTTTCCTGGATATATTCAGGAAAAAACGCATACGCCCTTTTTGGCCAAGGGCATCATTGTCAACGTTTTGCCGCTTTTCATGTGCTTTAAAGGCGATTCGAATCTACCTCCTGAAATCTGTTTCCTGCAATTCTGCCTTGATTTCAAATCCTCTTCTTTGCCTTCCCTCAATATATTTGTGGACGAGAGTTATCGTTTATAACTCTGCAGGTTTGTGAATTGCAGTGCCCTGAAGCTCCATTTTACAAGTCGCTTTTTTGGGAGCTGGCCGCAAAAGCGCAGGATGGCTTCAGGCCCTGTGCTGGTTCCGGGGGGCAGGCTGAGCCTGTGGTTAATTCTTCTTCTTGATGGGAAAATAGAGTGACCTGTGCCTGTCCCAACACCAAGAGCTAGTCTCTCATTGGTTCCCCGTCTTCCCGTTCATCCTCAGGACAAATTGCAACCTGTACGGAACAGGAGGTTAAAGGTGCTGATGCTCCAAGAAGGGAGATTGCTGGTAAAGTGGCTGGAATGGCGAACCCGAGCACAAGGAGATGAGAAATGAGGTGCGTTTTAGAAACCTTTTCCCATCACACGGTGTACCATCTTCTGGGTTTCTCATGCATGTTTTCGATGTAGGAAGATGCCCTTGAACCTGGAGATTTGGGACCCATGCGATGGGTAGCACGCAGTATTACTTTAAAGGGTCTGCGTTTGCTCACCCAACCTCACCAAACCTCTCAGCCCCAAGAGTGTCCACCCTTATATCTCATCCAGCTGTGGGTCTAGATATGGTCAATCCAGGTTGCATCACAGCCCCTGAACGAATTGTGTAAGAATTTCTCTCTCTTTCCCTGTCTTTGTTTCATGGGTTTTTAAAAGTAATTTAGTTTTATAATGGGGTTTAGCTGCTTTTCACAGCTGTGTTTATGCCGCTTTACACCCACTTGACACACTAACAGAGAGATATCAATACATAGGTTTTAAGATTATTACTAGTCAGATATATTCTTGTGCGGTGAATCGGGCGTGTTGAGTCCAGTTCTCTGAGCAAGGAGTAGGTCTTGTCTATTACATATTGGGTTTATGGAACGGTATCTGAGCTAATTTGAAGCTCTTGTTTTATGTATCACCCCACCTCACCTTTCCCGTTAAGCAGCCATAGTGTGTTTTCTGCATGTGTGACTCTGTTCTGTTTTGTAATTCAGTTCAAGTGTAACGGTTTTTACATTCCCTCTATAAGTGACACCTTATGAGAAGTGTCCTTTTCTGTGTGACTTATTTCACTTAGAATCGTCTTACCTAAATCCACTCATCATGCTGCTACTAGCCTTATGACATTGATTTCATGGCTGAGTGATATTCCATTGTACATAAGGACCACAACTTTTTGATCCATTTTTCGCTTTCCTGGGATATTTAAGGTGGAATGAAGTGGAGGTCCTTGTCAACAGAGCAGCCCTAAACTTTGGGGTGCTTGTGTCTTGCTGATTTTCAATTTTCCCACTTTATCCCCCCATGCGTGGAAGTGCCCTATGCTCTCTAAGCTGTGTTTTTTAGATGTTTCAGGACACACCGTACACTTCTCCAGAGTGGCTGTTGGCAATTTACATCCCGCCCATCAGTGTAGCAAGGCTCCCATTTCTCCATGGCCTGTCCTGCATTTCTGGTTTTGACACTTTTTTCAGCATGGCCCTCTTGACCGATGGGAAGCGAGACTTCTTTGTAGCGCTGATTTGCCTTTCCAGGTTGCTTGGTTGGCCAAAAAGGGCGTATGCGTTTTTTCCTGGATATATTCAGGAAAAAACGCATAAGCCCTTTTTGGCCAAGGGCATCATTGTCAACGTTTTGCCGCTTTTCATGTGCTTTAAAGGCGATTCGAATCTACCTCCTGAAATCTGTTTCCTGCAATTCTGCCTTGATTTCAAATCCTCTTCTTTGCCTTCCCTCAATATATTTGTGGACGAGAGTTATCGTTTATAACTCTGCAGGTTTGTGAATTGCAGTGCCCTGAAGCTCCATTTTACAAGTCGCTTTTTTGGGAGCTGGCCGCAAAAGCGCAGGATGGCTTCAGGCCCTGTGCTGGTTCCGGGGGGCAGGCTGAGCCTGTGGTTAATTCTTCTTCTTGATGGGAAAATAGAGTGACCTGTGCCTGTCCCAACACCAAGAGCTAGTCTCTCATTGGTTCCCCGTCTTCCCGTTCATCCTCAGGACAAATTGCAACCTGTACGGAACAGGAGGTTAAAGGTGCTGATGCTCCAAGTAGGGAGATTGCTAGTAATGTGGCTGGAATGGCGAACCCGAGCACAAGGAGATGAGAAATGAGGTGCGTTTTAGAAACCTTTCCCCATCACACGGTGTACCATCTTCTGGGTTTCTCATGCATGTTTTCGATGTAGGAAGATGCCCTTGAACCTGGAGATTTGGGACCCATGCGATGGGTAGCACGCAGTATTACTTTAAAGGGTCTGCGTTTGCTCACCCAACCTCACCAAACCTCTCAGCCCCAAGAGTGTCGACCCTTATGTCTCATCCAGCTGTGGGTCTAGATATGGTCAATCCAGGTTGCATCACAGCCCCTGAACGAATTGTGTAAGAATTTCTCTCTCTTTCCCTGTCTTTGTTTCATGGGTTTTTAAAAGTAATTTATTTTTATAATGGGGTTTAGCTGCTTTTCACGGCTGTGTTTATGCCGCTTTACACCCACTTGACACACTAACAGAGAGATATCAATACATAGGTTTTAAGATTATTACTAGTCAGATATATTCTTGTGCGGTGAATCGGACGTGTTGAGTCCAGTTCTCTGAGCAAGGAGTAGGTCTTGTCTATTACATATTGGGTTTATGGAACGGTATCTGAGCTAATTTGAAGCTCTTGTTTTATGTATCACTCCACCTCACCTTTCCCGTTAAGCAGCCATAGTGTGTTTTCTGCATGTGTGACTCTGTTCTGTTTTGTAATTCAGTTCAAGTGTAACGGTTTTTACATTCCCTCTATAAGTGACACCTTATGAGAAGTGTCCTTTTCTGTGTGACTTATTTCACTTAGAATCGTCTTACCTAAATCCACTCATCATGCTGCTACTAGCCTTATGACATTGATTTCATGGCTGAGTGATATTCCATTGTACATAAGGACCACAACTTTTTGATCCATTTTTCGCTTTCCTGGGATATTTAAGGTGGAATGAAGTGGAGGTCCTTGTCAACAGAGCAGCCCTAAACTTTGGGGTGCTTGTGTCTTGCTGATTTTCAATTTTCCCACTTTATCCCCCCATGCGTGGAAGTGCCCTATGCTCTCTAAGCTGTGTTTTTTAGATGTTTCAGGACACACCGTACACTTCTCCAGAGTGGCTGTTGGCAATTTACATCCCGCCCATCAGTGTAGCAAGGCTCCCATTTCTCCATGGCCTGTCCTGCATTTCTGGTTTTGACACTTTTTTCAGCATGGCCCTTTTGACCGATGGGAAGCGAGACTTCTTTGTAGCGCTGATTTGCCTTTCCAGGTTGCTTGGTTGGCCAAAAAGGGCGTATGCGTTTTTTCCTGAATATATTCAGGAAAAAACGCATACGCCCTTTTTGGCCAAGGGCATCATTGTCAACGTTTTGCCGCTTTTCATGTGCGTTAAAGGCGATTCGAATCTACCTCCTGAAATCTGTTTCCTGCAATTCTGCCTTGATTTCAAATCCTCTTCTTTGCCTTCCCTCAATATATTTGTGGACGAGAGTTATCGTTTATAACTCTGCAGGTTTGTGAATTGCAGTGCCCTGAAGCTCCATTTTACAAGTCGCTTTTTTGGGAGCTGGCCGCAAAAGCGCAGGATGGCTTCAGGCCCTGTTCTGGTTCCGGGGGGCAGGCTGAGCCTGTGGTTAATTCTTCTTCCTGATGTGAAAATAGAGTGACCTGTGCCTGTCCCAACACCAAGAGCTAGTCTCTCATTGGTTCCCCGTCTTCCCGTTCATCCTCAGGACAAATTGCAACCTGTACGGAACAGGAGGTTAAAGGTGCTGATGCTCCAAGAAGGGAGATTGCTGGTAAAGTGGCTGGAATGGCGAACCCGAGCACAAGGAGATGAGAAATGAGGTGCGTTTTAGAAACCTTTCCCCATCACACGGTGTACCATCTTCTGGGTTTCTCATGCATGTTTTCGATGTAGGAAGATGCCCTTGAACCTGGAGATTTGGGACCCATGCGATGGGTAGCACGCAGTATTACTTTAAAGGGTCTGCGTTTGCTCACCCAACCTCACCAAACCTCTCAGCCCCAAGAGTGTCGACCCTTATGTCTCATCCAGCTGTGGGTCTAGATATGGTCAATCCAGGTTGCATCACAGCCCCTGAACGAATTGTGTAAGAATTTCTCTCTCTTTCCCTGTCTTTGTTTCATGGGTTTTTAAAAGTAATTTATTTTTATAATGGGGTTTAGCTGCTTTTCACGGCTGTGTTTATGCCGCTTTACACCCACTTGACACACTAACAGAGAGATATCAATACATAGGTTTTAAGATTATTACTAGTCAGATATATTCTTGTGCGGTGAATCGGACGTGTTGAGTCCAGTTCTCTGAGCAAGGAGTAGGTCTTGTCTATTACATATTGGGTTTATGGAACGGTATCTGAGCTAATTTGAAGCTCTTGTTTTATGTATCACCCCACCTCACCTTCCCCGTTAAGCAGCCATAGTGTGTTTTCTGCATGTGTGACTCTGTTCTGTTTTGTAATTCAGTTCAAGTGTAACGGTTTTTACATTCCCTCTATAAGTGACACCTTATGAGAAGTGTCCTTTTCTGTGTGACTTATTTCACTTAGAATCGTCTTACCTAAATCCACTCATCATGCTGCTACTAGCCTTATGACATTGATTTCATGGCTGAGTGATATTCCATTGTACATAAGGACCACAACTTTTTTATCCATTTTTCGCTTTCCTGGGATATTTAAGGTGGAATGAAGTGGAGGTCCTTGTCAACAGAGCAGCCCTAAACTTTGGGGTGCTTGTGTCTTGCTGATTTTCAATTTTCCCACTTTATCCCCCCATGCGTGGAAGTGCCCTATGCTCTCTAAGCTGTGTTTTTTAGATGTTTCAGGACACACCGTACACTTCTCCAGAGTGGCTGTTGGCAATTTACATCCCGCCCATCAGTGTAGCAAGGCTCCCATTTCTCCATGGCCTGTCCTGCATTTCTGGTTTTGACACTTTTTTCAGCATGGCCCTTTTGACCCATGGGAAGCGAGACTTCTTTGTAGCGCTGATTGGCCTTTCCAGGTGGCTTGGTTGGCCAAAAAGGGCGTATGCGTTTTTTCCTGGATATATTCAGGAAAAAACGCATACGCCCTTTTTGGCCAAGGGCATCATTGTCAACGTTTTGCCGCTTTTCATGTGCTTTAAAGGCGATTCGAATCTACCTCCTGAAATCTGTTTCCTGCAATTCTGCCTTGATTTCAAATCCTCTTCTTTGCCTTCCCTCAATATATTTGTGGACGAGAGTTATCGTTTATAACTCTGCAGGTTTGTGAATTGCAGTGCCCTGAAGCTCCATTTTACAAGTCGCTTTTTTGGGAGCTGGCCGCAAAAGCGCAGGATGGCTTCAGGCCCTGTTCTGGTTCCGGGGGGCAGGCTGAGCCTGTGGTTAATTCTTCTTCCTGATGGGAAAATAGAGTGACCTGTGCCTGTCCCAGCACCAAGAGCTAGTCTCTCATTGGTTCCCCATCTTCCCGTTCATCCTCAGGACAAATTGCAACCTGTACGGAACAGGAGGTTAAAGGTGCTGATGCTCCAAGAAGGGAGATTGCTGGTAAAGTGGCTGGAATGGCGAACCCGAGCACAAGGAGATGAGAAATGAGGTGCGTTTTAGAAACCTTTCCCCATCACACGGTGTACCATCTTCTGGGTTTCTCATGCATGTTTTCGATGTAGGAAGATGCCCTTGAACCTGGAGATTTGGGACCCATGCGATGGGTAGCACGCAGTATTACTTTAAAGGGTCTGCGTTTGCTCACCCAACCTCACCAAACCTCTCAGCCCCAAGAGTGTCCACCCTTATGTCTCATCCAGCTGTGGGTCTAGATATGGTCAATCCAGGTTGCATCACAGCCCCTGAACGAATTGTGTAAGAATTTCTCTCTCTTTCCCTGTCTTTGTTTCATGGGTTTTTAAAAGTAATTTATTTTTATAATGGGGTTTAGCTGCTTTTCACGGCTGTGTTTATGCCGCTTTACACCCACTTGACACACTAACAGAGAGATATCAATACATAGGTTTTAAGATTATTACTAGTCAGATATATTCTTGTGCGGTGAATCGGGCGTGTTGAGTCCAGTTCTCTGAGCAAGGAGTAGGTCTTGTCTATTACATATTGGGTTTATGGAACGGTATCTGAGCTAATTTGAAGCTCTTGTTTTATGTATCACTCCACCTCACCTTTCCCGTTAAGCAGCCATAGTGTGTTTTCTGCATGTGTGACTCTGTTCTGTTTTGTAATTCAGTTCAAGTGTAACGGTTTTTACATTCCCTCTATAAGTGACACCTTATGAGAAGTGTCCTTTTCTGTGTGACTTATTTCACTTAGAATCGTCTTACCTAAATCCACTCATCATGCTGCTACTAGCCTTATGACATTGATTTCATGGCTGAGTGATATTCCATTGTACATAAGGACCACAACTTTTTGATCCATTTTTCGCTTTCCTGGGATATTTAAGGTGGAATGAAGTGGAGGTCCTTGTCAACAGAGCAGCCCTAAACTTTGGGGTGCTTGTGTCTTGCTGATTTTCAATTTTCCCACTTTATCCCCCCATGCGTGGAAGTGCCCTATGCTCTCTAAGCTGTGTTTTTTAGATGTTTCAGGACACACCGTACACTTCTCCAGAGTGGCTGTTGGCAATTTACATCCCGCCCATCAGTGTAGCAAGGCTCCCATTTCTCCATGGCCTGTCCTGCATTTCTGGTTTTGACACTTTTTTCAGCATGGCCCTTTTGACCGATGGGAAGCGAGACTTCTTTGTAGCGCTGATTTGCCTTTCCAGGTTGCTTGGTTGGCCAAAAAGGGCGTATGCGTTTTTTCCTGAATATATTCAGGAAAAAACGCATACGCCCTTTTTGGCCAAGGGCATCATTGTCAACGTTTTGCCGCTTTTCATGTGCGTTAAAGGCGATTCGAATCTACCTCCTGAAATCTGTTTCCTGCAATTCTGCCTTGATTTCAAATCCTCTTCTTTGCCTTCCCTCAATATATTTGTGGACGAGAGTTATCGTTTATAACTCTGCAGGTTTGTGAATTGCAGTGCCCTGAAGCTCCATTTTACAAGTCGCTTTTTTGGGAGCTGGCCGCAAAAGCGCAGGATGGCTTCAGGCCCTGTTCTGGTTCCGGGGGGCAGGCTGAGCCTGTGGTTAATTCTTCTTCCTGATGTGAAAATAGAGTGACCTGTGCCTGTCCCAACACCAAGAGCTAGTCTCTCATTGGTTCCCCGTCTTCCCGTTCATCCTCAGGACAAATTGCAACCTGTACGGAACAGGAGGTTAAAGGTGCTGATGCTCCAAGAAGGGAGATTGCTGGTAAAGTGGCTGGAATGGCGAACCCGAGCACAAGGAGATGAGAAATGAGGTGCGTTTTAGAAACCTTTCCCCATCACACGGTGTACCATCTTCTGGGTTTCTCATGCATGTTTTCGATGTAGGAAGATGCCCTTGAACCTGGAGATTTGGGACCCATGCGATGGGTAGCACGCAGTATTACTTTAAAGGGTCTGCGTTTGCTCACCCAACCTCACCAAACCTCTCAGCCCCAAGAGTGTCGACCCTTATGTCTCATCCAGCTGTGGGTCTAGATATGGTCAATCCAGGTTGCATCACAGCCCCTGAACGAATTGTGTAAGAATTTCTCTCTCTTTCCCTGTCTTTGTTTCATGGGTTTTTAAAAGTAATTTATTTTTATAATGGGGTTTAGCTGCTTTTCACGGCTGTGTTTATGCCGCTTTACACCCACTTGACACACTAACAGAGAGATATCAATACATAGGTTTTAAGATTATTACTAGTCAGATATATTCTTGTGCGGTGAATCGGACGTGTTGAGTCCAGTTCTCTGAGCAAGGAGTAGGTCTTGTCTATTACATATTGGGTTTATGGAACGGTATCTGAGCTAATTTGAAGCTCTTGTTTTATGTATCACCCCACCTCACCTTCCCCGTTAAGCAGCCATAGTGTGTTTTCTGCATGTGTGACTCTGTTCTGTTTTGTAATGCAGTTCAAGTGTAACGGTTTTTACATTCCCTCTATAAGTGACACCTTATGAGAAGTGTCCTTTTCTGTGTGACTTATTTCACTTAGAATCGTCTTACCTAAATCCACTCATCATGCTGCTACTAGCCTTATGACATTGATTTCATGGCTGAGTGATATTCCATTGTACATAAGGACCACAACTTTTTGATCCATTTTTCGCTTTCCTGGGATATTTAAGGTGGAATGAAGTGGAGGTCCTTGTCAACAGAGCAGCCCTAAACTTTGGGGTGCTTGTGTCTTGCTGATATTCAATTTTCCCACTTTATCCCCCCATGCGTGGAAGTGCCCTATGCTCTCTAAGCTGTGTTTTATAGATGTTTCAGGAAACACCGTACACTTCTCCAGAGTGGCTGTTGGCAATTTACATCCCGCCCATCAGTGTAGCAAGGCTCCCATTTCTCCATGGCCTGTCCTGCATTTCTGGTTTTGACACTTTTTTCAGCATGGCCCTTTTGACCACCGATGGGAAGCGAGACTTCTTTGTAGCGCTGATTTGCCTTTCCAGGTTGCTTGGTTGGCCAAAAAGGGCGTATGCGTTTTTTCCTGAATATATTCAGGAAAAAACGCATACGCCCTTTTTGGCCAAGGGCATCATTGTCAACGTTTTGCCGCTTTTCATGTGCTTTAAAGGCGATTCGAATCTACCTCCTGAAATCTGTTTCCTGCAATTCTGCCTTGATTTCAAATCCTCTTCTTTGCCTTCCCTCAATATATTTGTGGACGAGAGTTATCGTTTATAACTCTGCAGGTTTGTGAATTGCAGTGCCCTGAAGCTCCATTTTACAAGTGGCTTTTGGGGAGCTGGCCGCAAAAGCGCAGGATGGCTTCAGGCCCTGTTCTGGTTCCGGGGGGCAGGCTGAGCCTGTGGTTAATTCTTCTTCCTGATGGGAAAATAGAGTGACCTGTGCCTGTCCCAACACCAAGAGCTAGTCTCTCATTGTTTCCCCGTCTTCCCGTTCATCCTCAGGACAAATTGCAACCTGTACGGAACAGGAGGTTAAAGGTGCTGATGCTCCAAGAAGGGAGATTGCTGGCAAAGTGGCTGGAATGGCGAACCCGAGCACAAGGAGATGAGAAATGAGGTGCGTTTTAGAAACCTTTCCCCATCACATGGTGTACCATCTTCTGGGTTTCTCATGCATGTTTTCGATGTAGGAAGATGCCCTTGAACCTGGAGATTTGGGACCCATGCGATGGGTAGCACGCAGTATTACTTTAAAGGGTCTGCGTTTGCTCACCCAACCTCACCAATCCTCTCAGCCCCAAGAGTGTCGACCCTTATGTCTCATCCAGCTGTGGGTCTAGATATGGTCAATCCAGGTTGCATCACAGCCCCTGAACGAATTGTGTAAGAATTTCTCTCTCTTTCCCTGTCTTTGTTTCATGGGTTTTAAAAGTAATTTATTTTTATAATGGGGTTTAGCTGCTTTTCACGGCTGTGTTTATGCCGCTTTACACCCACTTGACACACTAACAGAGAGATATCAATACATAGGTTTTAAGATTATTACTAGTCAGATATATTCTTGTGCGGTGAATCGGGCGTGTTGAGTCCAGTTCTCTGAGCAAGGAGTAGGTCTTGTCTATTACATATTGGGTTTATGGAACGGTATCTGAGCTAATTTGAAGCTCTTGTTTTATGTATCACCCCACCTCACCTTTCCCGTTAAGCAACCATAGTGTGTTTTCTGCATGTGTGACTCTGTTCTGTTTTGTAATTCAGTTCAAGTTTAACGGTTTTTACATTCCCTCTATAAGTGACACCTTATGAGAAGTGTCCTTTTCTGTGTGACTTATTTCACTTAGAATCGTCTTACCTAAATCCACTCATCATGCTGCTACTAGCCTTATGACATTGATTTCATGGCTGAGTGATATTCCATTGTACATAAGGACCACCACTTTTTGATCCATTTTTCGCTTTCCTGGGATATTTAAGGTGGAATGAAGTGGAGGTCCTTGTCAACAGAGCAGCCCTAAACTTTGGGGTGCTTGTGTCTTGCTGATTTTCAATTTTCCCACTTTATCCCCCCATGCGTGGAAGTGCCCTATGCTCTCTAAGCTGTGTTTTTTAGATGTTTCAGGACACACCGTACACTTCTCCAGGGTGGCTGTTGGCAATTTACATCCCGCCCATCAGTGTAGCAAGGCTCCCATTTCTCCATGGCCTGTCCTGCATTTCTGGTTTTGACACTTTTTTCAGCATGGCCCTTTTGACCACCGATGGGAAGCGAGACTTCTTTGTAGCGCTGATTTGCCTTTCCAGGTTGCTTGGTTGGCCAAAAAGGGCGTATGCGTTTTTTCCTGAATATATTCAGGAAAAAACGCATACGCCCTTTTTGGCCAAGGGCATCATTGTCAACGTTTTGCCGCTTTTCATGTGCTTTAAAGGCGATTCGAATCTACCTCCTGAAATCTGTTTCCTGCAATTCTGCCTTGATTTCAAATCCTCTTCTTTGCCTTCCCTCAATATATTTGTGGACGAGAGTTATCGTTTATAACTCTGCAGGTTTGTGAATTGCAGTGCCCTGAAGCTCCATTTTACAAGTCGCTTTTTTGGGAGCTGGCCGCAAAAGCGCAGGATGGCTTCAGGCCCTGTTCTGGTTCCGGGGGGCAGGCTGAGCCTGTGGTTAATTCTTCTTCCTGATGGGAAAATAGAGTGACCTGTGCCTGTCCCAACACCAAGAGCTAGTCTCTCATTGGTTCCCCGTCTTCCCGTTTATCCTCAGGACAAATTGCAACCTGTACGGAACAGGAGGTTAAAGGTGCTGATGCTCCAAGTAGTGAGATTGCTGGTAAAGTGGCTGGAATGGCGAACCCGAGCTCAAGGAGATGAGAAATGAGGTGCGTTTTAGAAACCGTTCCCCATCACACGGTGTACCATCTTCTGGGTTTCTCATGCATGTTTTCGATGTAGGAAGATGCCCTTGAACCTGGAGATTTGGGACCCATGCGATGGGTAGCACGCAGTATTACTTTAAAGGGTCTGCGTTTGCTCACCCAACCTCACCAAACCTCTCAGCCCCAAGAGTGTCCACCCTTATGTCTCATCCAGCTGTGGGTCTAGATATGGTCAATCCAGGTGGCATCACAGCCCCTGAACGAATTGTGTAAGAATTTCTCTCTCTTTCCCTGTCTTTGTTTCATGGGTTTTTAAAAGTAATTTATTTTTATAATGGGGTTTAGCTGCTTTTCACAGCTGTGTTTTTGCCGCTTTACACCCATTTGACACACTAACAGAGAGATATCAATACATAGGTTTTAAGATTATTACTATTCAGATATATTCTTGTGCGGTGAATCGGGCGTGTTGAGTCCAGTTCTCTGAGCAAGGAGTAGGTCTTGTCTATTACATATTGGGTTTATGGAACGGTATCTGAGCTAATTTGAAGCTCTTGTTTTATTTATCACCCCACCTCACCTTTCCCGTTAAGCAGCCATAGTGTGTTTTCTGCATGTGTGACTCTGTTCTGTTTTGTAATTCAGTTCAAGTGTAACGGTTTTTACATTCCCTCTATAAGTGACACCTTATGAGAAGTGTCCTTTTCTGTGTGACTTATTTCACTTAGAATCGTCTTACCTAAATCCACTCATCATGCTGCTACTAGCCTTATGACATTGATTTCATGGCTGAGTGATATTCCATTGTACATAAGGACCACAACTTTTTGATCCATTTTTCGCTTTCCTGGGATATTTAAGGTGGAATGAAGTGGAGGTCCTTGTCAACAGAGCAGCCCTAAACTTTGGGGTGCTTGTGTCTTGCTGATTTTCAATTTTCCCACTTTATCCCCCCATGTGTGGAAGTGCCCTATGCTCTCTAAGCTGTGTTTTTTAGATGTTTCAGGACACACCGTACACTTCTCCAGAGTGGCTGTTGGCAATTTACATCCCGCCCATCAGTGCAGCAAGGCTCCCATTTCTCCATGGCCTGTCCTGCATTTCTGGTTTTGACACTTTTTTCAGCATGGCCCTTTTGACCGATGGGAAGCGAGACTTCTTTGTAGCGCTGATTTGCCTTTCCAGGTGGCTTGGTTGGCCAAAAAGGGCGTATGCGTTTTTTCCTGAATATATTCAGGAAAAAACGCATACGCCCTTTTTGGCCAAGGGCATCATTGTCAACGTTTTGCCGCTTTTCATGTGCTTTAAAGGCGATTCGAATCTACCTCCTGAAATCTGTTTCCTGCAATTCTGCCTTGATTTCAAATCCTCTTCTTTGCCTTCCCTCAATATATTTGTGGACGAGAGTTATCGTTTATAACTCTGCAGATTTGTGAATTGCAGTGCCCTGAAGCTCCATTTTACAAGTCCATTTTTTGGGAGCTGGCCGCAAAAGCGCAGGATGGCTTCAGGCCCTGTTCTGGTTCCGGGGGGCAGGCTGAGCCTGTGGTTAATTCTTCTTCCTGATGGGAAAATAGAGTGACCTGCGCCTGTCCCAACACCAAGAGCTAGTCTCTCATTGGTTCCCCGTCTTCCCGTTCATCCTCAGGACAAATTGCAACCTGTACGGAACAGGAGGTTAAAGGTGCTGATGCTCCAAGTAGTGAGATTGCTGGTAAAGTGGCTGGAATGGCGAACCCGAGCTCAAGGAGATGAGAAATGAGGTGCGTTTTAGAAACCTTTCCCCATCACACGGTGTACCATCTTCTGGGTTTCTCATGCATGTTTTCGATGTAGGAAGATGCCCTTGAACCTGGAGATTTGGGACCCATGCGATGGGTAGCACGCAGTATTACTTTAAAGGGTCTGCGTTTGCTCACCCAACCTCACCAAACCTCTCAGCCCCAAGAGTGTCGACCCTTATGTCTCATCCAGCTGTGGGTCTAGATATGGTCAATCCAGGTTGCATCACAGCCCCTGAACGAATTGTGTAAGAATTTCTCTCTCTTTCCCTGTCTTTGTTTCATGGGTTTTTAAAAGTAATTTAGTTTTATAATGGGGTTTAGCTGCTTTTCACGGCTGTGTTTATGCCGCTTTACACCCACTTGACACACTAACAGAGAGATATCAATACATAGGTTTTAAGATTATTACTAGTCAGATATATTCTTGTGCGGTGAATCGGGCGTGTTGAGTCCAGTTCTCTGAGCAAGGAGTAGGTCTTGTCTATTACATATTGGGTTTATGGAACGGTATCTGAGCTAATTTGAAACTCTTGTTTTATGTATCACCCCACCTCACCTTTCCCGTTAAGCAGCCATAGTGTGTTTTCTGCATGTGTGACTCTGTTCTGTTTTGTAATTCAGTTCAAGTGTAACGGTTTTTACATTCCCTCTATAAGTGACACCTTATGAGAAGTGTCCTTTTCTGTGTGACTTATTTCACTTAGAATCGTCTTACCTAAATCCACTCATCATGCTGCTACTAGCCTTATGACATTGATTTCATGGCTGAGTGATATTCCATTGTACATAAGGACCACAACTTTTTGATCCATTTTTCGCTTTCCTGGGATATTTAAGGTGGAATGAAGTGGAGGTCCTTGTCAACAGAGCAGCCCTAAACTTTGGGGTGCTTGTGTCTTGCTGATTTTCAATTTTCCCACTTTATCCCCCCATGCGTGGAAGTGCCCTATGCTCTCTAAGCTGTGTTTTTTAGATGTTTCAGGACACACCGTACACTTCTCCAGAGTGGCTGTTGGCAATTTACATCCCGCCATCAGTGTAGCAAGGCTCCCATTTCTCCATGGCCTGTCCTGCATTTCTGGTTTTGACACTTTTTTCAGCATGGCCCTTTTGACCACCGATGGGAAGCGAGATTTCTTTGTAGCACTGATTTGCCTTTCCAGGTTGCTTGGTTGGCCAAAAAGGGCGTATGCGTTTTTTCCTGAATATATTCAGGAAAAAACGCATACGCCCTTTTTGGCCAAGGGCATCATTGTCAACGTTTTGCCGCTTTTCATGTGCTTTAAAGGCGATTCGAATCTACCTCCTGAAATCTGTTTCCTGCAATTCTGCCTTGATTTCAAATCCTCTTCTTTGCCTTCCCTCAATATATTTGTGGACGAGAGTTATCGTTTATAACTCTGCAGGTTTGTGAATTGCAGTGCCCTGAAGCTCCATTTTACAAGTGGCTTTTGGGGAGCTGGCCGCAAAAGCGCAGGATGGCTTCAGGCCCTGTTCTGGTTCCGGGGGGCAGGCTGAGCCTGTGGTTAATTCTTCTTCCTGATGGGAAAATAGAGTGACCTGTGCCTGTCCCAACACCAAGAGCTAGTCTCTCATTGTTTCCCCGTCTTCCCGTTCATCCTCAGGACAAATTGCAACCTGTACGGAACAGGAGGTTAAAGGTGCTGATGCTCCAAGAAGGGAGATTGCTGGCAAAGTGGCTGGAATGGCGAACCCGAGCACAAGGAGATGAGAAATGAGGTGCGTTTTAGAAACCTTTCCCCATCACATGGTGTACCATCTTCTGGGTTTCTCATGCATGTTTTCGATGTAGGAAGATGCCCTTGAACCTGGAGATTTGGGACCCATGCGATGGGTAGCACGCAGTATTACTTTAAAGGGTCTGCGTTTGCTCACCCAACCTCACCAATCCTCTCAGCCCCAAGAGTGTCGACCCTTATGTCTCATCCAGCTGTGGGTCTAGATATGGTCAATCCAGGTTGCATCACAGCCCCTGAACGAATTGTGTAAGAATTTCTCTCTCTTTCCCTGTCTTTGTTTCATGGGTTTTAAAAGTAATTTATTTTTATAATGGGGTTTAGCTGCTTTTCACGGCTGTGTTTATGCCGCTTTACACCCACTTGACACACTAACAGAGAGATATCAATACATAGGTTTTAAGATTATTACTAGTCAGATATATTCTTGTGCGGTGAATCGGGCGTGTTGAGTCCAGTTCTCTGAGCAAGGAGTAGGTCTTGTCTATTACATATTGGGTTTATGGAACGGTATCTGAGCTAATTTGAAGCTCTTGTTTTATGTATCACCCCACCTCACCTTTCCCGTTAAGCAACCATAGTGTGTTTTCTGCATGTGTGACTCTGTTCTGTTTTGTAATTCAGTTCAAGTTTAACGGTTTTTACATTCCCTCTATAAGTGACACCTTATGAGAAGTGTCCTTTTCTGTGTGACTTATTTCACTTAGAATCGTCTTACCTAAATCCACTCATCATGCTGCTACTAGCCTTATGACATTGATTTCATGGCTGAGTGATATTCCATTGTACATAAGGACCACCACTTTTTGATCCATTTTTCGCTTTCCTGGGATATTTAAGGTGGAATGAAGTGGAGGTCCTTGTCAACAGAGCAGCCCTAAACTTTGGGGTGCTTGTGTCTTGCTGATTTTCAATTTTCCCACTTTATCCCCCCATGCGTGGAATGCCCTATGCTCTCTAAGCTGTGTTTTTTAGATGTTTCAGGACACACCGTACACTTCTCCAGGGTGGCTGTTGGCAATTTACATCCCGCCCATCAGTGTAGCAAGGCTCCCATTTCTCCATGGCCTGTCCTGCATTTCTGGTTTTGACACTTTTTTCAGCATGGCCCTTTTGACCACCGATGGGAAGCGAGACTTCTTTGTAGCGCTGATTTGCCTTTCCAGGTTGCTTGGTTGGCCAAAAAGGGCGTATGCGTTTTTTCCTGAATATATTCAGGAAAAAACGCATACGCCCTTTTTGGCCAAGGGCATCATTGTCAACGTTTTGCCGCTTTTCATGTGCTTTAAAGGCGATTCGAATCTACCTCCTGAAATCTGTTTCCTGCAATTCTGCCTTGATTTCAAATCCTCTTCTTTGCCTTCCCTCAATATATTTGTGGACGAGAGTTATCGTTTATAACTCTGCAGGTTTGTGAATTGCAGTGCCCTGAAGCTCCATTTTACAAGTCGCTTTTTTGGGAGCTGGCCGCAAAAGCGCAGGATGGCTTCAGGCCCTGTTCTGGTTCCGGGGGGCAGGCTGAGCCTGTGGTTAATTCTTCTTCCTGATGGGAAAATAGAGTGACCTGTGCCTGTCCCAACACCAAGAGCTAGTCTCTCATTGGTTCCCCGTCTTCCCGTTTATCCTCAGGACAAATTGCAACCTGTACGGAACAGGAGGTTAAAGGTGCTGATGCTCCAAGTAGTGAGATTGCTGGTAAAGTGGCTGGAATGGCGAACCCGAGCTCAAGGAGATGAGAAATGAGGTGCGTTTTAGAAACCGTTCCCCATCACACGGTGTACCATCTTCTGGGTTTCTCATGCATGTTTTCGATGTAGGAAGATGCCCTTGAACCTGGAGATTTGGGACCCATGCGATGGGTAGCACGCAGTATTACTTTAAAGGGTCTGCGTTTGCTCACCCAACCTCACCAAACCTCTCAGCCCCAAGAGTGTCGACCCTTATGTCTCATCCAGCTGTGGGTCTAGATATGGTCAATCCAGGTTGCATCACAGCCCCTGAACGAATTGTGTAAGAATTTCTCTCTCTTTCCCTGTCTTTGTTTCATGGGTTTTTAAAAGTAATTTATTTTTATAATGGGGTTTAGCTGCTTTTCACGGCTGTGTTTATGCCGCTTTACACCCACTTGACACACTAACAGAGAGATATCAATACATAGGTTTTAAGATTATTACTAGTCAGATATATTCTTGTGCGGTGAATCGGGCGTGTTGAGTCCAGTTCTCTGAGCAAGGAGTAGGTCTTGTCTATTACATATTGGGTTTATGGAACGGTATCTGAGCTAATTTGAAGCTCTTGTTTTATTTATCACCCCACCTCACCTTTCCCGTTAAGCAGCCATAGTGTGTTTTCTGCATGTGTGACTCTGTTCTGTTTTGTAATTCAGTTCAAGTGTAACGGTTTTTACATTCCCTCTATAAGTGACACCTTATGAGAAGTGTCCTTTTCTGTGTGACTTATTTCACTTAGAATCGTCTTACCTAAATCCACTCATCATGCTGCTACTAGCCTTATGACATTGATTTCATGGCTGAGTGATATTCCATTGTACATAAGGACCACAACTTTTTGATCCATTTTTCGCTTTCCTGGGATATTTAAGGTGGAATGAAGTGGAGGTCCTTGTCAACAGAGCAGCCCTAAACTTTGGGGTGCTTGTGTCTTGCTGATTTTCAATTTTCCCACTTTATCCCCCCATGTGTGGAAGTGCCCTATGCTCTCTAAGCTGTGTTTTTTAGATGTTTCAGGACACACCGTACACTTCTCCAGAGTGGCTGTTGGCAATTTACATCCCGCCCATCAGTGCAGCAAGGCTCCCATTTCTCCATGGCCTGTCCTGCATTTCTGGTTTTGACACTTTTTTCAGCATGGCCCTTTTGACCGATGGGAAGCGAGACTTCTTTGTAGCGCTGATTTGCCTTTCCAGGTGGCTTGGTTGGCCAAAAAGGGCGTATGCGTTTTTTCCTGAATATATTCAGGAAAAAACGCATACGCCCTTTTTGGCCAAGGGCATCATTGTCAACGTTTTGCCGCTTTTCATGTGCTTTAAAGGCGATTCGAATCTACCTCCTGAAATCTGTTTCCTGCAATTCTGCCTTGATTTCAAATCCTCTTCTTTGCCTTCCCTCAATATATTTGTGGACGAGAGTTATCGTTTATAACTCTGCAGATTTGTGAATTGCAGTGCCCTGAAGCTCCATTTTACAAGTCCATTTTTTGGGAGCTGGCCGCAAAAGCGCAGGATGGCTTCAGGCCCTGTTCTGGTTCCGGGGGGCAGGCTGAGCCTGTGGTTAATTCTTCTTCCTGATGGGAAAATAGAGTGACCTGCGCCTGTCCCAACACCAAGAGCTAGTCTCTCATTGGTTCCCCGTCTTCCCGTTCATCCTCAGGACAAATTGCAACCTGTACGGAACAGGAGGTTAAAGGTGCTGATGCTCCAAGTAGTGAGATTGCTGGTAAAGTGGCTGGAATGGCGAACCCGAGCTCAAGGAGATGAGAAATGAGGTGCGTTTTAGAAACCTTTCCCCATCACACGGTGTACCATCTTCTGGGTTTCTCATGCATGTTTTCGATGTAGGAAGATGCCCTTGAACCTGGAGATTTGGGACCCATGCGATGGGTAGCACGCAGTATTACTTTAAAGGGTCTGCGTTTGCTCACCCAACCTCACCAAACCTCTCAGCCCCAAGAGTGTCGACCCTTATGTCTCATCCAGCTGTGGGTCTAGATATGGTCAATCCAGGTTGCATCACAGCCCCTGAACGAATTGTGTAAGAATTTCTCTCTCTTTCCCTGTCTTTGTTTCATGGGTTTTTAAAAGTAATTTAGTTTTATAATGGGGTTTAGCTGCTTTTCACGGCTGTGTTTATGCCGCTTTACACCCACTTGACACACTAACAGAGAGATATCAATACATAGGTTTTAAGATTATTACTAGTCAGATATATTCTTGTGCGGTGAATCGGGCGTGTTGAGTCCAGTTCTCTGAGCAAGGAGTAGGTCTTGTCTATTACATATTGGGTTTATGGAACGGTATCTGAGCTAATTTGAAACTCTTGTTTTATGTATCACCCCACCTCACCTTTCCCGTTAAGCAGCCATAGTGTGTTTTCTGCATGTGTGACTCTGTTCTGTTTTGTAATTCAGTTCAAGTGTAACGGTTTTTACATTCCCTCTATAAGTGACACCTTATGAGAAGTGTCCTTTTCTGTGTGACTTATTTCACTTAGAATCGTCTTACCTAAATCCACTCATCATGCTGCTACTAGCCTTATGACATTGATTTCATGGCTGAGTGATATTCCATTGTACATAAGGACCACAACTTTTTGATCCATTTTTCGCTTTCCTGGGATATTTAAGGTGGAATGAAGTGGAGGTCCTTGTCAACAGAGCAGCCCTAAACTTTGGGGTGCTTGTGTCTTGCTGATTTTCAATTTTCCCACTTTATCCCCCCATGCGTGGAAGTGCCCTATGCTCTCTAAGCTGTGTTTTTTAGATGTTTCAGGACACACCGTACACTTCTCCAGAGTGGCTGTTGGCAATTTACATCCCGCCCATCAGTGTAGCAAGGCTCCCATTTCTCCATGGCCTGTCATGCATTTCTGGTTTTGACACTTTTTTCAGCATGGCCCTTTTGACCACCGATGGGAAGCGAGATTTCTTTGTAGCACTGATTTGCCTTTCCAGGTTGCTTGGTTGGCCAAAAAGGGCGTATGCGTTTTTTCCTGAATATATTCAGGAAAAAACGCATACGCCCTTTTTGGCCAAGGGCATCATTGTCAACGTTTTGCCGCTTTTCATGTGCTTTAAAGGCGATTCGAATCTACCTCCTGAAATCTGTTTCCTGCAATTCTGCCTTGATTTCAAATCCTCTTCTTTGCCTTCCCTCAATATATTTGTGGACGAGAGTTATCGTTTATAACTCTGCAGGTTTGTGAATTGCAGTGCCCTGAAGCTCCATTTTACAAGTCGCTTTTTTGGGAGCTGGCCGCAAAAGCGCAGGATGGCTTCAGGCCCTGTTCTGGTTCCGGGGGGCAGGCTGAGCCTGTGGTTAATTCTTCTTCCTGATGGGAAAATAGAGTGACCTGTGCCTGTCCCAACACCAAGAGCTAGTCTCTCATTGTTTCCCCGTCTTCCCGTTCATCCTCAGGACAAATTGCAACCTGTATGGAACAGGAGGTTAAAGGTGCTGATGCTCCAAGAAGGGAGATTGCTGGTAAAGTGGCTGGAATGGCGAACCCGAGCACAAGGAGATGAGAAATGAGGTGCGTTTTAGAAACCTTTCCCCATCACACGGTGTACCATCTTCTGGGTTTCTCATGCATGTTTTCGATGTAGGAAGATGCCCTTGAACCTGGAGATTTGGGACCCATGCGATGGGTAGCACGCAGTATTACTTTAAAGGGTCTGCGTTTGCTCACCCAACCTCACCAAACCTCTCAGCCCCAAGAGTGTCGACCCTTATGTCTCATCCAGCTGTGGGTCTAGATATGGTCAATCCAGGTTGCATCACAGCCCCTGAACGAATTGTGTAAGAATTTCTCTCTCTTTCCCTGTCTTTGTTTCATGGGTTTTTAAAAGTAATTTATTTTTATAATGGGGTTTAGCTGCTTTTCACGGCTGTGTTTATGCCGCTTTACACCCACTTGACACACTAACAGAGAGATATCAATACATAGGTTTTAAGATTATTACTAGTCAGATATATTCTTGTGCGGTGAATCGGGCGTGTTGAGTCCAGTTCTCTGAGCAAGGAGTAGGTCTTGTCTATTACATATTGGGTTTATGGAACGGTATCTGAGCTAATTTGAAGCTCTTGTTTTATGTATCACCCCACCTCACCTTTCCCGTTAAGCAACCATAGTGTGTTTTCTGCATGTGTGACTCTGTTCTGTCTTGTAATTCAGTTCAAGTGTAACGGTTTTTACATTCCCTCTATAAGTGACACCTTATGAGAAGTGTCCTTTTCTGTGTGACTTATTTCACTTAGAATCGTCTTACCTAAATCCACTCATCATGCTGCTACTAGCCTTATGACATTGATTTCATGGCTGAGTGATATTCCATTGTACATAAGGACCACAACTTTTTGATCCATTTTTCGCTTTCCTGGGATATTTAAGGTGGAATGAAGTGGAGGTCCTTGTCAACAGAGCAGCCCTAAACTTTGGGGTGCTTGTGTCTTGCTGATTTTCAATTTTCCCACTTTATCCCCCCATGCGTGGAAGTGCCCTATGCTCTCTAAGCTCTGTTTTTTAGATGTTTCAGGACACACCGTACACTTCTCCAGAGTGGCTGTTGGCAATTTACATCCCGCCCATCAGTGTAGCAAGGCTCCCATTTCTCCATGGCCTGTCCTGCATTTCTGGTTTTGACACTTTTTTCAGCATGGCCCTTTTGACCGATGGGAAGCGAGACTTCTTTGTAGCGCTGATTTGCCTTTCCAGGTTGCTTGGTTGGCCAAAAAGGGCGTATGCGTTTTTTCCTGAATATATTCAGGAAAAAACGCATACGCCCTTTTTGGCCAAGGGCATCATTGTCAACGTTTTGCCGCTTTTCATGTGCGTTAAAGGCGATTCGAATCTACCTCCTGAAATCTGTTTCCTGCAATTCTGCCTTGATTTCAAATCCTCTTCTTTGCCTTCCCTCAATATATTTGTGGACGAGAGTTATCGTTTATAACTCTGCAGGTTTGTGAATTGCAGTGCCCTGAAGCTCCATTTTACAAGTCGCTTTTTTGGGAGCTGGCCGCAAAAGCGCAGGATGGCTTCAGGCCCTGTTCTGGTTCCGGGGGGCAGGCTGAGCCTGTGGTTAATTCTTCTTCCTGATGTGAAAATAGAGTGACCTGTGCCTGTCCCAACACCAAGAGCTAGTCTCTCATTGGTTCCCCGTCTTCCCGTTCATCCTCAGGACAAATTGCAACCTGTACGGAACAGGAGGTTAAAGGTGCTGATGCTCCAAGTAGTGAGATTGCTGGTAAAGTGGCTGGAATGGCGAACCCGAGCTCAAGGAGATGAGAAATGAGGTGCGTTTTAGAAACCTTTCCCCATCACACGGTGTACCATCTTCTGGGTTTCTCATGCATGTTTTCGATGTAGGAAGATGCCCTTGAACCTGGAGATTTGGGACCCATGCGATGGGTAGCACGCAGTATTACTTTAAAGGGTCTGCGTTTGCTCACCCAACCTCACCAAACCTCTCAGCCCCAAGAGTGTCGACCCTTATGTCTCATCCAGCTGTGGGTCTAGATATGGTCAATCCAGGTTGCATCACAGCCCCTGAACGAATTGTGTAAGAATTTCTCTCTCTTTCCCTGTCTTTGTTTCATGGGTTTTTAAAAGTAATTTAGTTTTATAATGGGGTTTAGCTGCTTTTCACGGCTGTGTTTATGCCGCTTTACACCCACTTGACACACTAACAGAGAGATATCAATACATAGGTTTTAAGATTATTACTAGTCAGATATATTCTTGTGCGGTGAATCGGGCGTGTTGAGTCCAGTTCTCTGAGCAAGGAGTAGGTCTTGTCTATTACATATTGGGTTTATGGAACGGTATCTGAGCTAATTTGAAGCTCTTGTTTTATGTATCACCCCACCTCACCTTTCCCGTTAAGCAGCCATAGTGTGTTTTCTGCATGTGTGACTCTGTTCTGTCTTGTAATTCAGTTCAAGTGTAACGGTTTTTACATTCCCTCTATAAGTGACACCTTATGAGAAGTGTCCTTTTCTGTGTGACTTATTTCACTTAGAATCGTCTTACCTAAATCCACTCATCATGCTGCTACTAGCCTTATGACATTGATTTCATGGCTGAGTGATATTCCATTGTACATAAGGACCACAACTTTTTGATCCATTTTTCGCTTTCCTGGGATATTTAAGGTGGAATGAAGTGGAGGTCCTTGTCAACAGAGCAGCCCTAAACTTTGGGGTGCTTGTGTCTTGCTGATTTTCAATTTTCCCACTTTATCCCCCCATGCGTGGAAGTGCCCTATGCTCTCTAAGCTGTGTTTTTTAGATGTTTCAGGACACACCGTACACTTCTCCAGAGTGGCTGTTGGCAATTTACATCCCGCCCATCAGTGTAGCAAGGCTCCCATTTCTCCATGGCCTGTCCTGCATTTCTGGTTTTGACACTTTTTTCAGCATGGCCCTTTTGACCACCGATGGGAAGCGAGACTTCTTTGTAGCGCTGATTTGCCTTTCCAGGTTGCTTGGTTGGCCAAAAAGGGCGTATGCGTTTTTTCCTGAATATATTCAGGAAAAAACGCATACGCCCTTTTTGGCCAAGGGCATCATTGTCAACGTTTTGCCGCTTTTCATGTGCTTTAAAGGCGATTCGAATCTACCTCCTGAAATCTGTTTCCTGCAATTCTGCCTTGATTTCAAATCCTCTTCTTTGCCTTCCCTCAATATATTTGTGGACGAGAGTTATCGTTTATAACTCTGCAGGTTTGTGAATTGCAGTGCCCTGAAGCTCCATTTTACAAGTGGCTTTTGGGGAGCTGGCCGCAAAAGCGCAGGATGGCTTCAGGCCCTGTTCTGGTTCCGGGGGGCAGGCTGAGCCTGTGGTTAATTCTTCTTCCTGATGGGAAAATAGAGTGACCTGTGCCTGTCCCAACACCAAGAGCTAGTCTCTCATTGTTTCCCCGTCTTCCCGTTCATCCTCAGGACAAATTGCAACCTGTACGGAACAGGAGGTTAAAGGTGCTGATGCTCCAAGAAGGGAGATTGCTGGCAAAGTGGCTGGAATGGCGAACCCGAGCACAAGGAGATGAGAAATGAGGTGCGTTTTAGAAACCTTTCCCCATCACATGGTGTACCATCTTCTGGGTTTCTCATGCATGTTTTCGATGTAGGAAGATGCCCTTGAACCTGGAGATTTGGGACCCATGCGATGGGTAGCACGCAGTATTACTTTAAAGGGTCTGCGTTTGCTCACCCAACCTCACCAAACCTCTCAGCCCCAAGAGTGTCGACCCTTATGTCTCATCCAGCTGTGGGTCTAGATATGGTCAATCCAGGTTGCATCACAGCCCCTGAACGAATTGTGTAAGAATTTCTCTCTCTTTCCCTGTCTTTGTTTCATGGGTTTTTAAAAGTAATTTATTTTTATAATGGGGTTTAGCTGCTTTTCACGGCTGTGTTTATGCCGCTTTACACCCACTTGACACACTAACAGAGAGATATCAATACATAGGTTTTAAGATTATTACTAGTCAGATATATTCTTGTGCGGTGAATCGGGCGTGTTGAGTCCAGTTCTCTGAGCAAGGAGTAGGTCTTGTCTATTACATATTGGGTTTATGGAACGGTATCTGAGCTAATTTGAAGCTCTTGTTTTATGTATCACCCCACCTCACCTTTCCCGTTAAGCAGCCATAGTGTGTTTTCTGCATGTGTGACTCTGTTCTGTTTTGTAATTCAGTTCAAGTGTAACGGTTTTTACATTCCCTCTATAAGTGACACCTTATGAGAAGTGTCCTTTTCTGTGTGACTTATTTCACTTAGAATCGTCTTACCTAAATCCACTCATCATGCTGCTACTAGCCTTATGACATTGATTTCATGGCTGAGTGATATTCCATTGTACATAAGGACCACAACTTTTTGATCCATTTTTCGCTTTCCTGGGATATTTAAGGTGGAATGAAGTGGAGGTCCTTGTCAACAGAGCAGCCCTAAACTTTGGGGTGCTTGTGTCTTGCTGATTTTCAATTTTCCCACTTTATCCCCCCATGCGTGGAAGTGCCCTATGCTCTCTAAGCTCTGTTTTTTAGATGTTTCAGGACACACCGTACACTTCTCCAGAGTGGCTGTTGGCAATTTACATCCCGCCCATCAGTGTAGCAAGGCTCCCATTTCTCCATGGCCTGTCCTGCATTTCTGGTTTTGACACGTTTTTCAGCATGGCCCTTTTGACCACCGATGGGAAGCGAGACTTCTTTGTAGCGCTGATTTGCCTTTCCAGGTTGCTTGGTTGGCCAAAAAGGGCGTATGCGTTTTTTCCTGAATATATTCAGGAAAAAACGCATACGCCCTTTTTGGCCAAGGGCATCATTCTCAACGTTTTGCCGCTTTTCATGTGCTTTAAAGGCGATTCGAATCTACCTCCTGAAATCTGTTTCCTGCAATTCTGCCTTGATTTCAACTCCTCTTCTTTGCCTTCCCTCAATATATTTGTGGACGAGAGTTATCGTTTATAACTCTGCAGGTTTGTGAATTGCAGTGCCCTGAAGCTCCATTTTACAAGTCGCTTTTTTGGGAGCTGGCCGCAAAAGCGCAGGATGGCTTCAGGCCCTGTTCTGGTTCCGGGGGGCAGGCTGAGCCTGTGGTTAATTCTTCTTCCTGATGTGAAAATAGAGTGACCTGTGCCTGTCCCAACACCAAGAGCTAGTCTCTCATTGGTTCCCCGTCTTCCCGTTCATCCTCAGGACAAATTGCAACCTGTACGGAACAGGAGGTTAAAGGTGCTGATGCTCCAAGTAGTGAGATTGCTGGTAAAGTGGCTGGAATGGCGAACCCGAGCTCAAGGAGATGAGAAATGAGGTGCGTTTTAGAAACCTTTCCCCATCACACGGTGTACCATCTTCTGGGTTTCTCATGCATGTTTTCGATGTAGGAAGATGCCCTTGAACCTGGAGATTTGGGACCCATGCGATGGGTAGCACGCAGTATTACTTTAAAGGGTCTGCGTTTGCTCACCCAACCTCACCAAACCTCTCAGCCCCAAGAGTGTCGACCCTTATGTCTCATCCAGCTGTGGGTCTAGATATGGTCAATCCAGGTTGCATCACAGCCCCTGAACGAATTGTGTAAGAATTTCTCTCTCTTTCCCTGTCTTTGTTTCATGGGTTTTTAAAAGTAATTTAGTTTTATAATGGGGTTTAGCTGCTTTTCACGGCTGTGTTTATGCCGCTTTACACCCACTTGACACACTAACAGAGAGATATCAATACATAGGTTTTAAGATTATTACTAGTCAGATATATTCTTGTGCGGTGAATCGGGCGTGTTGAGTCCAGTTCTCTGAGCAAGGAGTAGGTCTTGTCTATTACATATTGGGTTTATGGAACGGTATCTGAGCTAATTTGAAGCTCTTGTTTTATGTATCACCCCACCTCACCTTTCCCGTTAAGCAGCCATAGTGTGTTTTCTGCATGTGTGACTCTGTTCTGTCTTGTAATTCAGTTCAAGTGTAACGGTTTTTACATTCCCTCTATAAGTGACACCTTATGAGAAGTGTCCTTTTCTGTGTGACTTATTTCACTTAGAATCGTCTTACCTAAATCCACTCATCATGCTGCTACTAGCCTTATGACATTGATTTCATGGCTGAGTGATATTCCATTGTACATAAGGACCACAACTTTTTGATCCATTTTTCGCTTTCCTGGGATATTTAAGGTGGAATGAAGTGGAGGTCCTTGTCAACAGAGCAGCCCTAAACTTTGGGGTGCTTGTGTCTTGCTGATTTTCAATTTTCCCACTTTATCCCCCCATGCGTGGAAGTGCCCTATGCTCTCTAAGCTGTGTTTTTTAGATGTTTCAGGACACACCGTACACTTCTCCAGAGTGGCTGTTGGCAATTTACATCCCGCCCATCAGTGTAGCAAGGCTCCCATTTCTCCATGGCCTGTCCTGCATTTCTGGTTTTGACACTTTTTTCAGCATGGCCCTTTTGACCACCGATGGGAAGCGAGACTTCTTTGTAGCGCTGATTTGCCTTTCCAGGTTGCTTGGTTGGCCAAAAAGGGCGTATGCGTTTTTTCCTGAATATATTCAGGAAAAAACGCATACGCCCTTTTTGGCCAAGGGCATCATTGTCAACGTTTTGCCGCTTTTCATGTGCTTTAAAGGCGATTCGAATCTACCTCCTGAAATCTGTTTCCTGCAATTCTGCCTTGATTTCAAATCCTCTTCTTTGCCTTCCCTCAATATATTTGTGGACGAGAGTTATCGTTTATAACTCTGCAGGTTTGTGAATTGCAGTGCCCTGAAGCTCCATTTTACAAGTCGCTTTTTTGGGAGCTGGCCGCAAAAGCGCAGGATGGCTTCAGGCCCTGTTCTGGTTCCGGGGGGCAGGCTGAGCCTGTGGTTAATTCTTCTTCCTGATGGGAAAATAGAGTGACCTGTGCCTGTCCCAACACCAAGAGCTAGTCTCTCATTGTTTCCCCGTCTTCCCGTTCATCCTCAGGACAAATTGCAACCTGTATGGAACAGGAGGTTAAAGGTGCTGATGCTCCAAGTAGTGAGATTGCTGGTAAAGTGGCTGGAATGGCGAACCCGAGCTCAAGGAGATGAGAAATGAGGTGCGTTTTAGAAACCTTTCCCCATCACACGGTGTACCATCTTCTGGGTTTCTCATGCATGTTTTCGATGTAGGAAGATGCCCTTGAACCTGGAGATTTGGGACCCATGCGATGGGTAGCACGCAGTATTACTTTAAAGGGTCTGCGTTTGCTCACCCAACCTCACCAAACCTCTCAGCCCCAAGAGTGTCGACACTTATGTCTCATCCAGCTGTGGGTCTAGATGTGGTCAATCCAGGTTGCATCACAGCCCCTGAACGAATTGTGTAAGAATTTCTCTCTCTTTCCCTGTCTTTGTTTCATGGGTTTTTAAAAGTAATTTAGTTTTATAATGGGGTTTAGCTGCTTTTCACGGCTGTGTTTATGCCGCTTTACACCCACTTGACACACTAACAGAGAGATATCAATACATAGGTTTTAAGATTATTACTAGTCAGATATATTCTTGTGCGGTGAATCGGGCGTGTTGAGTCCAGTTCTCTGAGCAAGGAGTAGGTCTTGTCTATTACATATTGGGTTTATGGAACGGTATCTGAGCTAATTTGAAGCTCTTGTTTTATGTATCACCCCACCTCACCTTTCCCGTTAAGCAGCCATAGTGTGTTTTCTGCATGTGTGACTCTGTTCTGTCTTGTAATTCAGTTCAAGTGTAACGGTTTTTACATTCCCTCTATAAGTGACACCTTATGAGAAGTGTCCTTTTCTGTGTGACTTATTTCACTTAGAATCGTCTTACCTAAATCCACTCATCATGCTGCTACTAGCCTTATGACATTGATTTCATGGCTGAGTGATATTCCATTGTACATAAGGACCACAACTTTTTGATCCATTTTTCGCTTTCCTGGGATATTTAAGGTGGAATGAAGTGGAGGTCCTTGTCAACAGAGCAGCCCTAAACTTCGGGGTGCTTGTGTCTTGCTGATTTTCAATTTTCCCACTTTATCCCCCCATGCGTGGAAGTGCCCTATGCTCTCTAAGCTGTGTTTTTTAGATGTTTCAGGACACACCGTACACTTCTCCAGAGTGGCTGTTGGCAATTTACATCCCGCCCATCAGTGTAGCAAGGCTCCCATTTCTCCATGGCCTGTCCTGCATTTCTGGTTTGGACACTTTTTTCAGCATGGCCCTTTTGACCACCGATGGGAAGCGAGACTTCTTTGTAGCGCTGATTTGCCTTTCCAGGTTGCTTGGTTGGCCAAAAAGGGCGTATGCGTTTTTTCCTGAATATATTCAGGAAAAAACGCATACGCCCTTTTTGGCCAAGGGCATCATTGTCAACGTTTTGCCGCTTTTCATGTGCTTTAAAGGCGATTCGAATCTACCTCCTGAAATCTGTTTCCTGCAATTCTGCCTTGATTTCAAATCCTCTTCTTTGCCTTCCCTCAATATATTTGTGGACGAGAGTTATCATTTATAACTCTGCAGGTTTGTGAATTGCAGTGCCCTGAAGCTCCATTTTACAAGTCGCTTTTTTGGGAGCTGGCCGCAAAAGCGCAGGATGGCTTCAGGCCCTGTTCTGGTTCCGGGGGGCAGGCTGAGCCTGTGGTTAATTCTTCTTCCTGATGGGAAAATAGAGTGACCTGTGCCTGTCCCAACACCAAGAGCTAGTCTCTCATTGGTTCCCCGTCTTCCCTTTCATCCTCAGGACAAATTGCAACCTGTACGGAACAGGAGGTTAAAGGTGCTGATGCTCCAAGAAGGGAGATTGCTGGTAAAGTGGCTGGAATGGCGAACCCGAGCACAAGGAGATGAGAAATGAGGTGCGATTTAGAAACCTTTCCCCATCACACGGTGTACCATCTTCTGGGTTTCTCATGCATGTTTTCGATGTAGGAAGATGCCCTTGAACCTGGAGATTTGGGACCCATGCGATGGGTAGCACGCAGTATTACTTTAAACGGTCTGCGTTTGCTCACCCAACCTCACCAAACCTCTCAGACCCAAGAGTGTCGACCCTTATGTCTCATCCAGCTGTGGGTCTAGATATGGTCAATCCAGGTTGCATCACAGCCCCTGAACGAATTGTGTAAGAATTTCTCTCTCTTTCCCTGTCTTTGTTTCATGGGTTTTTAAAAGTAATTTATTTTTATAATGGGGTTTAGCTGCTTTTCACGGCTGTGTTTATGCCGCTTTACACCCACTTGACACACTAACAGAGAGATATCAATACATAGGTTTTAAGATTATTACTAGTCAGATATATTCTTGTGCGGTGAATCGGACGTGTTGAGTCCAGTTCTCTGAGCAAGGAGTAGGTCTTGTCTATTACATATTGGGTTTATGGAACGGTATCTGAGCTAATTTGAAGCTCTTGTTTTATGTATCACCCCACCTCACCTTCCCCGTTAAGCAGCCATAGTGTGTTTTCTGCATGTGTGACTCTGTTCTGTTTTGTAATGCAGTTCAAGTGTAACGGTTTTTACATTCCCTCTATAAGTGACACCTTATGAGAAGTGTCCTTTTCTGTGTGACTTATTTCACTTAGAATCGTCTTACCTAAATCCACTCATCATGCTGCTACTAGCCTTATGACATTGATTTCATGGCTGAGTGATATTCCATTGTACATAAGGACCACAACTTTTTGATCCATTTTTCGCTTTCCTGGGATATTTAAGGTGGAATGAAGTGGAGGTCCTTGTCAACAGAGCAGCCCTAAACTTTGGGGTGCTTGTGTCTTGCTGATTTTCAATTTTCCCACTTTATCCCCCCATGCGTGGAAGTGCCCTATGCTCTCTAAGCTGTGTTTTATAGATGTTTCAGGAAACACCGTACACTTCTCCAGAGTGGCTGTTGGCAATTTACATCCCGCCCATCAGTGTAGCAAGGCTCCCATTTCTCCATGGCCTGTCCTGCATTTCTGGTTTTGACACTTTTTTCAGCATGGCCCTTTTGACCACCGATGGGAAGCGAGACTTCTTTGTAGCGCTGATTTGCCTTTCCAGGTTGCTTGGTTGGCCAAAAAGGGCGTATGCGTTTTTTCCTGAATATATTCAGGAAAAAACGCATACGCCCTTTTTGGCCAAGGGCATCATTGTCAACGTTTTGCCGCTTTTCATGTGCTTTAAAGGCGATTCGAATCTACCTCCTGAAATCTGTTTCCTGCAATTCTGCCTTGATTTCAAATCCTCTTCTTTGCCTTCCCTCAATATATTTGTGGACGAGAGTTATCGTTTATAACTCTGCAGGTTTGTGAATTGCAGTGCCCTGAAGCTCCATTTTACAAGTGGCTTTTGGGGAGCTGGCCGCAAAAGCGCAGGATGGCTTCAGGCCCTGTTCTGGTTCCGGGGGGCAGGCTGAGCCTGTGGTTAATTCTTCTTCCTGATGGGAAAATAGAGTGACCTGTGCCTGTCCCAACACCAAGAGCTAGTCTCTCATTGTTTCCCCGTCTTCCCGTTCATCCTCAGGACAAATTGCAACCTGTACGGAACAGGAGGTTAAAGGTGCTGATGCTCCAAGAAGGGAGATTGCTGGCAAAGTGGCTGGAATGGCGAACCCGAGCACAAGGAGATGAGAAATGAGGTGCGTTTTAGAAACCTTTCCCCATCACATGGTGTACCATCTTCTGGGTTTCTCATGCATGTTTTCGATGTAGGAAGATGCCCTTGAACCTGGAGATTTGGGACCCATGCGATGGGTAGCACGCAGTATTACTTTAAAGGGTCTGCGTTTGCTCACCCAACCTCACCAAACCTCTCAGCCCCAAGAGTGTCGACCCTTATGTCTCATCCAGCTGTGGGTCTAGATATGGTCAATCCAGGTTGCATCACAGCCCCTGAACGAATTGTGTAAGAATTTCTCTCTCTTTCCCTGTCTTTGTTTCATGGGTTTTTAAAAGTAATTTATTTTTATAATGGGGTTTAGCTGCTTTTCACGGCTGTGTTTATGCCGCTTTACACCCACTTGACACACTAACAGAGAGATATCAATACATAGGTTTTAAGATTATTACTAGTCAGATATATTCTTGTGCGGTGAATCGGGCGTGTTGAGTCCAGTTCTCTGAGCAAGGAGTAGGTCTTGTCTATTACATATTGGGTTTATGGAACGGTATCTGAGCTAATTTGAAGCTCTTGTTTTATGTATCACCCCACCTCACCTTTCCCGTTAAGCAGCCATAGTGTGTTTTCTGCATGTGTGACTCTGTTCTGTTTTGTAATTCAGTTCAAGTGTAACGGTTTTTACATTCCCTCTATAAGTGACACCTTATGAGAAGTGTCCTTTTCTGTGTGACTTATTTCACTTAGAATCGTCTTACCTAAATCCACTCATCATGCTGCTACTAGCCTTATGACATTGATTTCATGGCTGAGTGATATTCCATTGTACATAAGGACCACAACTTTTTGATCCATTTTTCGCTTTCCTGGGATATTTAAGGTGGAATGAAGTGGAGGTCCTTGTCAACAGAGCAGCCCTAAACTTTGGGGTGCTTGTGTCTTGCTGATTTTCAATTTTCCCACTTTATCCCCCCATGCGTGGAAGTGCCCTATGCTCTCTAAGCTCTGTTTTTTAGATGTTTCAGGACACACCGTACACTTCTCCAGAGTGGCTGTTGGCAATTTACATCCCGCCCATCAGTGTAGCAAGGCTCCCATTTCTCCATGGCCTGTCCTGCATTTCTGGTTTTGACACGTTTTTCAGCATGGCCCTTTTGACCACCGATGGGAAGCGAGACTTCTTTGTAGCGCTGATTTGCCTTTCCAGGTTGCTTGGTTGGCCAAAAAGGGCGTATGCGTTTTTTCCTGAATATATTCAGGAAAAAACGCATACGCCCTTTTTGGCCAAGGGCATCATTCTCAACGTTTTGCCGCTTTTCATGTGCTTTAAAGGCGATTCGAATCTACCTCCTGAAATCTGTTTCCTGCAATTCTGCCTTGATTTCAACTCCTCTTCTTTGCCTTCCCTCAATATATTTGTGGACGAGAGTTATCGTTTATAACTCTGCAGGTTTGTGAATTGCAGTGCCCTGAAGCTCCATTTTACAAGTCGCTTTTTTGGGAGCTGGCCGCAAAAGCGCAGGATGGCTTCAGGCCCTGTTCTGGTTCCGGGGGGCAGGCTGAGCCTGTGGTTAATTCTTCTTCCTGATGGGAAAATAGAGTGACCTGTGCCTGTCCCAACACCAAGAGCTAGTCTCTCATTGGTTCCCCGTCTTCCCGTTCATCCTCAGGACAAATTGCAACCTGTACGGAACAGGAGGTTAAAGGTGCTGATGCTCCAAGAAGGGAGATTGCTGGTAAAGTGGCTGGAATGGCGAACCCGAGCACAAGGAGATGAGAAATGAGGTGCATTTTAGAAACCTTTCCCCATCACACGGTGTACCATCGTCTGGGTTTCTCATGCATGTTTTCGATGTAGAAAGATGCCCTTGAACCTGGAGATTTGGGACCCATGCGATGGGTAGCACGCAGTATTACTTTAAAGGGTCTGCGTTTGCTCACCCAACCTCACCAAACCTCTCAGCCCCAAGAGTGTCCACCCTTATGTCTCATCCAGCTGTGGGTCTAGATATGGTCAATCCAGGTTGCATCACAGCCCCTGAACGAATTGTGTAAGAATTTCTCTCTCTTTCCCTGTCTTTGTTTCATGGGTTTTTAAAAGTAATTTATTTTTATAATGGGGTTTAGCTGCTTTTCACAGCTGTGTTTTTGCCGCTTTACACCCATTTGACACACTAACAGAGAGATATCAATACATAGGTTTTAAGATTATTACTATTCAGATATATTCTTGTGCGGTGAATCGGGCGTGTTGAGTCCAGTTCTCTGAGCAAGGAGTAGGTCTTGTCTATTACATATTGGGTTTATGGAACGGTATCTGAGCTAATTTGAAGCTCTTGTTTTATTTATCACCCCACCTCACCTTTCCCGTTAAGCAGCCATAGTGTGTTTTCTGCATGTGTGACTCTGTTCTGTTTTGTAATTCAGTTCAAGTGTAACGGTTTTTACATTCCCTCTATAAGTGACACCTTATGAGAAGTGTCCTTTTCTGTGTGACTTATTTCACTTAGAATCGTCTTACCTAAATCCACTCATCATGCTGCTACTAGCCTTATGACATTGATTTCATGGCTGAGTGATATTCCATTGTACATAAGGACCACAACTTTTTGATCCATTTTTCGCTTTCCTGGGATATTTAAGGTGGAATGAAGTGGAGGTCCTTGTCAACAGAGCAGCCCTAAACTTTGGGGTGCTTGTGTCTTGCTGATTTTCAATTTTCCCACTTTATCCCCCCATGTGTGGAAGTGCCCTATGCTCTCTAAGCTGTGTTTTTTAGATGTTTCAGGACACACCGTACACTTCTCCAGAGTGGCTGTTGGCAATTTACATCCCGCCCATCAGTGCAGCAAGGCTCCCATTTCTCCATGGCCTGTCCTGCATTTCTGGTTTTGACACTTTTTTCAGCATGGCCCTTTTGACCGATGGGAAGCGAGACTTCTTTGTAGCGCTGATTTGCCTTTCCAGGTGGCTTGGTTGGCCAAAAAGGGCGTATGCGTTTTTTCCTGAATATATTCAGGAAAAAACGCATACGCCCTTTTTGGCCAAGGGCATCATTGTCAACGTTTTGCCGCTTTTCATGTGCTTTAAAGGCGATTCGAATCTACCTCCTGAAATCTGTTTCCTGCAATTCTGCCTTGATTTCAAATCCTCTTCTTTGCCTTCCCTCAATATATTTGTGGACGAGAGTTATCGTTTATAACTCTGCAGATTTGTGAATTGCAGTGCCCTGAAGCTCCATTTTACAAGTCCATTTTTTGGGAGCTGGCCGCAAAAGCGCAGGATGGCTTCAGGCCCTGTTCTGGTTCCGGGGGGCAGGCTGAGCCTGTGGTTAATTCTTCTTCCTGATGGGAAAATAGAGTGACCTGCGCCTGTCCCAACACCAAGAGCTAGTCTCTCATTGGTTCCCCGTCTTCCCGTTCATCCTCAGGACAAATTGCAACCTGTACGGAACAGGAGGTTAAAGGTGCTGATGCTCCAAGTAGTGAGATTGCTGGTAAAGTGGCTGGAATGGCGAACCCGAGCTCAAGGAGATGAGAAATGAGGTGCGTTTTAGAAACCTTTCCCCATCACACGGTGTACCATCGTCTGGGTTTCTCATGCATGTTTTCGATGTAGAAAGATGCCCTTGAACCTGGAGATTTGGGACCCATGCGATGGGTAGCACGCAGTATTACTTTAAAGGGTCTGCGTTTGCTCACCCAACCTCACCAAACCTCTCAGCCCCAAGAGTGTCCACCCTTATGTCTCATCCAGCTGTGGGTCTAGATATGGTCAATCCAGGTTGCATCACAGCCCCTGAACGAATTGTGTAAGAATTTCTCTCTCTTTCCCTGTCTTTGTTTCATGGGTTTTTAAAAGTAATTTATTTTTATAATGGGGTTTAGCTGCTTTTCACAGCTGTGTTTTTGCCGCTTTACACCCATTTGACACACTAACAGAGAGATATCAATACATAGGTTTTAAGATTATTACTATTCAGATATATTCTTGTGCGGTGAATCGGGCGTGTTGAGTCCAGTTCTCTGAGCAAGGAGTAGGTCTTGTCTATTACATATTGGGTTTATGGAACGGTATCTGAGCTAATTTGAAGCTCTTGTTTTATTTATCACCCCACCTCACCTTTCCCGTTAAGCAGCCATAGTGTGTTTTCTGCATGTGTGACTCTGTTCTGTTTTGTAATTCAGTTCAAGTGTAACGGTTTTTACATTCCCTCTATAAGTGACACCTTATGAGAAGTGTCCTTTTCTGTGTGACTTATTTCACTTAGAATCGTCTTACCTAAATCCACTCATCATGCTGCTACTAGCCTTATGACATTGATTTCATGGCTGAGTGATATTCCATTGTACATAAGGACCACAACTTTTTGATCCATTTTTCGCTTTCCTGGGATATTTAAGGTGGAATGAAGTGGAGGTCCTTGTCAACAGAGCAGCCCTAAACTTTGGGGTGCTTGTGTCTTGCTGATTTTCAATTTTCCCACTTTATCCCCCCATGTGTGGAAGTGCCCTATGCTCTCTAAGCTGTGTTTTTTAGATGTTTCAGGACACACCGTACACTTCTCCAGAGTGGCTGTTGGCAATTTACATCCCGCCCATCAGTGCAGCAAGGCTCCCATTTCTCCATGGCCTGTCCTGCATTTCTGGTTTTGACACTTTTTTCAGCATGGCCCTTTTGACCGATGGGAAGCGAGACTTCTTTGTAGCGCTGATTTGCCTTTCCAGGTGGCTTGGTTGGCCAAAAAGCGCGTATGCGTTTTTTCCTGAATATATTCAGGAAAAAACGCATACGCCCTTTTTGGCCAAGGGCATCATTGTCAACGTTTTGCCGCTTTTCATGTGCTTTAAAGGCGATTCGAATCTACCTCCTGAAATCTGTTTCCTGCAATTCTGCCTTGATTTCAAATCCTCTTCTTTGCCTTCCCTCAATATATTTGTGGACGAGAGTTATCGTTTATAACTCTGCAGGTTTGTGAATTGCAGTGCCCTGAAGCTCCATTTTACAAGTCCATTTTTTGGGAGCTGGCCGCAAAAGCGCAGGATGGCTTCAGGCCCTGTTCTGGTTCCGGGGGGCAGGCTGAGCCTGTGGTTAATTCTTCTTCCTGATGGGAAAATAGAGTGACCTGCGCCTGTCCCAACACCAAGAGCTAGTCTCTCATTGGTTCCCCGTCTTCCCGTTCATCCTCAGGACAAATTGCAACCTGTACGGAACAGGAGGTTAAAGGTGCTGATGCTCCAAGTAGTGAGATTGCTGGTAAAGTGGCTGGAATGCCGAACCCGAGCTCAAGGAGATGAGAAAGGAGGTGCGTTTTAGAAACCTTTCCCGATCACACGGTGTACCATCTTCTGGGTTTCTCATGCATGTTTTCGATGTAGGAAGATGCCCTTGAACCTGGAGATTTGGGACCCATGCGATGGGTAGCACGCAGTATTACTTTAAAGGGTCTGCGTTTGCTCACCCTACCTCACCAAACCTCTCAGCCCCAAGAGTGTCGACCCTTATGTCTCATCCAGCTGTGGGTCTAGATATGGTCAATCCAGGTTGCATCACAGCCCCTGAACGAATTGTGTAAGAATTTCTCTCTCTTTCCCTGTCTTTGTTTCATGGGTTTTTAAAAGTAATTTATTTTTATAATGGGGTTTAGCTGCTTTTCACGGCTGTGTTTATGCCGCTTTACACCCACTTGACACACTAACAGAGAGATATCAATACATAGGTTTTAAGATTATTACTAGTCAGATATATTCTTGTGCGGTGAATCGGGCGTGTTGAGTCCAGTTCTCTGAGCAAGGAGTAGGTCTTGTCTATTACATATTGGGTTTATGGAACGGTATCTGAGCTAATTTGAAACTCTTGTTTTATGTATCACCCCACCTCACCTTTCCCGTTAAGCAGCCATAGTGTGTTTTCTGCATGTGTGACTCTGTTCTGTTTTGTAATTCAGTTCAAGTGTAACGGTTTTTACATTCCCTCTATAAGTGACACCTTATGAGAAGTGTCCTTTTCTGTGTGACTTATTTCACTTAGAATCGTCTTACCTAAATCCACTCATCATGCTGCTACTAGCCTTATGACATTGATTTCATGGCTGAGTGATATTCCATTGTACATAAGGACCACAACTTTTTGATCCATTTTTCGCTTTCCTGGGATATTTAAGGTGGAATGAAGTGGAGGTCCTTGTCAACAGAGCAGCCCTAAACTTTGGGGTGCTTGTGTCTTGCTGATTTTCAATTTTCCCACTTTATCCCCCCATGCGTGGAAGTGCCCTATGCTCTCTAAGCTGTGTTTTTTAGATGTTTCAGGACACACCGTACACTTCTCCAGAGTGGCTGTTGGCAATTTACATCCCGCCCATCAGTGTAGCAAGGCTCCCATTTCTCCATGGCCTGTCCTGCATTTCTGGTTTTGACACTTTTTTCAGCATGGCCCTTTTGACCACCGATGGGAAGCGAGACTTCTTTGTAGCGCTGATTTGCCTTTCCAGGTTGCTTGGTTGGCCAAAAAGGGCGTATGCGTTTTTTCCTGAATATATTCAGGAAAAAACGCATACGCCCTTTTTGGCCAAGGGCATCATTGTCAACGTTTTGCCGCTTTTCATGTGCTTTAAAGGCGATTCGAATCTACCTCCTGAAATCTGTTTCCTGCAATTCTGCCTTGATTTCAAATCCTCTTCTTTGCCTTCCCTCAATATATTTGTGGACGAGAGTTATCGTTTATAACTCTGCAGGTTTGTGAATTGCAGTGCCCTGAAGCTCCATTTTACAAGTCGCTTTTTTGGGAGCTGGCCGCAAAAGCGCAGGATGGCTTCAGGCCCTGTTCTGGTTCCGGGGGGCAGGCTGAGCCTGTGGTTAATTCTTCTTCCTGATGGGAAAATAGAGTGACCTGTGCCTGTCCCAACACCAAGAGCTAGTCTCTCATTGTTTCCCCGTCTTCCCGTTCATCCTCAGGACAAATTGCAACCTGTATGGAACAGGAGGTTAAAGGTGCTGATGCTCCAAGAAGGGAGATTGCTGGTAAAGTGGCTGGAATGGCGAACCCGAGCACAAGGAGATGAGAAATGAGGTGCGTTTTAGAAACCTTTCCCCATCACACGGTGTACCATCTTCTGGGTTTCTCATGCATGTTTTCGATGTAGGAAGATGCCCTTGAACCTGGAGATTTGGGACCCATGCGATGGGTAGCACGCAGTATTACTTTAAAGGGTCTGCGTTTGCTCACCCAACCTCACCAAACCTCTCAGCCCCAAGAGTGTCGACCCTTATGTCTCATCCAGCTGTGGGTCTAGATATGGTCAATCCAGGTTGCATCACAGCCCCTGAACGAATTGTGTAAGAATTTCTCTCTCTTTCCCTGTCTTTGTTTCATGGGTTTTTAAAAGTAATTTATTTTTATAATGGGGTTTAGCTGCTTTTCACGGCTGTGTTTATGCCGCTTTACACCCACTTGACACACTAACAGAGAGATATCAATACATAGGTTTTAAGATTATTACTAGTCAGATATATTCTTGTGCGGTGAATCGGGCGTGTTGAGTCCAGTTCTCTGAGCAAGGAGTAGGTCTTGTCTATTACATATTGGGTTTATGGAACGGTATCTGAGCTAATTTGAAGCTCTTGTTTTATGTATCACCCCACCTCACCTTTCCCGTTAAGCAACCATAGTGTGTTTTCTGCATGTGTGACTCTGTTCTGTCTTGTAATTCAGTTCAAGTGTAACGGTTTTTACATTCCCTCTATAAGTGACACCTTATGAGAAGTGTCCTTTTCTGTGTGACTTATTTCACTTAGAATCGTCTTACCTAAATCCACTCATCATGCTGCTACTAGCCTTATGACATTGATTTCATGGCTGAGTGATATTCCATTGTACATAAGGACCACAACTTTTTGATCCATTTTTCGCTTTCCTGGGATATTTAAGGTGGAATGAAGTGGAGGTCCTTGTCAACAGAGCAGCCCTAAACTTTGGGGTGCTTGTGTCTTGCTGATTTTCAATTTTCCCACTTTATCCCCCCATGCGTGGAAGTGCCCTATGCTCTCTAAGCTGTGTTTTTTAGATGTTTCAGGACACACCGTACACTTCTCCAGAGTGGCTGTTGGCAATTTACATCCCGCCCATCAGTGTAGCAAGGCTCCCATTTCTCCATGGCCTGTCCTGCATTTCTGGTTTTGACACTTTTTTCAGCATGGCCCTTTTGACCACCGATGGGAAGCGAGACTTCTTTGTAGCGCTGATTTGCCTTTCCAGGTTGCTTGGTTGGCCAAAAAGGGCGTATGCGTTTTTTCCTGAATATATTCAGGAAAAAACGCATACGCCCTTTTTGGCCAAGGGCATCATTGTCAACGTTTTGCCGCTTTTCATGTGCTTTAAAGGCGATTCGAATCTACCTCCTGAAATCTGTTTCCTGCAATTCTGCCTTGATTTCAAATCCTCTTCTTTGCCTTCCTTCAATATATTTGTGGACGAGAGTTATCGTTTATAACTCTGCAGGTTTGTGAATTGCAGTGCCCTGAAGCTCCATTTTACAAGTCGCTTTTTTGGGAGCTGGCCGCAAAAGCGCAGGATGGCTTCAGGCCCTGTTCTGGTTCCGGGGGGCAGGCTGAGCCTGTGGTTAATTCTTCTTCCTGATGGGAAAATAGAGTGACCTGTGCCTGTCCCAACACCAAGAGCTAGTCTCTCATTGGTTCCCCGTCTTCCCGTTCATCCTCAGGACAAATTGCAACCTGTACGGAACAGGAGGTTAAAGGTGCTGATGCTCCAAGTAGTGAGATTGCTGGTAAAGTGGCTGGAATGGCGAACCCGAGCTCAAGGAGATGAGAAATGAGGTGCGTTTTAGAAACCTTTCCCCATCACACGGTGTACCATCTTCTGGGTTTCTCATGCATGTTTTCAATGTAGGAAGATGCCCTTGAACCTGGAGATTTGGGACCCATGCGATGGGTAGCACGCAGTATTACTTTAAAGGGTCTGCGTTTGCTCACCCAACCTCACCAAACCTCTCAGCCCCAAGAGTGTCGACCCTTATGTCTCATCCAGCTGTGGGTCTAGATATGGTCAATCCAGGTTGCATCACAGCCCCTGAACGAATTGTGTAAGAATTTCTCTCTCTTTCCCTGTCTTTGTTTCATGGGTTTTTAAAAGTAATTTAGTTTTATAATGGGGTTTAGCTGCTTTTCACGGCTGTGTTTATGCCGCTTTACACCCACTTGACACACTAACAGAGAGATATCAATACATAGGTTTTAAGATTATTACTAGTCAGATATATTCTTGTGCGGTGAATCGGGCGTGTTGAGTCCAGTTCTCTGAGCAAGGAGTAGGTCTTGTCTATTACATATTGGGTTTATGGAACGGTATCTGAGCTAATTTGAAGCTCTTGTTTTATGTATCACCCCACCTCACCTTTCCCGTTAAGCAGCCATAGTGTGTTTTCTGCATGTGTGACTCTGTTCTGTCTTGTAATTCAGTTCAAGTGTAACGGTTTTTACATTCCCTCTATAAGTGACACCTTATGAGAAGTGTCCTTTTCTGTGTGACTTATTTCACTTAGAATCGTCTTACCTAAATCCACTCATCATGCTGCTACTAGCCTTATGACATTGATTTCATGGCTGAGTGATATTCCATTGTACATAAGGACCACAACTTTTTTATCCATTTTTCGCTTTCCTGGGATATTTAAGGTGGAATGAAGTGGAGGTCCTTGTCAACAGAGCAGCCCTAAACTTTGGGGTGCTTGTGTCTTGCTGATTTTCAATTTTCCCACTTTATCCCTCCATGCGTGGAAGTGCCCTATGCTCTCTAAGCTGTGTTTTTTAGATGTTTCAGGACACACCGTACACTTCTCCAGAGTGGCTGTTGGCAATTTACATCCCGCCCATCAGTGTAGCAAGGCTCCCATTTCTCCATGGCCTGTCCTGCATTTCTGGTTTTGACACTTTTTTCAGCATGGCCCTTTTGACCACCGATGGGAAGCGAGACTTCTTTGTAGCGCTGATTTGCCTTTCCAGGTTGCTTGGTTGGCCAAAAAGGGCGTATGCGTTTTTTCCTGAATATATTCAGGAAAAAACGCATACGCCCTTTTTGGCCAAGGGCATCATTGTCAACGTTTTGCCGCTTTTCATGTGCTTTAAAGGCGATTCGAATCTACCTCCTGAAATCTGTTTCCTGCAATTCTGCCTTGATTTCAAATCCTCTTCTTTGCCTTCCCTCAATATATTTGTGGACGAGAGTTATCGTTTATAACTCTGCAGGTTTGTGAATTGCAGTGCCCTGAAGCTCCATTTTACAAGTCGCTTTTTTGGGAGCTGGCCGCAAAAGCGCAGGATGGCTTCAGGCCCTGTTCTGGTTCAGGGGGGCAGGCTGAGCCTGTGGTTAATTCTTCTTCCTGATGGGAAAATAGAGTGACCTGTGCCTGTCCCAAAACCAAGAGCTAGTCTCTCATTGGTTCCCCGTCTTCCCGTTCATCCTCAGGACAAATTGCAACCTGTACGGAACAGGTGGTTAAAGGTGCTGATGCTCCAAGTAGGGAGATTGCTAGTAAAGTGGCTGGAATGGCGAACCCGAGCACAAGGAGATGAGCAATGAGGTGCGTTTAGAAACCTTTCCCCATCACACGGTGTACCATCTTCTGGGTTTCTCATGCATGTTTTTGATGTAGGAAGATGCCCTTGAACCTGGAGATTTGGGACCCTTGCCATGGGTAGCACGCAGTATTACTTTAAAGGGTCTGCGTTTTCTCACCCAACCTCACCAAACCTCTCAGCCCCAAGAGTGTCCACCCTTATGTCTCATCCAGCTGTGGGTCTAGATATGGTCAATCCAGGTTGCATCACAGCCCCTGAACGAATTGTGTAAGAATTTCTCTCTCTTTCATTGTCTTTGTTTCATGGGTTTTTAAAAGTAATTTATTTTTATAATGGGGTTTAGCTGCTTTTCACAGCTGTGTTTATGCCGCTTTACACCCACTTGACACACAAACAGAGAGATATCAATACATAGGTTTTAAGATTATTACTAGTCAGATATATTCTTGTGCGATGAATCGGGCGTGTTGAGTCCAGTTCTCTGAGCAGGGAGTAGGTCTTGTCTATTACATATTGGGTTTATGGAACGGTATCTGAGCTAATTTGAAACTCTTGTTTTATGTATCACCCCACCTCACCTTTCCCGTTAAGCAGCCATAGTGTGTTTTCTGCATGTGTGACTCTGTTCTGTTTTGTAATTCAGTTCAAGTGTAACGGTTTTTACATTCCCTCTATAAGTGACACCTTATGAGAAGTGTCCTTTTCTGTGTGACTTATTTCACTTAGAATCGTCGTACCTAAATCCACTCATCATGCTGCTACTAGCCTCATGACATTGATTTCATGGCTGAGTGATATTCCATTGTACATAAGGACCACAACTTTTTTATCCATTTTTCGCTTTCCTGGGATATTTAAGGTGGAATGAAGTGGAGGTCCTTGTCAACAGAGCAGCCCTAAACGTTGGGGTGCTTGTGTCTTGCTGATTTTCAATTTTCCCACTTTATCCCCCCATGCGTGGAAGTGCCCTATGCTCTCAAAGCTGTGTTTTTTAGATGTGTCAGGACACACCGTACCCTTCTCCAGAGTGGCTGTTGGCAATTTACATCCCGCCCATCAGTGTAGCAAGGCTCCCATTTCTCCATGGCCTGTCCTGCATTTCTGGTTTTGACACTTTTTTCAGCATGGCCCTTTTGACCGATGGGAAGCGAGACTTCTTTGTAGCGCTGATTTGCCTTTCCAGGTGGCTTGGTTGGCCAAAAAGGGCGTATGCGTTTTTTCCTGAATATATTCAGGAAAAAACGCATACGCCCTTTTTGGCCAAGGGCATCATTGTCAACGTTTTGCCGCTTTTCATGTGCTTTAAAGGGGATTCGAATCTACCTCCTGAAATCTGTTTCCTGCAATTCTGCCTTGATTTCAAATCCTCTTCTTTGCCTTCCCTCAATATATTTGTGGACGAGAGTTATCATTTATAACTCTGCAGGTTTGTGAATTGCAGTGCCCTGAATCTCAATTTTACAACTCGCTTTTTTGGGAGCTGGCCGCAAAAGCGCAGGATGGCTTCAGGCCCTGTTCTGGTTCCGGGGGGCAGGCTGAGCCTGTGGTTAATTCTTCTTCCTGATGGGAAAATAGAGTGACCTGTGCCTGTCCCAACACCAAGAGCTAGTCTCTCATTGGTTCCCCGTCTTCCCGTTCATCCTCAGGACAAATTGCAACCTGTACGGAACAGGAGGTTAAAGGTGCTGATGCTCCAAGTAGGGAGATTGCTAGTAAAGTGGCTGGAATGGCGAACCCGAGCACAAGGAGATGAGAAATGAGGTGCGTTTTAGAAACCTTTCCCCATCACACGGTGTACCATCTTCTGGGTTTCTCGTGCATGTTTTTGATGTAGGAAGATGCCCTTGAACCTGGAGATTTGGGACCCATGCGATGGGTAGCACGCAGTATTACTTTAAAGGGTCTGCGTTTGCTCACCTAACCTCACCAAACCTCTCAGCCCCAAGAGTGTCCACCCTTATGTCTCATCCAGCTGTGGGTCTAGATATGGTCAATCCAGGTTGCATCACAGCCCCTGAACGAATTGTGTAAAAATTTCTCTCTCTTTCCCTGTCTTTGTTTCATGGGTTTTTAAAAGTAATTTATTTTTATAATGGGGTTTAGCTGCTTTTCACGGCTGTGTTTATGCCGCTTTACACCCACTTGACACACAAACAGAGAGATATCTATACATAGGTTTTAAGATTATTACTAGTCAGATATATTCTTGTGCGGTGAATCGGGTGTGTTGAGTCCAGTTCTCTGAGCAAGGAGTAGGTCTTGTCTATTACATATTGGGTTTATGCAACGGTATCTGAGCTAATTTGAAACTCTTGTTTTATGTATCACCCCACCTCACCTTTCCCGTTAAGCAGCCATAGTGTGTTTTCTGCATGTGTGATTCTGTTCTGTTTTGTAATTCAGTTCAAGTGTAACGATTTTTACATTCCCTCTATAAGTGACACCTTATGAGAAGTGTCCTTTTCTCTGTGACTTATTTCACTTAGAATCGTCGTACCTAAATCCACTCATCATGCTGCTACTAGCCTTATGACATTGATTTCATGGCTGAGTGATATTCCATTGTACATAAGGACCACAACTTTTTTATCCATTTTTCGCTTTCCTGGGATATTTAAGGTGGAATGAAGTGGAGGTCCTTGTCAACAGAGCAGCCCTAAACTTTGGGGTGCCTGTGTCTTGCTGATTTTCAATTTTCCCACTTTATACCCCCATGCGTGGAAGTGCCCTATGCTCTCTAAGCTGTGTTTTATAGATGTTTCAGGACACACCGTACCCTTCTCCAGAGTGGCTGTTGGCAATTTACATCCCGCCCATCAGTGTAGCAAGGCTCCCATTTCTCCATGGCCTGTCCTGCATTTCTGGTTTGGACACTTTTTTCAGCATGGCCCTTTTGACCGATGGGAAGCGAGACTTCTTTGTAGCGCTGATTTGCCTTTCCAGGTTGCTTGGTTGGCCAAAAAGGGCGTAGGCGTTTTTTCCTGAATATATTCTGGAAAAAACACCTACGCCCTTTTTGGCCAAGGGCATCATTGTCAACGTTTTGCTGCTTTTCACGTGCTTTAAAGGCGATTCGAATCTACCTCCTGAAATCTGTTTCCTGCAATTCTGCCTTGATTTCAAATCCTCTTCTTTGCCTTCCCTCAATATATTTGTGGACGAGAGTTATCATTTATAACTCTGCAGGTTTGTGAATTGCAGTGCCCTGAATCTCAATTTTACAACTCGCTTTTTTGGGAGCTGGCCGCAAAAGCGCAGGATGGCTTCAGGCCCTGTTCTGGTTCCGGGGGGCAGGCTGAGCCTGTGGTTAATTCTTCTTCCTGATGGGAAAATAGAGTGACCTGTGCCTGTCCCAACACCAAGAGCTAGTTTCTCATTGGTTCCCCGTCTTCCCGTTCATCCTCAGGACAAATTGCAACCTGTACGGAACAGGAGGTTAAAGGTGCTGATGCTCCAAGTAGGGAGATTGCTAGTAAAGTGGCTGGAATGGCGAACCCGAGCACAAGGAGATGAGAAATGAGGTGCGTTTTAGAAACCTTTCCCCATCACACGGTGTACCATCTTCTGGGTTTCTCATGCATGGTTTCGATGTAGGAAGATGCCCTTGAACCTGGAGATTTGGGACCTATGCGATGGGTAGCACGCAGTATTACTTTAAAGGGTCTGCGTTTGCTCACCCAACCTCACCAAACCTCTCAGCCCCAAGAGTGTCCACCCTTATGTCTCATCCAGCTGTGGGTCTAGATATGGTCAATCCAGGTTGCATCACAGCCCCTGAACGAATTGTGTAAAAATTTCTCTCTCTTTCACTGTCTTTGTTTCATGGGTTTTTAAAAGTAATTTATTTTTATAATGGGGTTTAGCTGCTTTTCACGGCTGTGTTTATGCCGCTTTACACCCACTTGACACACAAACAGAGAGATATCAATACATAGGTTTTAAGATTATTACTAGTCAGATATATTCTTGTGCGATGAATCGGGCGTGTTGAGTCCAGTTCTCTGAGCAGGGAGTAGGTCTTGTCTATTACATATTGGGTTTATGGAACGGTATCTGAGCTAATTTGAAACTCTTGTTTTATGTATCACCCCACCTCACCTTTCCCGTTAAGCAGCCATAGTGTGTTTTCTGCATGTGTGACTCTGTTCTGTTTTGTAATTCAGTTCAAGTGTAACGATTTTTACATTCCCTCTATAAGTGACACCTTATGAGAAGTGTCCTTTTCTGTGTGACTTATTTCACTTAGAATCGTCGTACCTAAATCCACTCATCATGCTGCTACTAGCCTTATGACATTGATTTCATGGCTGAGTGATATTCCATTGTACATAAGGACCACAACTTTTTTATCCATTTTTCGCTTTCCTGGGATATTTAAGGTGGAATGAAGTGGAGGTCCTTGTCAACAGAGCAGCCCTAAACTTTGGGGTGCTTGTGTCTTGCTGATTTTCAATTTTCCCACTTTATACCCCCATGCGTGGAAGTGCCCTATGCTCTCTAAGCTGTGTTTTATAGATGTTTCAGGACACACCGTACCCTTCTCCAGAGTGGCTGTTGGCAATTTACATCCCGCCCATCAGTGTAGCAAGGCTCCCATTTCTCCATGGCCTGTCCTGCATTTCTGGTTTGGACACTTTTTTCAGCATGGCCCTTTTGACCGATGGGAAGTGAGACTTCTTTGTAGCGCTGATTTGCCTTTCCAGGTTGCTTGGTTGGCCAAAAAGGGCGTAGGAGTTTTTTCCTGAATATATTCAGGAAAAAACGCCCACGCCCTTTTTGGCCAAGGGCATCATTGTCAACGTTTTGCTGCTTTTCACGTGCTTTAAAGGCGATTCGAATCTACCTCCTGAAATCTGTTTCCTGCAATTCTGCCTTGATTTCGAATCCTCTTCTTTGCCTTCCCTCAATATATTTGTGGACGAGAGTTATCATTTATAACTCAGCAGGTTTGTGAATTGCAGTGCCCTGAAGCTCCATTTTACAACTCGCTTTTTTGGGACTGGCCGCAAAAGCGCAGGATGGCTTCAGGCCCTGTTCTGGTTCCGGGGGGCAGGCTGAGCCTGTGGTTAATTCTTCTTCCTGATGGGAAAATAGAGTGACCTGTGCCTGTCCCAACACCAGGAGCTAGTCTCTCATTGGTTCCCCGTCTTCCCGTTCATCCTCAGGACAAATTGCAACCTGTACGGAACAGGAGGTTAAAGGTGCTGATGCTCCAAGTAGGGAGATTGCTAGTAAAGTGGCTGGAATGGCGAACCCGAGCACAAGGAGATGAGAAATGAGGTGCGTTTTAGAAACCTTTCCCCATCACACGGTGTACCATCTTCTGGGTTTCTCATGCATGTTTTTGATGTAGGAAGATGCCCTTGAACCTGGAGATTTGGGACCCATGCGATGGGTAGCACGCAGTATTACTTTAAAGGGTCTGCGTTTGCTCACCCAACCTCACCAAACCTCTCAGCCCCAAGAGTGTCCACCCTTATGTCTCATCCAGCTGTGGGTCTAGATATGGTCAATCCAGGTTGCATCACAGCCCCTGAACGAATTGTGTAAAAAATTCTCTCTCTTTCACTGTCTTTGTTTCATGGGTTTTTAAAAGTAATTTATTTTTATAACGGGGTTTAGCTGCTTTTCATGGCTGTGTTTATGCCGCTTTACACCCACTTGACACACAAACAGAGAGATATCAATACATAGGTTTTAAGATTATTACTAGTCAGATATATTCTTGTGCGATGAATCGGGCGTGTTGAGTCCAGTTCTCTGAGCAGGGAGTAGGTCTTGTCTATTACATATTGGGTTTATGGAACGGTATCTGAGCTAATTTGAAACTCTTGTTTTATGTATCACCCCACCTCACCTTTCCCGTTAAGCAGCCATAGTGTGTTTTCTGCATGTGTGACTCTGTTCTGTTTTGTAATTCAGTTCAAGTGTAACGATTTTTACATTCCCTCTATAAGTGACACCTTATGAGAAGTGTCCTTTTCTGTGTGACTTATTTCACTTAGAATCGTCGTACCTAAATCCACTCATCATGCTGCTACTAGCCTTATGACATTGATTTCATGGCTGAGTGATATTCCATTGTACATAAGGACCACAACTTTTTTATCCATTTTTCGCTTTCCTGGGATATTTAAGGTGGAATGAAGTGGAGGTCCTTGTCAACAGAGCAGCCCTAAACTTTGGGGTGCTTGTGTCTTGCTGATTTTCAATTTTCCCACTTTATATCCCCATGCGTGGAAGTGCCCTATGCTCTCTAAGCTGTGTTTTATAGATGTTTCAGGACACACCGTACCCTTCTCCAGAGTGGCTGTTGGCAATTTACATCCCGCCCATCAGTGTAGCAAGGCTCCCATTTCTCCATGGCCTGTCCTGCATTTCTGGTTTTGACACGTTTTTCAGCATGGCCCTTTTGACCGATGGGAAGTGAGACTTCTTTGTAGCGCTGATTTGCCTTTCCAGGTTGCTTGGTTGGCCAAAAAGGGCGTAGGCGTTTTTTCCTGAATATATTCAGGAAAAAACGCCTACGCCCTTTTTGGCCAAGGGCATCATTGTCAACGTTTTGCTGCTTTTCACGTGCTTTAAAAGCGATTCGAATCTACCTCCTGAAATCTGTTTCCTGCAATTCTGCCTTGATTTCAAATCCTCTTCTTTGCCTTCCCTCAATATATTTGTGGACGAGAGTTATCATTTATAACTGTGCAGGTTTGTGAATTGCAGTGCCCTGAAGCTCCATTTTACAACTCGCTTTTTTGGGAGCTGGCCGCAAAAGCGCAGGATGACTTCAGGCCCTGTTCTGGTTCCGGGGGGCAGGCTGAGCCTGTGGTTAATTCTTCTTCCTGATGGGAAAATAGAGTGACCTGTGCTTGTCCCAACACCAAGAGCTAGTGTCTCATTGGTTCCCCGTCTTCCCGTTCATCCTCAGGACAAATTGCAACCTGTACGGAATAGGAGGTTAAAGGTGCTGATGCTCCAAGTAGGGAGATTGCTAGTAAAGTGGCTGGAAGGGCGAACCCGAGCACAAGGAGATGAGAAATGAGGTGCGTTTTAGAAACATTTCCCCATCACACGGTGTACCATCTTCTGGGTTTCTCATGCATGTTTTTGATGTAGGAAGATGCCCTTGAACCTGGAGATTTGGGACCCATGCGATGGGTAGCACGCAGTATTACTTTAAAGGGTCTGCGTTTGCTCACCTAACCTCACCAAACCTCTCAGCCCCAAGAGTGTCCACCCTTATGTCTCATCCAGCTGTGGGTCTAGATATGGTCAATCCAGGTTGCACCACAGCCACTGAACGAATTGTGTAAAAATTTCTCTCTCTTTCACTGTCTTTGTTTCATGGGTTTTTAAAAGTAATTTATTTTTATAATGGGGTTTAGCTGCTTTTCACGGCTGTGTTTATGCCGCTTTACACCCACTTGACACACAAACAGAGAGATATCTATACATAGGTTTTAAGATTATTACTAGTCAGATATATTCTTGTGCGGTGAATCGGGCGTGTTGAGTCCAGTTCTCTGAGCAAGGAGTAGGTCTTGTCTATTACATATTGGGTTTATGGAACGGTATCTGAGCTAATTTGAAACTCTTGTTTTATGTATCATCCCACCTCACCTTTCCCGTTAAGCAGCCATAGTGTGTTTTCTGCATGTGTGATTCTGTTCTGTTTTGTAATTCAGTTCAAGTGTAACGATTTTTACATTCCCTCTATAAGTGACACCTTATGAGAAGTGTCCTTTTCTGTGTGACTTATTTCACTTAGAATCGTCTTACCTAAATCCACTCATCATGCTGCTACTAGCCTTATGACATTGATTTCATGGCTGAGTGATATTCCATTGTACATAAGGACCACAACTTTTTTATCCATTTTTCGCTTTCCTGGGATATTTAAGGTGGAATGAAGTGGAGGTCCTTGTCAACAGAGCAGCCCTAAACTTTGGGGTGCCTGTGTCTTGCTGATTTTCAATTTTCCCACTTTATACCCCCATGCGTGGAAGTGCCCTATGCTCTCTAAGCTGTGTTTTATAGATGTTTCAGGACACACCGTACCCTTCTCCAGAGTGGCTGTTGGCAATTTACATCCCGCCCATCAGTGTAGCAAGGCTCCCATTTCTCCATGGCCTGTCCTGCATTTCTGGTTTGGACACTTTTTTCAGCATGGCCCTTTTGACCGATGGGAAGCGAGACTTCTTTGTAGCGCTGATTTGCCTTTCCAGGTTGCTTGGTTGGCCAAAAAGGGCGTAGGCGTTTTTTCCTGAATATATTCTGGAAAAAACACCTACGCCCTTTTTGGCCAAGGGCATCATTGTCAACGTTTTGCTGCTTTTCACGTGCTTTAAAGGCGATTCGAATCTACCTCCTGAAATCTGTTTCCTGCAATTCTGCCTTGATGTCAAATCCTCTTCTTTGCCTTCCCTCAATATATTTGTGGACGAGAGTTATCATTTATAACTCTGCAGGTTTGTGAATTGCAGTGCCCTGAATCTCAATTTTACAACTCGCTTTTTTGGGAGCTGGCCGCAAAAGCGCAGGATGGCTTCAGGCCCTGTTCTGGTTCCGGGGGGCAGGCTGAGCCTGTGGTTAATTCTTCTTCCTGATGGGAAAATAGAGTGACCTGTGCCTGTCCCAACACCAAGAGCTAGTTTCTCATTGGTTCCCCGTCTTCCCGTTCATCCTCAGGACAAATTGCAACCTGTACGGAACAGGAGGTTAAAGGTGCTGATGCTCCAAGTAGGGAGATTGCTAGTAAAGTGGCTGGAATGGCGAACCCGAGCACAAGGAGATGAGAAATGAGGTGCGTTTTAGAAACCTTTCCCCATCACACGGTGTACCATCTTCTGGGTTTCTCATGCATGGTTTCGATGTAGGAAGATGCCCTTGAACCTGGAGATTTGGGACCCATGCGATGGGTAGCACGCAGTATTACTTTAAAGGGTCTGCGTTTGCTCACCCAACCTCACCAAACCTCTCAGCCCCAAGAGTGTCCACCCTTATGTCTCACCCAGCTGTGGGTCTAGATATGGTCAATCCAGGTTGCATCACAGCCCCTGAACGAATTGTGTAAAAATTTCTCTCTCTTTCACTGTCTTTGTTTCATGGGTTTTTAAAAGTAATTTATTTTTATAATGGGGTTTAGCTGCTTTTCACGGCTGTGTTTATGCCGCTTTACACCCACTTGACACACAAACAGAGAGATATCAATACATAGGTTTTAAGATTATTACTAGTCAGATATATTCTTGTGCGATGAATCGGGCGTGTTGAGTCCAGTTCTCTGAGCAGGGAGTAGGTCTTGTCTATTACATATTGGGTTTATGGAACGGTATCTGAGCTAATTTGAAACTCTTGTTTTATGTATCACCCCACCTCACCTTTCCCGTTAAGCAGCCATAGTGTGTTTTCTGCATGTGTGACTCTGTTCTGTTTTGTAATTCAGTTCAAGTGTAACGATTTTTACATTCCCTCTATAAGTGACACCTTATGAGAAGTGTCCTTTTCTGTGTGACTTATTTCACTTAGAATCGTCGTACCTAAATCCACTCATCATGCTGCTACTAGCCTTATGACATTGATTTCATGGCTGAGTGATATTCCATTGTACATAAGGACCACAACTTTTTTATCCATTTTTCGCTTTCCTGGGATATTTAAGGTGGAATGAAGTGGAGGTCCTTGTCAACAGAGCAGCCCTAAACTTTGGGGTGCTTGTGTCTTGCTGATTTTCAATTTTCCCACTTTATACCCCCATGCGTGGAAGTGCCCTATGCTCTCTAAGCTGTGTTTTATAGATGTTTCAGGACACACCGTACCCTTCTCCAGAGTGGCTGTTGGCAATTTACATCCCGCCCATCAGTGTAGCAAGGCTCCCATTTCTCCATGGCCTGTCCTGCATTTCTGGTTTTGACACGTTTTTCAGCATGGCCCTTTTGACCGATGGGAAGTGAGACTTCTTTGTAGCGCTGATTTGCCTTTCCAGGTTGCTTGGTTGGCCAAAAAGGGCGTAGGCGTTTTTTCCTGAATATATTCAGGAAAAAACGCCTACGCCCTTTTTGGCCAAGGGCATCATTGTCAACGTTTTGCTGCTTTTCACGTGCTTTAAAAGCGATTCGAATCTACCTCCTGAAATCTGTTTCCTGCAATTCTGCCTTGATTTCAAATCCTCTTCTTTGCCTTCCCTCAATATATTTGTGGACGAGAGTTATCATTTATAACTGTGCAGGTTTGTGAATTGCAGTGCCCTGAAGCTCCATTTTACAACTCGCTTTTTTGGGAGCTGGCCGCAAAAGCGCAGGATGACTTCAGGCCCTGTTCTGGTTCCGGGGGGCAAGCTGAGCCTGTGGTTAATTCTTCTTCCTGATGGGAAAATAGAGTGACCTGTGCTTGTCCCAACACCAAGAGCTAGTGTCTCATTGGTTCCCCGTCTTCCCGTTCATCCTCAGGACAAATTGCAACCTGTACGGAATAGGAGGTTAAAGGTGCTGATGCTCCAAGTAGGGAGATTGCTAGTAAAGTGGCTGGAAGGGCGAACCCGAGCACAAGGAGATGAGAAATGAGGTGCGTTTTAGAAACATTTCCCCATCACACGGTGTACCATCTTCTGGGTTTCTCATGCATGTTTTTGATGTAGGAAGATGCCCTTGAACCTGGAGATTTGGGACCCATGCGATGGGTAGCACGCAGTATTACTTTAAAGGGTCTGCGTTTGCTCACCTAACCTCACCAAACCTCTCAGCCCCAAGAGTGTCCACCCTTATGTCTCATCCAGCTGTGGGTCTAGATATGGTCAATCCAGGTTGCACCACAGCCACTGAACGAATTGTGTAAAAATTTCTCTCTCTTTCACTGTCTTTGTTTCATGGGTTTTTAAAAGTAATTTATTTTTATAATGGGGTTTAGCTGCTTTTCACGGCTGTGTTTATGCCGCTTTACACCCACTTGACACACAAACAGAGAGATATCTATACATAGGTTTTAAGATTATTACTAGTCAGATATATTCTTGTGCGGTGAATCGGGCGTGTTGAGTCCAGTTCTCTGAGCAAGGAGTAGGTCTTGTCTATTACATATTGGGTTTATGCAACGGTATCTGAGCTAATTTGAAACTCTTGTTTTATGTATCACCCCACCTCACCTTTCCCGTTAAGCAGCCATAGTGTGTTTTCTGCATGTGTGATTCTGTTCTGTTTTGTAATTCAGTTCAAGTGTAACGATTTTTACATTCCCTCTATAAGTGACACCTTATGAGAAGTGTCCTTTTCTCTGTGACTTATTTCACTTAGAATCGTCGTACCTAAATCCACTCATCATGCTGCTACTAGCCTTATGACATTGATTTCATGGCTGAGTGATATTCCATTGTACATAAGGACCACAACTTTTTTATCCATTTTTCGCTTTCCTGGGATATTTAAGGTGGAATGAAGTGGAGGTCCTTGTCAACAGAGCAGCCCTAAACTTTGGGGTGCCTGTGTCTTGCTGATTTTCAATTTTCCCACTTTATACCCCCATGCGTGGAAGTGCCCTATGCTCTCTAAGCTGTGTTTTATAGATGTTTCAGGACACACCGTACCCTTCTCCAGAGTGGCTGTTGGCAATTTACATCCCGCCCATCAGTGTAGCAAGGCTCCCATTTCTCCATGGCCTGTCCTGCATTTCTGGTTTGGACACTTTTTTCAGCATGGCCCTTTTGACCGATGGGAAGCGAGACTTCTTTGTAGCGCTGATTTGCCTTTCCAGGTTGCTTGGTTGGCCAAAAAGGGCGTAGGCGTTTTTTCCTGAATATATTCTGGAAAAAACACCTACGCCCTTTTTGGCCAAGGGCATCATTGTCAACGTTTTGCTGCTTTTCACGTGCTTTAAAGGCGATTCGAATCTACCTCCTGAAATCTGTTTCCTGCAATTCTGCCTTGATTTCAAATCCTCTTCTTTGCCTTCCCTCAATATATTTGTGGACGAGAGTTATCATTTATAACTCTGCAGGTTTGTGAATTGCAGTGCCCTGAATCTCAATTTTACAACTCGCTTTTTTGGGAGCTGGCCGCAAAAGCGCAGGATGGCTTCAGGCCCTGTTCTGGTTCCGGGGGGCAGGCTGAGCCTGTGGTTAATTCTTCTTCCTGATGGGAAAATAGAGTGACCTGTGCCTGTCCCAACACCAAGAGCTAGTTTCTCATTGGTTCCCCGTCTTCCCGTTCATCCTCAGGACAAATTGCAACCTGTACGGAACAGGAGGTTAAAGGTGCTGATGCTCCAAGTAGGGAGATTGCTAGTAAAGTGGCTGGAATGGCGAACCCGAGCACAAGGAGATGAGAAATGAGGTGCGTTTTAGAAACCTTTCCCCATCACACGGTGTACCATCTTCTGGGTTTCTCATGCATGGTTTCGATGTAGGAAGATGCCCTTGAACCTGGAGATTTGGGACCCATGCGATGGGTAGCACGCAGTATTACTTTAAAGGGTCTGCGTTTGCTCACCCAACCTCACCAAACCTCTCAGCCCCAAGAGTGTCCACCCTTATGTCTCATCCAGCTGTGGGTCTAGATATGGTCAATCCAGGTTGCATCACAGCCCCTGAACGAATTGTGTAAAAATTTCTCTCTCTTTCACTGTCTTTGTTTCATGGGTTTTTAAAAGTAATTTATTTTTATAATGGGGTTTAGCTGCTTTTCACGGCTGTGTTTATGCCGCTTTACACCCACTTGACACACAAACAGAGAGATATCAATACATAGGTTTTAAGATTATTACTAGTCAGATATATTCTTGTGCGATGAATCGGGCGTGTTGAGTCCAGTTCTCTGAGCAGGGAGTAGGTCTTGTCTATTACATATTGGGTTTATGGAACGGTATCTGAGCTAATTTGAAACTCTTGTTTTATGTATCACCCCACCTCACCTTTCCCGTTAAGCAGCCATAGTGTGTTTTCTGCATGTGTGACTCTGTTCTGTTTTGTAATTCAGTTCAAGTGTAACGATTTTTACATTCCCTCTATAAGTGACACCTTATGAGAAGTGTCCTTTTCTGTGTGACTTATTTCACTTAGAATCGTCGTACCTAAATCCACTCATCATGCTGCTACTAGCCTTATGACATTGATTTCATGGCTGAGTGATATTCCATTGTACATAAGGACCACAACTTTTTTATCCATTTTTCGCTTTCCTGGGATATTTAAGGTGGAATGAAGTGGAGGTCCTTGTCAACAGAGCAGCCCTAAACTTTGGGGTGCTTGTGTCTTGCTGATTTTCAATTTTCCCACTTTATACCCCCATGCGTGGAAGTGCCCTATGCTCTCTAAGCTGTGTTTTATAGATGATTCAGGACACACCGTACCCTTCTCCAGAGTGGCTGTTGGCAATTTACATCCCGCCCATCAGTGTAGCAAGGCTCCCATTTCTCCATGGCCTGTCCTGCATTTCTGGTTTGGACACTTTTTTCAGCATGGCCCTTTTGACCGTTGGGAAGTGAGACTTCTTTGTAGCGCTGATTTGCCTTTCCAGGTTGCTTGGTTGGCCAAAAAGGGCGTAGGAGTTTTTTCCTGAATATATTCATGAAAAAACGCCCACGCCCTTTTTGGCCAAGGGCATCATTGTCAACATTTTGCTGCTTTTCACGTGCTTTAAAGGCGATTCGAATCTACCTCCTGAAATCTGTTTCCTGCAATTCTGCCTTGATTTCGAATCCTCTTCTTTGCCTTCCCTCAATATATTTGTGGACGAGAGTTATCATTTATAACTCAGCAGGTTTGTGAATTGCAGTGCCCTGAAGCTCCATTTTACAACTCGCTTTTTTGGGACTGGCCGCAAAAGCGCAGGATGGCTTCAGGCCCTATTCTGGTTCCGGGGGGCAGGCTGAGCCTGTGGTTAATTCTTCTTCCTGATGGGAAAATAGAGTGACCTGTGCCTGTCCCAACACCAGGAGCTAGTCTCTCATTGGTTCCCCGTCTTCCCGTTCATCCTCAGGACAAATTGCAACCTGTACGGAACAGGAGGTTAAAGGTGCTGATGCTCCAAGTAGGGAGATTGCTAGTAAAGTGGCTGGAATGGCGAACCCGAGCACAAGGAGATGAGAAATGAGGTGCGTTTTAGAAACCTTTCCCCATCACACGGTGTACCATCTTCTGGGTTTCTCATGCATGTTTTTGATGTAGGAAGATGCCCTTGAACCTGGAGATTTGGGACCCATGCGATGGGTAGCACGCAGTATTACTTTAAAGGGTCTGCGTTTGCTCACCCAACCTCACCAAACCTCTCAGCCCCAAGAGTGTCCACCCTTATGTCTCATCCAGCTGTGGGTCTAGATATGGTCAATCCAGGTTGCATCACAGCCCCTGAACGAATTGTGTAAAAATTTCTCTCTCTTTCACTGTCTTTGTTTCATGGGTTTTTAAAAGTAATTTATTTTTATAATGGGGTTTAGCTGCTTTTCACGGCTGTGTTTATGCCGCTTTACACCCACTTGACACACAAACAGAGAGATATCTATACATAGGTTTTAAGATTATTACTAGTCAGATATATTCTTGTGCGGTGAATCGGGTGTGTTGAGTCCAGTTCTCTGAGCAAGGAGTAGGTCTTGTCTATTACATATTGGGTTTATGCAACGGTATCTGAGCTAATTTGAAACTCTTGTTTTATGTATCACCCCACCTCACCTTTCCCGTTAAGCAGCCATAGTGTGTTTTCTGCATGTGTGATTCTGTTTTGTTTTGTAATTCAGTTCAAGTGTAACGATTTTTACATTCCCTCTATAAGTGACACCTTATGAGAAGTGTCCTTTTCTCTGTGACTTATTTCACTTAGAATCGTCGTACCTAAATCCACTCATCATGCTGCTACTAGCCTTATGACATTGATTTCATGGCTGAGTGATATTCCATTGTACATAAGGACCACAACTTTTTTATCCATTTTTCGCTTTCCTGGGATATTTAAGGTGGAATGAAGTGGAGGTCCTTGTCAACAGAGCAGCCCTAAACTTTGGGGTGCCTGTGTCTTGCTGATTTTCAATTTTCCCACTTTATACCCCCATGCGTGGAAGTGCCCTATGCTCTCTAAGCTGTGTTTTATAGATGTTTCAGGACACACCGTACCCTTCTCCAGAGTGGCTGTTGGCAATTTACATCCCGCCCATCAGTGTAGCAAGGCTCCCATTTCTCCATGGCCTGTCCTGCATTTCTGGTTTGGACACTTTTTTCAGCATGGCCCTTTTGACCGATGGGAAGCGAGACTTCTTTGTAGCGCTGATTTGCCTTTCCAGGTTGCTTGGTTGGCCAAAAAGGGCGTAGGCGTTTTTTCCTGAATATATTCTGGAAAAAACACCTACGCCCTTTTTGGCCAAGGGCATCATTGTCAACGTTTTGCTGCTTTTCACGTGCTTTAAAGGCGATTCGAATCTACCTCCTGAAATCTGTTTCCTGCAATTCTGCCTTGATTTCAAATCCTCTTCTTTGCCTTCCCTCAATATATTTGTGGACGAGAGTTATCATTTATAACTCTGCAGGTTTGTGAATTGCAGTGCCCTGAATCTCAATTTTACAACTCGCTTTTTTGGGAGCTGGCCGCAAAAGCGCAGGATGGCTTCAGGCCCTGTTCTGGTTCCGGGGGGCAGGCTGAGCCTGTGGTTAATTCTTCTTCCTGATGGGAAAATAGAGTGACCTGTGCCTGTCCCAACACCAAGAGCTAGTTTCTCATTGGTTCCCCGTCTTCCCGTTCATCCTCAGGACAAATTGCAACCTGTACGGAACAGGAGGTTAAAGGTGCTGATGCTCCAAGTAGGGAGATTGCTAGTAAAGTGGCTGGAATGGCGAACCCGAGCACAAGGAGATGAGAAATGAGGTGCGTTTTAGAAACCTTTCCCCATCACACGGTGTACCATCTTCTGGGTTTCTCATGCATGGTTTCGATGTAGGAAGATGCCCTTGAACCTGGAGATTTGGGACCCATGCGATGGGTAGCACGCAGTATTACTTTAAAGGGTCTGCGTTTGCTCACCTAACCTCACCAAACCTCTCAGCCCCAAGAGTGTCCACCCTTATGTCTCATCCAGCTGTGGGTCTAGATATGGTCAATCCAGGTTGCATCACAGCCCCTGAACGAATTGTGTAAAAATTTCTCTCTCTTTCACTGTCTTTGTTTCATGGGTTTTTAAAAGTAATTTATTTTTATAATGGGGTTTAGCTGCTTTTCACGGCTGTGTTTATGCCGCTTTACACCCACTTGACACACAAACAGAGAGATATCAATACATAGGTTTTAAGATTATTACTAGTCAGATATATTCTTGTGCGATGAATCGGGCGTGTTGAGTCCAGTTCTCTGAGCAGGGAGTAGGTCTTGTCTATTACATATTGGGTTTATGGAACGGTATCTGAGCTAATTTGAAACTCTTGTTTTATGTATCACCCCACCTCACCTTTCCCGTTAAGCAGCCATAGTGTGTTTTCTGCATGTGTGACTCTGTTCTGTTTTGTAATTCAGTTCAAGTGTAACGATTTTTACATTCCCTCTATAAGTGACACCTTATGAGAAGTGTCCTTTTCTGTGTGACTTATTTCACTTAGAATCGTCGTACCTAAATCCACTCATCATGCTGCTACTAGCCTTATGACATTGATTTCATGGCTGAGTGATATTCCATTGTACATAAGGACCACAACTTTTTTATCCATTTTTCGCTTTCCTGGGATATTTAAGGTGGAATGAAGTGGAGGTCCTTGTCAACAGAGCAGCCCTAAACTTTGGGGTGCTTGTGTCTTGCTGATTTTCAATTTTCCCACTTTATACCCCCATGCGTGGAAGTGCCCTATGCTCTCTAAGCTGTGTTTTATAGATGTTTCAGGACACACCGTACCCTTCTCCAGAGTGGCTGTTGGCAATTTACATCCCGCCCATCAGTGTAGCAAGGCTCCCATTTCTCCATGGCCTGTCCTGCATTTCTGGTTTGGACACTTTTTTCAGCATGGCCCTTTTGACCGATGGGAAGTGAGACTTCTTTGTAGCGCTGATTTGCCTTTCCAGGTTGCTTGGTTGGCCAAAAAGGGCGTAGGAGTTTTTTCCTGAATATATTCAGGAAAAAACGCCCACGCCCTTTTTGGCCAAGGGCATCATTGTCAACGTTTTGCTGCTTTTCACGTGCTTTAAAGGCGATTCGAATCTACCTCCTGAAATCTGTTTCCTGCAATTCTGCCTTGATTTCGAATCCTCTTCTTTGCCTTCCCTCAATATATTTGTGGACGAGAGTTATCATTTATAACTCAGCAGGTTTGTGAATTGCAGTGCCCTGAAGCTCCATTTTACAACTCGCTTTTTTGGGACTGGCCGCAAAAGCGCAGGATGGCTTCAGGCCCTGTTCTGGTTCCGGGGGGCAGGCTGAGCCTGTGGTTAATTCTTCTTCCTGATGGGAAAATAGAGTGACCTGTGCCTGTCCCAACACCAGGAGCTAGTCTCTCATTGGTTCCCCGTCTTCCCGTTCATCCTCAGGACAAATTGCAACCTGTACGGAACAGGAGGTTAAAGGTGCTGATGCTCCAAGTAGGGAGATTGCTAGTAAAGTGGCTGGAATGGGGAACCCGAGCACAAGGAGATGAGAAATGAGGTGCGTTTTAGAAACCTTTCCCCATCACACGGTGTACCATCTTCTGGGTTTCTCATGCATGTTTTTGATGTAGGAAGATGCCCTTGAACCTGGAGATTTGGGACCCATGCGATGGGTAGCACGCAGTATTACTTTAAAGGGTCTGCGTTTGCTCACCCAACCTCACCAAACCTCTCAGCCCCAAGAGTGTCCACCCTTATGTCTCATCCAGCTGTGGGTCTAGATATGGTCAATCCAGGTTGCATCACAGCCCCTGAACGAATTGTGTAAAAATTTCTCTCTCTTTCACTGTCTTTGTTTCATGGGTTTTTAAAAGTAATTTATTTTTATAACGGGGTTTAGCTGCTTTTCATGGCTGTGTTTATGCCGCTTTACACCCACTTGACACACAAACAGAGAGATATCAATACATAGGTTTTAAGATTATTACTAGTCAGATATATTCTTGTGCGATGAATCGGGCGTGTTGAGTCCAGTTCTCTGAGCAGGGAGTAGGTCTTGTCTATTACATATTGGGTTTATGGAACGGTATCTGAGCTAATTTGAAACTCTTGTTTTATGTATCACCCCACCTCACCTTTCCCGTTAAGCAGCCATAGTGTGTTTTCTGCATGTGTGACTCTGTTCTGTTTTGTAATTCAGTTCAAGTGTAACGATTTTTACATTCCCTCTATAAGTGACACCTTATGAGAAGTGTCCTTTTCTGTGTGACTTATTTCACTTAGAATCGTCGTACCTAAATCCACTCATCATGCTGCTACTAGCCTTATGACATTGATTTCATGGCTGAGTGATATTCCATTGTACATAAGGACCACAACTTTTTTATCCATTTTTCGCTTTCCTGGGATATTTAAGGTGGAATGAAGTGGAGGTCCTTGTCAACAGAGCAGCCCTAAACTTTGGGGTGCTTGTGTCTTGCTGATTTTCAATTTTCCCACTTTATATCCCCATGCGTGGAAGTGCCCTATGCTCTCTAAGCTGTGTTTTATAGATGTTTCAGGACACACCGTACGCTTCTCCAGAGTGGCTGTTGGCAATTTACATCCCGCCCATCAGTGTAGCAAGGCTCCCATTTCTCCATGGCCTGTCCTGCATTTCTGGTTTTGACACGTTTTTCAGCATGGCCCTTTTGACCGATGTGAAGTGAGACTTCTTTGTAGCGCTGATTTGCCTTTCCAGGTTGCTTGGTTGGCCAAAAAGGGCGTAGGCGTTTTTTCCTGAATATATTCAGGAAAAAACGCCTACGCCCTTTTTGGCCAAGGGCATCATTGTCAACGTTTTGCTGCTTTTCACGTGCTTTAAAAGCGATTCGAATCTACCTCCTGAAATCTGTTTCCTGCAATTCTGCCTTGATTTCAAATCCTCTTCTTTGCCTTCCCTCAATATATTTGTGGACGAGAGTTATCATTTATAACTGTGCAGGTTTGTGAATTGCAGTGCCCTGAAGCTCCATTTTACAACTCGCTTTTTTGGGAGCTGGCCGCAAAAGCGCAGGATGACTTCAGGCCCTGTTCTGGTTCCGGGGGGCAGGCTGAGCCTGTGGTTAATTCTTCTTCCTGATGGGAAAATAGAGTGACCTGTGCTTGTCCCAACACCAAGAGCTAGTTTCTCATTGGTTCCCCGTCTTCCCGTTCATCCTCAGGACAAATTGCAACCTGTACGGAATAGGAGGTTAAAGGTGCTGATGCTCCAAGTAGGGAGATTGCTAGTAAAGTGGCTGGAAGGGCGAACCCGAGCACAAGGAGATGAGAAATGAGGTGCGTTTTAGAAACATTTCCCCATCACACGGTGTACCATCTTCTGGGTTTCTCATGCATGTTTTTGATGTAGGAAGATGCCCTTGAACCTGGAGATTTGGGACCCATGCGATGGGTAGCACGCAGTATTACTTTAAAGGGTCTGCGTTTGCTCACCTAACCTCACCAAACCTCTCAGCCCCAAGAGTGTCCACCCTTATGTCTCATCCAGCTGTGGGTCTAGATATGGTCAATCCAGGTTGCACCACAGCCACTGAACGAATTGTGTAAAAATTTCTCTCTCTTTCACTGTCTTTGTTTCATGGGTTTTTAAAAGTAATTTATTTTTATAATGGGGTTTAGCTGCTTTTCACGGCTGTGTTTATGCCGCTTTACACCCACTTGACACACAAACAGAGAGATATCTATACATAGGTTTTAAGATTATTACTAGTCAGATATATTCTTGTGCGGTGAATCGGGCGTGGTGAGTCCAGTTCTCTGAGCAAGGAGTAGGTCTTGTCTATTACATATTGGGTTTATGGAACGGTATCTGAGCTAATTTGAAACTCTTGTTTTATGTATCATCCCACCTCACCTTTCCCGTTAAGCAGCCATAGTGTGTTTTCTGCATGTGTGATTCTGTTCTGTTTTGTAATTCAGTTCAAGTGTAACGATTTTTACATTCCCTCTATAAGTGACACCTTATGAGAAGTTTCCTTTTCTGTGTGACTTATTTCACTTAGAATCGTCGTACCTAAGTCCACTCATCATGCTGTTACTAGCCTTATGACATTGATTTCATGGCTGAGTGATATTCCATTTTACATAAGGACCACAACTTTTTTATCCATTTTTCGCTTTCCTGGGATATTTAAGGTGGAATGAAGTGGAGGTCCTTGTCAACAGAGCAGCCCTAAACTTTGGGGTGCTTGTGTCTTGCTGATTTTCAATTTTCCCACTTTATACCCCCATGCGTGGAAGTGCCCTATGCTCTCTAAGCTGTGTTTTATAGATGTTTCAGGACACACCGTACCCTTCTCCAGAGTGGCTGTTGGCAATTTACATCCCGCCCATCAGTGTAGCAAGGCTCCCATTTCTCCATGGCCTGTCCTGCATTTCTGGTTTTGACACTTTTTTCAGCATGGCCCTTTTGACCGATGGGAAGCGAGACTTCTTTGTAGCGCTGATTTGCCTTTCCAGGTAGCTTGGTTGGCCAAAAAGGGCGTATGCGTTTTTTCCTGAATATATTCAGGAAAAAACGCCTACGCCCTTTTTGGCCAAAGGCATCATTGTCAACGTTTTGCAGCTTTTCACGTGCTTTAAAGGCGATTCGAATCTACCTCCTGAAATCTGTTTCCTGCAATTCTGCCTTGATTTCAAATCCTCTTCTTTGCCTTCCCTCAATATATTTGTGGACGAGAGTTATCATTTATAACTCTGCAGGTTTGTGAATTGCAGTGCCCTGAATCTCAATTTTACAACTCGCTTTTTTGGGAGCTGGCCGCAAAAGCGCAGGATGGCTTCAGGCCCTGTTCTGGTTCCGGGGGGCAGGCTGAGCCTGTGGTTAATTCTTCTTCCTGATGGGAAAATAGAGTGACCTGTGCCTGTCCCAACACCAAGAGCTAGTCTCTCATTGGTTCCCCGTCTTCCCGTTCATCCTCAGGACAAATTGCAACCTGTACGGAACAGGAGGTTAAAGGTGCTGATGCTCCAAGTAGGGAGATTGCTAGTAAAGTGGCTGGAATGGCGAACCCGAGCACAAGGAGATGAGAAATGAGGTGCGTTTTAGAAACCTTTCCCCATCACACGGTGTACCATCTTCTGGGTTTCTCGTGCATGTTTTTGATGTAGGAAGATGCCCTTGAACCTGGAGATTTGGGACCCATGCGATGGGTAGCACGCAGTATTACTTTAAAGGGTCTGCGTTTGCTCACCTAACCTCACCAAACCTCTCAGCCCCAAGAGTGTCCACCCTTATGTCTCATCCAGCTGTGGGTCTAGATATGGTCAATCCAGGTTGCATCACAGCCCCTGAACGAATTGTGTAAAAATTTCTCTCTCTTTCCCTGTCTTTGTTTCATGGGTTTTTAAAAGTAATTTATTTTTATAATGGGGTTTAGCTGCTTTTCACGGCTGTGTTTATGCCGCTTTACACCCACTTGACACACAAACAGAGAGATATCTATACATAGGTTTTAAGATTATTACTAGTCAGATATATTCTTGTGCGGTGAATCGGGTGTGTTGAGTCCAGTTCTCTGAGCAAGGAGTAGGTCTTGTCTATTACATATTGGGTTTATGCAACGGTATCTGAGCTAATTTGAAACTCTTGTTTTATGTATCACCCCACCTCACCTTTCCCGTTAAGCAGCCATAGTGTGTTTTCTGCATGTGTGATTCTGTTCTGTTTTGTAATTCAGTTCAAGTGTAACGATTTTTACATTCCCTCTATAAGTGACACCTTATGAGAAGTGTCCTTTTCTCTGTGACTTATTTCACTTAGAATCGTCGTACCTAAATGCACTCATCATGCTGCTACTAGCCTTATGACATTGATTTCATGGCTGAGTGATATTCCATTGTACATAAGGACCACAACTTTTTTATCCATTTTTCGCTTTCCTGGGATATTTAAGGTGGAATGAAGTGGAGGTCCTTGTCAACAGAGCAGCCCTAAACTTTGGGGTGCCTGTGTCTTGCTGATTTTCAATTTTCCCACTTTATACCCCCATGCGTGGAAGTGCCCTATGCTCTCTAAGCTGTGTTTTATAGATGTTTCAGGACACACCGTACCCTTCTCCAGAGTGGCTGTTGGCAATTTACATCCCGCCCATCAGTGTAGCAAGGCTCCCATTTCTCCATGGCCTGTCCTGCATTTCTGGTTTGGACACTTTTTTCAGCATGGCCCTTTTGACCGATGGGAAGCGAGACTTCTTTGTAGCGCTGATTTGCCTTTCCAGGTTGCTTGGTTGGCCAAAAAGGGCGTAGGCGTTTTTTCCTGAATATATTCTGGAAAAAACACCTACGCCCTTTTTGGCCAAGGGCATCATTGTCAACGTTTTGCTGCTTTTCACGTGCTTTAAAGGCGATTCGAATCTACCTCCTGAAATCTGTTTCCTGCAATTCTGCCTTGATTTCAAATCCTCTTCTTTGCCTTCCCTCAATATATTTGTGGACGAGAGTTATCATTTATAACTCTGCAGGTTTGTGAATTGCAGTGCCCTGAATCTCAATTTTACAACTCGCTTTTTTGGGAGCTGGCCGCAAAAGCGCAGGATGGCTTCAGGCCCTGTTCTGGTTCCGGGGGGCAGGCTGAGCCTGTGGTTAATTCTTCTTCCTGATGGGAAAATAGAGTGACCTGTGCCTGTCCCAACACCAAGAGCTAGTTTCTCATTGGTTCCCTGTCTTCCCGTTCATCCTCAGGACAAATTGCAACCTGTACGGAACAGGAGGTTAAAGGTGCTGATGCTCCAAGTAGGGAGATTGCTAGTAAAGTGGCTGGAATGGCGAACCCGAGCACAAGGAGATGAGAAATGAGGTGCGTTTTAGAAACCTTTCCCCATCACACGGTGTACCATTTTCTGGGTTTCTCATGCATGGTTTCGATGTAGGAAGATGCCCTTGAACCTGGAGATTTGGGACCCATGCGATGGGTAGCACGCAGTATTACTTTAAAGGGTCTGCGTTTGCTCACCCAACCTCACCAAACCTCTCAGCCCCAAGAGTGTCCACCCTTATGTCTCACCCAGCTGTGGGTCTAGATATGGTCAATCCAGGTTGCATCACAGCCCCTGAACGAATTGTGTAAAAATTTCTCTCTCTTTCACTGTCTTTGTTTCATGGGTTTTTAAAAGTAATTTATTTTTATAATGGGGTTTAGCTGCTTTTCACGGCTGTGTTTATGCCGCTTTACACCCACTTGACACACAAACAGAGAGATATCAATACATAGGTTTTAAGATTATTACTAGTCAGATATATTCTTGTGCGATGAATCGGGCGTGTTGAGTCCAGTTCTCTGAGCAGGGAGTAGGTCTTGTCTATTACATATTGGGTTTATGGAACGGTATCTGAGCTAATTTGAAACTCTTGTTTTATGTATCACCCCACCTCACCTTTCCCGTTAAGCAGCCATAGTGTGTTTTCTGCATGTGTGACTCTGTTCTGTTTTGTAATTCAGTTCAAGTGTAACGATTTTTACATTCCCTCTATAAGTGACACCTTATGAGAAGTGTCCTTTTCTGTGTGACTTATTTCACTTAGAATCGTCGTACCTAAATCCACTCATCATGCTGCTACTAGCCTTATGACATTGATTTCATGGCTGAGTGATATTCCATTGTACATAAGGACCACAACTTTTTTATCCATTTTTCGCTTTCCTGGGATATTTAAGGTGGAATGAAGTGGAGGTCCTTGTCAACAGAGCAGCCCTAAACTTTGGGGTGCTTGTGTCTTGCTGATTTTCACTTTTCCCACTTTATACCCCCATGCGTGGAAGTGCCCTATGCTCTCTAAGCTGTGTTTTATAGATGTTTCAGGACACACCGTACCCTTCTCCAGAGTGGCTGTTGGCAATTTACATCCCGCCCATCAGTGTAGCAAGGCTCCCATTTCTCCATGGCCTGTCCTGCATTTCTGGTTTGGACACTTTTTTCAGCATGGCCCTTTTGACCGATGGGAAGCGAGACTTCTTTGTAGCGCTGATTTGCCTTTCCAGGTTGCTTGGTTGGCCAAAAAGGGCGTAGGCGTTTTTTCCTGAATATATTCAGGAAAAAACGCCTAAGCCCTTTTTTGCCAAGGGCATCATTGTCAACGTTTTGCTGCTTTTCACGTGCTTTAAAGGCGATTCGAATCTACCTCCTGAAATCTGTTTCCTGCAATTCTGCCTTGATTTCAAATCCTCTTCTTTGCCTTCCCTCAATATATTTGTGGACGAGAGTTATCATTTATAACTCTGCAGGTTTGTGAATTGCAGTGCCCTGAAGCTCCATTTTACAACTCGCTTTTTTGGGAGCTGGCCGCAAAAGCGCAGGACGGCTTCAGGCCCTGTTCTGGTTCCGGGGGGCAGGCTGAGCCTGTGGTTAATTCTTCTTCCTGATGGGAAAATAGAGTGACCTGTGCCTGTCCCAACACCAAGAGCTAGTGTCTCATTGGTTCCCCGTCTTCCCGTTCATCCTCAGGACAAATTGCAACCTGTACGGAACAGGAGGTTAAAGGTGCTGATGCTCCAAGTAGGGAGATTGCTAGTAAAGTGGCTGGAATGGCGAACCCGAGCACAAAGAGATGAGAAATGAGGTGTGTTTTAGAAACCTTTCCCCATCACACGGTGTACCATCTTCTGGGTTTCTCATGCATGTTTTTGATGTAGGAAGATGCCCTTGAACCTGGAGATTTGGGACCCATGCGATGGGTAGCACGCAGTATTACTTTAAAGGGTCTGCGTTTGCTCACCTAACCTCACCAAACCTCTCAGCCCCAAGAGTGTCCACCCTTATGTCTCATCCAGCTGTGGGTCTAGATATGGTCAATCCAGGTTGCATCACAGCCCCTGAACGAATTGTGTAAAAATTTCTCTCTCTTTCACTGTCTTTGTTTCATGGGTTTTTAAAAGTAATTTATTTTTATAATGGGGTTTAGCTGCTTTTCACGGCTGTGTTTATGCCGCTTTACACCCACTTGACACACAAACAGAGAGATATCTATACATAGGTTTTAAGATTATTACTAGTCAGATATATTCTTGTGCGGTGAATCGGGTGTGTTGAGTCCAGTTCTCTGAGCAAGGAGTAGGTCTTGTCTATTACATATTGGGTTTATGCAACGGTATCTGAGCTAATTTGAAACTCTTGTTTTATGTATCACCCCACCTCACCTTTCCCGTTAAGCAGCCATAGTGTGTTTTCTGCATGTGTGATTCTGTTCTGTTTTGTAATTCAGTTCAAGTGTAACGATTTTTACATTCCCTCTATAAGTGACACCTTATGAGAAGTGTCCTTTTCTCTGTGACTTATTTCACTTAGAATCGTCGTACCTAAATGCACTCATCATGCTGCTACTAGCCTTATGACATTGATTTCATGGCTGAGTGATATTCCATTGTACATAAGGACCACAACTTTTTTATCCATTTTTCGCTTTCCTGGGATATTTAAGGTGGAATGAAGTGGAGGTCCTTGTCAACAGAGCAGCCCTAAACTTTGGGGTGCCTGTGTCTTGCTGATTTTCAATTTTCCCACTTTATACCCCCATGCGTGGAAGTGCCCTATGCTCTCTAAGCTGTGTTTTATAGATGTTTCAGGACACACCGTACCCTTCTCCAGAGTGGCTGTTGGCAATTTACATCCCGCCCATCAGTGTAGCAAGGCTCCCATTTCTCCATGGCCTGTCCTGCATTTCTGGTTTGGACACTTTTTTCAGCATGGCCCTTTTGACCGATGGGAAGCGAGACTTCTTTGTAGCGCTGATTTGCCTTTCCAGGTTGCTTGGTTGGCCAAAAAGGGCGTAGGCGTTTTTTCCTGAATATATTCTGGAAAAAACACCTACGCCCTTTTTGGCCAAGGGCATCATTGTCAACGTTTTGCTGCTTTTCACGTGCTTTAAAGGCGATTTGAATCTACCTCCTGAAATCTGTTTCCTGCAATTCTGCCTTGATTTCAAATCCTCTTCTTTGCCTTCCCTCAATATATTTGTGGACGAGAATTATCATTTATAACTCTGCAGGTTTGTGAATTGCAGTGCCCTGAATCTCAATTTTACAACTCGCTTTTTTGGGAGCTGGCCGCAAAAGCGCAGGATGGCTTCAGGCCCTGTTCTGGTTCCGGGGGGCAGGCTGAGCCTGTGGTTAATTCTTCTTCCTGATGGGAAAATAGAGTGACCTGTGCCTGTCCCAACACCAAGAGCTAGTTTCTCATTGGTTCCCCGTCTTCCCGTTCATCCTCAGGACAAATTGCAACCTGTACGGAACAGGAGGTTAAAGGTGCTGATGCTCCAAGTAGGGAGATTGCTAGTAAAGTGGCTGGAATGGCGAACCCGAGCACAAGGAGATGAGAAATGAGGTGCGTTTTAGAAACCTTTCCCCATCACACGGTGTACCATCTTCTGGGTTTCTCATGCATGGTTTCGATGTAGGAAGATGCCCTTGAACCTGGAGATTTGGGACCCATGCGATGGGTAGCACGCAGTATTACTTTAAAGGGTCTGCGTTTGCTCACCCAACCTCACCAAACCTCTCAGCCCCAAGAGTGTCCACCCTTATGTCTCATCCAGCTGTGGGTCTAGATATGGTCAATCCAGGTTGCATCACAGCCCCTGAACGAATTGTGTAAAAATTTCTCTCTCTTTCACTGTCTTTGTTTCATGGGTTTTTAAAAGTAATTTATTTTTATAATGGGGTTTAGCTGCTTTTCACGGCTGTGTTTATGCCGCTTTACACCCACTTGACACACAAACAGAGAGATATCAATACATAGGTTTTAAGATTATTACTAGTCAGATATATTCTTGTGCGATGAATCGGGCGTGTTGAGTCCAGTTCTCTGAGCAGGGAGTAGGTCTTGTCTATTACATATTGGGTTTATGGAACGGTATCTGAGCTAATTTGAAACTCTTGTTTTATGTATCACCCCACCTCACCTTTCCCGTTAAGCAGCCATAGTGTGTTTTCTGCATGTGTGACTCTGTTCTGTTTTGTAATTCAGTTCAAGTGTAACGATTTTTACATTCCCTCTATAAGTGACACCTTATGAGAAGTGTCCTTTTCTGTGTGACTTATTTCACTTAGAATCGTCGTACCTAAATCCACTCATCATGCTGCTACTAGCCTTATGACATTGATTTCATGGCTGAGTGATATTCCATTGTACATAAGGACCACAACTTTTTTATCCATTTTTCGCTTTCCTGGGATATTTAAGGTGGAATGAAGTGGAGGTCCTTGTCAACAGAGCAGCCCTAAACTTTGGGGTGCTTGTGTCTTGCTGATTTTCACTTTTCCCACTTTATACCCCCATGCGTGGAAGTGCCCTATGCTCTCTAAGCTGTGTTTTATAGATGTTTCAGGACACACCGTACCCTTCTCCAGAGTGGCTGTTGGCAATTTACATCCCGCCCATCAGTGTAGCAAGGCTCCCATTTCTCCATGGCCTGTCCTGCATTTCTGGTTTGGACACTTTTTTCAGCATGGCCCTTTTGACCGATGGGAAGCGAGACTTCTTTGTAGCGCTGATTTGCCTTTCCAGGTTGCTTGGTTGGCCAAAAAGGGCGTAGGCGTTTTTTCCTGAATATATTCAGGAAAAAACGCCTAAGCCCTTTTTTGCCAAGGGCATCATTGTCAACGTTTTGCTGCTTTTCACGTGCTTTAAAGGCGATTCGAATCTACCTCCTGAAATCTGTTTCCTGCAATTCTGCCTTGATTTCAAATCCTCTTCTTTGCCTTCCCTCAATATATTTGTGGACGAGAGTTATCATTTATAACTCTGCAGGTTTGTGAATTGCAGTGCCCTGAAGCTCCATTTTACAACTCGCTTTTTTGGGAGCTGGCCGCAAAAGCGCAGGACGGCTTCAGGCCCTGTTCTGGTTCCGGGGGGCAGGCTGAGCCTGTGGTTAATTCTTCTTCCTGATGGGAAAATAGAGTGACCTGTGCCTGTCCCAACACCAAGAGCTAGTGTCTCATTGGTTCCCCGTCTTCCCGTTCATCCTCAGGACAAATTGCAACCTGTACGGAACAGGAGGTTAAAGGTGCTGATGCTCCAAGTAGGGAGATTGCTAGTAAAGTGGCTGGAATGGCGAACCCGAGCACAAAGAGATGAGAAATGAGGTGTGTTTTAGAAACCTTTCCCCATCACACGGTGTACCATCTTCTGGGTTTCTCATGCATGTTTTTGATGTAGGAAGATGCCCTTGAACCTGGAGATTTGGGACCCATGCGATGGGTAGCACGCAGTATTACTTTAAAGGGTCTGCGTTTGCTCACCTAACCTCACCAAACCTCTCAGCCCCAAGAGTGTCCACCCTTATGTCTCATCCAGCTGTGGGTCTAGATATGGTCAATCCAGGTTGCATCACAGCCCCTGAACGAATTGTGTAAAAATTTCTCTCTCTTTCACTGTCTTTGTTTCATGGGTTTTTAAAAGTAATTTATTTTTATAATGGGGTTTAGCTGCTTTTCACGGCTGTGTTTATGCCGCTTTACACCCACTTGACACACAAACAGAGAGATATCTATACATAGGTTTTAAGATTATTACTAGTCAGATATATTCTTGTGCGGTGAATCGGGTGTGTTGAGTCCAGTTCTCTGAGCAAGGAGTAGGTCTTGTCTATTACATATTGGGTTTATGCAACGGTATCTGAGCTAATTTGAAACTCTTGTTTTATGTATCACCCCACCTCACCTTTCCCGTTAAGCAGCCATAGTGTGTTTTCTGCATGTGTGATTCTGTTCTGTTTTGTAATTCAGTTCAAGTGTAACGATTTTTACATTCCCTCTATAAGTGACACCTTATGAGAAGTGTCCTTTTCTCTGTGACTTATTTCACTTAGAATCGTCGTACCTAAATGCACTCATCATGCTGCTACTAGCCTTATGACATTGATTTCATGGCTGAGTGATATTCCATTGTACATAAGGACCACAACTTTTTTATCCATTTTTCGCTTTCCTGGGATATTTAAGGTGGAATGAAGTGGAGGTCCTTGTCAACAGAGCAGCCCTAAACTTTGGGGTGCCTGTGTCTTGCTGATTTTCAATTTTCCCACTTTATACCCCCATGCGTGGAAGTGCCCTATGCTCTCTAAGCTGTGTTTTATAGATGTTTCAGGACACACCGTACCCTTCTCCAGAGTGGCTGTTGGCAATTTACATCCCGCCCATCAGTGTAGCAAGGCTCCCATTTCTCCATGGCCTGTCCTGCATTTCTGGTTTGGACACTTTTTTCAGCATGGCCCTTTTGACCGATGGGAAGCGAGACTTCTTTGTAGCGCTGATTTGCCTTTCCAGGTTGCTTGGTTGGCCAAAAAGGGCGTAGGCGTTTTTTCCTGAATATATTCTGGAAAAAACACCTACGCCCTTTTTGGCCAAGGGCATCATTGTCAACGTTTTGCTGCTTTTCACGTGCTTTAAAGGCGATTTGAATCTACCTCCTGAAATCTGTTTCCTGCAATTCTGCCTTGATTTCAAATCCTCTTCTTTGCCTTCCCTCAATATATTTGTGGACGAGAATTATCATTTATAACTCTGCAGGTTTGTGAATTGCAGTGCCCTGAATCTCAATTTTACAACTCGCTTTTTTGGGAGCTGGCCGCAAAAGCGCAGGATGGCTTCAGGCCCTGTTCTGGTTCCGGGGGGCAGGCTGAGCCTGTGGTTAATTCTTCTTCCTGATGGGAAAATAGAGTGACCTGTGCCTGTCCCAACACCAAGAGCTAGTTTCTCATTGGTTCCCCGTCTTCCCGTTCATCCTCAGGACAAATTGCAACCTGTACGGAACAGGAGGTTAAAGGTGCTGATGCTCCAAGTAGGGAGATTGCTAGTAAAGTGGCTGGAATGGCGAACCCGAGCACAAGGAGATGAGAAATGAGGTGCGTTTTAGAAACCTTTCCCCATCACACGGTGTACCATCTTCTGGGTTTCTCATGCATGGTTTCGATGTAGGAAGATGCCCTTGAACCTGGAGATTTGGGACCCATGCGATGGGTAGCACGCAGTATTACTTTAAAGGGTCTGCGTTTGCTCACCCAACCTCACCAAACCTCTCAGCCCCAAGAGTGTCCACCCTTATGTCTCATCCAGCTGTGGGTCTAGATATGGTCAATCCAGGTTGCATCACAGCCCCTGAACGAATTGTGTAAAAATTTCTCTCTCTTTCACTGTCTTTGTTTCATGGGTTTTTAAAAGTAATTTATTTTTATAATGGGGTTTAGCTGCTTTTCACGGCTGTGTTTATGCCGCTTTACACCCACTTGACACACAAACAGAGAGATATCAATACATAGGTTTTAAGATTATTACTAGTCAGATATATTCTTGTGCGATGAATCGGGCGTGTTGAGTCCAGTTCTCTGAGCAGGGAGTAGGTCTTGTCTATTACATATTGGGTTTATGGAACGGTATCTGAGCTAATTTGAAACTCTTGTTTTATGTATCACCCCACCTCACCTTTCCCGTTAAGCAGCCATAGTGTGTTTTCTGCATGTGTGACTCTGTTCTGTTTTGTAATTCAGTTCAAGTGTAACGATTTTTACATTCCCTCTATAAGTGACACCTTATGAGAAGTGTCCTTTTCTGTGTGACTTATTTCACTTAGAATCGTCGTACCTAAATCCACTCATCATGCTGCTACTAGCCTTATGACATTGATTTCATGGCTGAGTGATATTCCATTGTACATAAGGACCACAACTTTTTTATCCATTTTTCGCTTTCCTGGGATATTTAAGGTGGAATGAAGTGGAGGTCCTTGTCAACAGAGCAGCCCTAAACTTTGGGGTGCTTGTGTCTTGCTGATTTTCACTTTTCCCACTTTATACCCCCATGCGTGGAAGTGCCCTATGCTCTCTAAGCTGTGTTTTATAGATGTTTCAGGACACACCGTACCCTTCTCCAGAGTGGCTGTTGGCAATTTACATCCCGCCCATCAGTGTAGCAAGGCTCCCATTTCTCCATGGCCTGTCCTGCATTTCTGGTTTGGACACTTTTTTCAGCATGGCCCTTTTGACCGATGGGAAGCGAGACTTCTTTGTAGCGCTGATTTGCCTTTCCAGGTTGCTTGGTTGGCCAAAAAGGGCGTAGGCGTTTTTTCCTGAATATATTCAGGAAAAAACGCCTAAGCCCTTTTTTGCCAAGGGCATCATTGTCAACGTTTTGCTGCTTTTCACGTGCTTTAAAGGCGATTCGAATCTACCTCCTGAAATCTGTTTCCTGCAATTCTGCCTTGATTTCAAATCCTCTTCTTTGCCTTCCCTCAATATATTTGTGGACGAGAGTTATCATTTATAACTCTGCAGGTTTGTGAATTGCAGTGCCCTGAAGCTCCATTTTACAACTCGCTTTTTTGGGAGCTGGCCGCAAAAGCGCAGGACGGCTTCAGGCCCTGTTCTGGTTCCGGGGGGCAGGCTGAGCCTGTGGTTAATTCTTCTTCCTGATGGGAAAATAGAGTGACCTGTGCCTGTCCCAACACCAAGAGCTAGTGTCTCATTGGTTCCCCGTCTTCCCGTTCATCCTCAGGACAAATTGCAACCTGTACGGAACAGGAGGTTAAAGGTGCTGATGCTCCAAGTAGGGAGATTGCTAGTAAAGTGGCTGGAATGGCGAACCCGAGCACAAAGAGATGAGAAATGAGGTGTGTTTTAGAAACCTTTCCCCATCACACGGTGTACCATCTTCTGGGTTTCTCATGCATGTTTTTGATGTAGGAAGATGCCCTTGAACCTGGAGATTTGGGACCCATGCGATGGGTAGCACGCAGTATTACTTTAAAGGGTCTGCGTTTGCTCACCTAACCTCACCAAACCTCTCAGCCCCAAGAGTGTCCACCCTTATGTCTCATCCAGCTGTGGGTCTAGATATGGTCAATCCAGGTTGCATCACAGCCCCTGAACGAATTGTGTAAAAATTTCTCTCTCTTTCACTGTCTTTGTTTCATGGGTTTTTAAAAGTAATTTATTTTTATAATGGGGTTTAGCTGCTTTTCACGGCTGTGTTTATGCCGCTTTACACCCACTTGACACACAAACAGAGAGATATCTATACATAGGTTTTAAGATTATTACTAGTCAGATATATTCTTGTGCGGTGAATCGGGTGTGTTGAGTCCAGTTCTCTGAGCAAGGAGTAGGTCTTGTCTATTACATATTGGGTTTATGCAACGGTATCTGAGCTAATTTGAAACTCTTGTTTTATGTATCACCCCACCTCACCTTTCCCGTTAAGCAGCCATAGTGTGTTTTCTGCATGTGTGATTCTGTTCTGTTTTGTAATTCAGTTCAAGTGTAACGATTTTTACATTCCCTCTATAAGTGACACCTTATGAGAAGTGTCCTTTTCTCTGTGACTTATTTCACTTAGAATCGTCGTACCTAAATGCACTCATCATGCTGCTACTAGCCTTATGACATTGATTTCATGGCTGAGTGATATTCCATTGTACATAAGGACCACAACTTTTTTATCCATTTTTCGCTTTCCTGGGATATTTAAGGTGGAATGAAGTGGAGGTCCTTGTCAACAGAGCAGCCCTAAACTTTGGGGTGCCTGTGTCTTGCTGATTTTCAATTTTCCCACTTTATACCCCCATGCGTGGAAGTGCCCTATGCTCTCTAAGCTGTGTTTTATAGATGTTTCAGGACACACCGTACCCTTCTCCAGAGTGGCTGTTGGCAATTTACATCCCGCCCATCAGTGTAGCAAGGCTCCCATTTCTCCATGGCCTGTCCTGCATTTCTGGTTTGGACACTTTTTTCAGCATGGCCCTTTTGACCGATGGGAAGCGAGACTTCTTTGTAGCGCTGATTTGCCTTTCCAGGTTGCTTGGTTGGCCAAAAAGGGCGTAGGCGTTTTTTCCTGAATATATTCTGGAAAAAACACCTACGCCCTTTTTGGCCAAGGGCATCATTGTCAACGTTTTGCTGCTTTTCACGTGCTTTAAAGGCGATTCGAATCTACCTCCTGAAATCTGTTTCCTGCAATTCTGCCTTGATTTCAAATCCTCTTCTTTGCCTTCCCTCAATATATTTGTGGACGAGAATTATCATTTATAACTCTGCAGGTTTGTGAATTGCAGTGCCCTGAATCTCAATTTTACAACTCGCTTTTTTGGGAGCTGGCCGCAAAAGCGCAGGATGGCTTCAGGCCCTGTTCTGGTTCCGGGGGGCAGGCTGAGCCTGTGGTTAATTCTTCTTCCTGATGGGAAAATAGAGTGACCTGTGCCTGTCCCAACACCAAGAGCTAGTTTCTCATTGGTTCCCCGTCTTCCCGTTCATCCTCAGGACAAATTGCAACCTGTACGGAACAGGAGGTTAAAGGTGCTGATGCTCCAAGTAGGGAGATTGCTAGTAAAGTGGCTGGAATGGCGAACCCGAGCACAAGGAGATGAGAAATGAGGTGCGTTTTAGAAACCTTTCCCCATCACACGGTGTACCATCTTCTGGGTTTCTCATGCATGGTTTCGATGTAGGAAGATGCCCTTGAACCTGGAGATTTGGGACCCATGCGATGGGTAGCACGCAGTATTACTTTAAAGGGTCTGCGTTTGCTCACCCAACCTCACCAAACCTCTCAGCCCCAAGAGTGTCCACCCTTATGTCTCATCCAGCTGTGGGTCTAGATATGGTCAATCCAGGTTGCATCACAGCCCCTGAACGAATTGTGTAAAAATTTCTCTCTCTTTCACTGTCTTTGTTTCATGGGTTTTTAAAAGTAATTTATTTTTATAATGGGGTTTAGCTGCTTTTCACGGCTGTGTTTATGCCGCTTTACACCCACTTGACACACAAACAGAGAGATATCAATACATAGGTTTTAAGATTATTACTAGTCAGATATATTCTTGTGCGATGAATCGGGCGTGTTGAGTCCAGTTCTCTGAGCAGGGAGTAGGTCTTGTCTATTACATATTGGGTTTATGGAACGGTATCTGAGCTAATTTGAAACTCTTGTTTTATGTATCACCCCACCTCACCTTTCCCGTTAAGCAGCCATAGTGTGTTTTCTGCATGTGTGACTCTGTTCTGTTTTGTAATTCAGTTCAAGTGTAACGATTTTTACATTCCCTCTATAAGTGACACCTTATGAGAAGTGTCCTTTTCTGTGTGACTTATTTCACTTAGAATCGTCGTACCTAAATCCACTCATCATGCTGCTACTAGCCTTATGACATTGATTTCATGGCTGAGTGATATTCCATTGTACATAAGGACCACAACTTTTTTATCCATTTTTCGCTTTCCTGGGATATTTAAGGTGGAATGAAGTGGAGGTCCTTGTCAACAGAGCAGCCCTAAACTTTGGGGTGCTTGTGTCTTGCTGATTTTCACTTTTCCCACTTTATACCCCCATGCGTGGAAGTGCCCTATGCTCTCTAAGCTGTGTTTTATAGATGTTTCAGGACACACCGTACCCTTCTCCAGAGTGGCTGTTGGCAATTTACATCCCGCCCATCAGTGTAGCAAGGCTCCCATTTCTCCATGGCCTGTCCTGCATTTCTGGTTTGGACACTTTTTTCAGCATGGCCCTTTTGACCGATGGGAAGCGAGACTTCTTTGTAGCGCTGATTTGCCTTTCCAGGTTGCTTGGTTGGCCAAAAAGGGCGTAGGCGTTTTTTCCTGAATATATTCAGGAAAAAACGCCTAAGCCCTTTTTTGCCAAGGGCATCATTGTCAACGTTTTGCTGCTTTTCACGTGCTTTAAAGGCGATTCGAATCTACCTCCTGAAATCTGTTTCCTGCAATTCTGCCTTGATTTCAAATCCTCTTCTTTGCCTTCCCTCAATATATTTGTGGACGAGAGTTATCATTTATAACTCTGCAGGTTTGTGAATTGCAGTGCCCTGAAGCTCCATTTTACAACTCGCTTTTTTGGGAGCTGGCCGCAAAAGCGCAGGACGGCTTCAGGCCCTGTTCTGGTTCCGGGGGGCAGGCTGAGCCTGTGGTTAATTCTTCTTCCTGATGGGAAAATAGAGTGACCTGTGCCTGTCCCAACACCAAGAGCTAGTGTCTCATTGGTTCCCCGTCTTCCCGTTCATCCTCAGGACAAATTGCAACCTGTACGGAACAGGAGGTTAAAGGTGCTGATGCTCCAAGTAGGGAGATTGCTAGTAAAGTGGCTGGAATGGCGAACCCGAGCACAAAGAGATGAGAAATGAGGTGTGTTTTAGAAACCTTTCCCCATCACACGGTGTACCATCTTCTGGGTTTCTCATGCATGTTTTTGATGTAGGAAGATGCCCTTGAACCTGGAGATTTGGGACCCATGCGATGGGTAGCACGCAGTATTACTTTAAAGGGTCTGCGTTTGCTCACCTAACCTCACCAAACCTCTCAGCCCCAAGAGTGTCCACCCTTATGTCTCATCCAGCTGTGGGTCTAGATATGGTCAATCCAGGTTGCATCACAGCCCCTGAACGAATTGTGTAAAAATTTCTCTCTCTTTCACTGTCTTTGTTTCATGGGTTTTTAAAAGTAATTTATTTTTATAATGGGGTTTAGCTGCTTTTCACGGCTGTGTTTATGCCGCTTTACACCCACTTGACACACAAACAGAGAGATATCTATACATAGGTTTTAAGATTATTACTAGTCAGATATATTCTTGTGCGGTGAATCGGGTGTGTTGAGTCCAGTTCTCTGAGCAAGGAGTAGGTCTTGTCTATTACATATTGGGTTTATGCAACGGTATCTGAGCTAATTTGAAACTCTTGTTTTATGTATCACCCCACCTCACCTTTCCCGTTAAGCAGCCATAGTGTGTTTTCTGCATGTGTGATTCTGTTCTGTTTTGTAATTCAGTTCAAGTGTAACGATTTTTACATTCCCTCTATAAGTGACACCTTATGAGAAGTGTCCTTTTCTCTGTGACTTATTTCACTTAGAATCGTCGTACCTAAATGCACTCATCATGCTGCTACTAGCCTTATGACATTGATTTCATGGCTGAGTGATATTCCATTGTACATAAGGACCACAACTTTTTTATCCATTTTTCGCTTTCCTGGGATATTTAAGGTGGAATGAAGTGGAGGTCCTTGTCAACAGAGCAGCCCTAAACTTTGGGGTGCCTGTGTCTTGCTGATTTTCAATTTTCCCACTTTATACCCCCATGCGTGGAAGTGCCCGATGCTCTCTAAGCTGTGTTTTATAGATGTTTCAGGACACACCGTACCCTTCTCCAGAGTGGCTGTTGGCAATTTACATCCCGCCCATCAGTGTAGCAAGGCTCCCATTTCTCCATGGCCTGTCCTGCATTTCTGGTTTGGACACTTTTTTCAGCATGGCCCTTTTGACCGATGGGAAGCGAGACTTCTTTGTAGCGCTGATTTGCCTTTCCAGGTTGCTTGGTTGGCCAAAAAGGGCGTAGGCGTTTTTTCCTGAATATATTCTGGAAAAAACACCTACGCCCTTTTTGGCCAAGGGCATCATTGTCAACGTTTTGCTGCTTTTCACGTGCTTTAAAGGCGATTCGAATCTACCTCCTGAAATCTGTTTCCTGCAATTCTGCCTTGATTTCAAATCCTCTTCTTTGCCTTCCCTCAATATATTTGTGGACGAGAATTATCATTTATAACTCTGCAGGTTTGTGAATTGCAGTGCCCTGAATCTCAATTTTACAACTCGCTTTTTTGGGAGCTGGCCGCAAAAGCGCAGGATGGCTTCAGGCCCTGTTCTGGTTCCGGGGGGCAGGCTGAGCCTGTGGTTAATTCTTCTTCCTGATGGGAAAATAGAGTGACCTGTGCCTGTCCCAACACCAAGAACTAGTTTCTCATTGGTTCCCCGTCTTCCCGTTCATCCTCAGGACAAATTGCAACCTGTACGGAACAGGAGGTTAAAGGTGCTGATGCTCCAAGTAGGGAGATTGCTAGTAAAGTGGCTGGAATGGCGAACCCGAGCACAAGGAGATGAGAAATGAGGTGCGTTTTAGAAACCTTTCCCCATCACACGGTGTACCATCTTCTGGGTTTCTCATGCATGGTTTCGATGTAGGAAGATGCCCTTGAACCTGGAGATTTGGGACCCATGCGATGGGTAGCACGCAGTATTACTTTAAAGGGTCTGCGTTTGCTCACCCAACCTCACCAAACCTCTCAGCCCCAAGAGTGTCCACCCTTATGTCTCATCCAGCTGTGGGTCTAGATATGGTCAATCCAGGTTGCATCACAGCCCCTGAACGAATTGTGTAAAAATTTCTCTCTCTTTCACTGTCTTTGTTTCATGGGTTTTTAAAAGTAATTTATTTTTATAATGGGGTTTAGCTGCTTTTCACGGCTGTGTTTATGCCGCTTTACACCCACTTGACACACAAACAGAGAGATATCAATACATAGGTTTTAAGATTATTACTAGTCAGATATATTCTTGTGCGATGAATCGGGCGTGTTGAGTCCAGTTCTCTGAGCAGGGAGTAGGTCTTGTCTATTACATATTGGGTTTATGGAACGGTATCTGAGCTAATTTGAAACTCTTGTTTTATGTATCACCCCACCTCACCTTTCCCGTTAAGCAGCCATAGTGTGTTTTCTGCATGTGTGACTCTGTTCTGTTTTGTAATTCAGTTCAAGTGTAACGATTTTTACATTCCCTCTATAAGTGACACCTTATGAGAAGTGTCCTTTTCTGTGTGACTTATTTCACTTAGAATCGTCGTACCTAAATCCACTCATCATGCTGCTACTAGCCTTATGACATTGATTTCATGGCTGAGTGATATTCCATTGTACATAAGGACCACAACTTTTTTATCCATTTTTCGCTTTCCTGGGATATTTAAGGTGGAATGAAGTGGAGGTCCTTGTCAACAGAGCAGCCCTAAACTTTGGGGTGCTTGTGTCTTGCTGATTTTCAATTTTCCCACTTTATACCCCCATGCGTGGAAGTGCCCTATGCTCTCTAAGCTGTGTTTTATAGATGTTTCAGGACACACCGTACCCTTCTCCAGAGTGGCTGTTGGCAATTTACATCCCGCCCATCAGTGTAGCAAGGCTCCCATTTCTCCATGGCCTGTCCTGCATTTCTGGTTTGGACACTTTTTTCAGCATGGCCCTTTTGACCGATGGGAAGCGAGACTTCTTTGTAGCGCTGATTTGCCTTTCCAGGTTGCTTGCTTGGCCAAAAAGGGCGTAGGCGTTTTTTCCTGAATATATTCAGGAAAAAACGCCTAAGCCCTTTTTTGCCAAGGGCATCATTGTCAACGTTTTGCTGCTTTTCACGTGCTTTAAAGGCGATTCGAATCTACCTCCTGAAATCTGTTTCCTGCAATTCTGCCTTGATTTCAAATCCTCTTCTTTGCCTTCCCTCAATATATTTGTGGACGAGAGTTATCATTTATAACTCTGCAGGTTTGTGAATTGCAGTGCCCTGAAGCTCCATTTTACAACTCGCTTTTTTGGGAGCTGGCCGCAAAAGTGCAGGATGGCTTCAGGCCCTGTTCTGGTTCCGGGGGGCAGGCTGAGCCTGTGGTTAATTCTTCTTCCTGATGGGAAAATAGAGTGACCTGTGCCTGTCCCAACACCAAGAGCTAGTGTCTCATTGGTTCCCCGTCTTCCCGTTCATCCTCAGGACAAATTGCAACCTGTACGGAACAGGAGGTTAAAGGTGCTGATGCTCCAAGTAGGGAGATTGCTAGTAAGGTGGCTGGAATGGCGAACCCGAGCACAAGGAGATGAGAAATGAGGTGCGTTTTAGAAACCTTTCCCCATCACACGGTGTACCATCTTCTGGGTTTCTCATGCATGTTTTTGATGTAGGAAGATGCCCTTGAACCTGGAGATTTGGGACCCATGCGATGGGTAGCACGCAGTATTACTTTAAAGGGTCTGCGTTTGCTTACCCAACCTCACCAAACCTCTCAGCCCCAAGAGTGTCCACCCTTATGTCTCATCCAGCTGTGGGTCTAGATATGGTCAATCCAGGTTGCATCACAGCCCCTGAACGAATTGTGTAAAAATTTCTCTCTCTTTCACTGTCTTTGTTTCATGGGTTTTTAAAAGTAATTTATTTTTATAATGGGGTTTAGCTGCTTTTCACGGCTGTGTTTATGCCGCTTTACACCCACTTGACACACAAACAGAGAGATATCAATACATAGGTTTTAAGATTATTACTAGTCAGATATATTCTTGTGCGATGAATCGGGCGTGTTGAGTCCAGTTCTCTGAGCAGGGAGTAGGTCTTGTCTATTACATATTGGGTTTATGGAACGGTATCTGAGCTAATTTGAAACTCTTGTTTTATGTATCACCCCACCTCACCTTTCCCGTTAAGCAGCCATAGTGTGTTTTCTGCATGTGTGACTCTGTTCTGTTTTGTAATTCAGTTCAAGTGTAACGATTTTTACATTCCCTCTATAAGTGACACCTTATGAGAAGTGTCCTTTTCTGTGTGACTTATTTCACTTAGAATCGTCGTACCTAAATCCACTCATCATGCTGCTACTAGCCTCATGACATTGATTTCATGGCTGAGTGATATTCCATTGTACATAAGGACCACAACTTTTTTATCCATTTTTCGCTTTCCTGGGATATTTAAGGTGGAATGAAGTGGAGGTCCTTGTCAACAGAGCAGCCCTAAACTTTGGGGTGCTTGTGTCTTGCTGATTTTCAATTTTCCCACTTTATACCCCCATGCGTGGAAGTGCCCTATGCTCTCTAAGCTGTGTTTTATAGATGTTTCAGGACACACCGTACCCTTCTCCAGAGTGGCTGTTGGCAATTTACATCCCGCCCATCAGTGTAGCAAGGCTCCCATTTCTCCATGGCCTGTCCTGCATTTCTGGTTTGGACACTTTTTTCAGCATGGCCCTTTTGACCGATGGGAAGCGAGACTTCTTTGTAGGGCTGATTTGCCTTTCCAGGTTGCTTGGTTGGCCAAAAAGGGGGTAGGCGTTTTTTCCTGAATATATTCTGGAAAAAACACCTACGCCCTTTTTGGCCAAGGACATCATTGTCAACGTTTTGCTGCTTTTCACGTGCTTTAAAGGCGATTCGAATCTACCTCCTGAAATCTGTTTCCTGCAATTCTGCCTTGATTTCAAATCCTCTTCTTTGCCTTCCCTCAATATATTTGTGGACGAGAGTTATCATTTATAACTCTGCAGGTTTGTGAATTGCAGTGCCCTGAAGCTCCATTTTACAACTCGCTTTTTTGGGAGCTGGCCGCAAAAGCGCAGGATGGCTTCAGGCCCTGTTCTGGTTCCGGGGGGCAGGCTGAGCCTGTGGTTAATTCTTCTTCCTGATGGGAAAATAGAGTGACCTGTGCCTGTCCCAACACCAAGAGCTAGTGTCTCATTGGTTCCCCGTCTTCCCGTTCATCCTCCGGACAAATTGCAACCTGTACGGAACAGGAGGTTAAAGGTGCTGATGCTCCAAGTAGGGAGATTGCTAGTAAAGTGGCTGGAATGGCGAACCCGAGCACAAGGAAATGAGAAATGAGGTGCGTTTTAGAAACCTTTCCCCATCACACGGTGTACCATCTTCTGGGTTTCTCATGCATGTTTTTGATGTAGGAAGATGCCCTTGAACCTGGAGATTTGGGACCCATGCGATGGGTAGCACGCAGTATTACTTTAAAGGGTCTGCGTTTGCTCACCTAACCTCACCAAACCTCTCAGACCCAAGAGTGTCCACCCTTATGTCTCATCCAGCTGTGGGTCTAGATATGGTCAATCCAGGTTGCATCACAGCCACTGAACGAATTGTGTAAAAATTTCTCTCTCTTTCACTGTCTTTGTTTCATGGGTTTTTAAAAGTAATTTATTTTTATAATGGGGTTTAGCTGCTTTTCACGGCTGTGTTTATGCCGCTTTACACCCACTTGACACACAAACAGAGAGATATCAATACATAGGTTTTAAGATTATTACTAGTCAGATATATTCTTGTGCGGTGAATCGGGCGTGTTGAGTCCAGTTCTCTGAGCAAGGAGTAGGTCTTGTCTAATACATATTGGGTTTATGGAACGGTATCTGAGCTAATTTGAAACTCTTGTTTTATGTATCACCCCAACTCACCTTTCCCGTTAAGCAACCATAGTGTGTTTTCTGCATGTGTGATTCTGTTCTGTTTTGTAATTCAGTTCAAGTGTAACGATTTTTATATTCCCTCTATAAGTGACACCTTATGAGAAGTGTCCTTTTCTGTGTGACTTATTTCACTTAGAATCGTCGTACCTAAATCCACTCATCATGCTGCTACTAGCCTTATGACATTGATTTCATGGCTGAGTGATATTCCATTGTACATAGGACCACAACTTTTTTATCCATTTTTCGCTTTCCTGGGATATTTAAGGTGGAATGAAGTGGAGATCCTTGTCAACAGAGCAGCCCTAAACTTTGGGGTGCTTGTGTCTTGCTGATTTTCAATTTTCCCACTTTATACCCCCATGCGTGGAAGTGCCCTATGCTCTCTAAGCTGTGTTTTATAGATGTTTCAGGACACACCGTACCCTTCTCCAGAGTGGCTGTTGGCAATTTACATCACGCCCATCAGTGTAGCAAGGCTCCCATTTCTCCATGGCCTGTCCTGCATTTCTGGTTTGGACACTTTTTTCAGCATGGCCCTTTTGACCGATGGGAAGCGAGACTTCTTTGTAGCGCTGATTTGCCTTTCCAGCTTGCTTGGTTGGCCAAAAAGGGGGTAGGCGTTTTTTCCTGAATATATTCTGGAAAAAACACCTACGCCCTTTTTGGCCAAGGACATCATTGTCAACGTTTTGCTGCTTTTCACGTGCTTTAAAGGCGATTCGAATCTACCTCCTGAAATCTGTTTCCTGCAATTCTGCCTTGATTTCAAATCCTCTTCTTTGCCTTCCCTCAATATATTTGTGGACGAGAGTTATCATTTATAACTCTGCAGGTTTGTGAATTGCAGTGCCCTGAAGCTCCATTTTACAACTCGCTTTTTTGGGAGCTGGCCGCAAAAGCGCAGGATGGCTTCAGGCCCTGTTCTGGTTCCGGGGGGCAGGCTGAGCCTGTGGTTAATTCTTCTTCCTGATGGGAAAATAGAGTGACCTGTGCCTGTCCCAACACCAAGAGCTAGTGTCTCATTGGTTCCCCGTCTTCCCGTTCATCCTCAGGACAAATTGCAACCTGTACGGAACAGGAGGTTAAAGGTGCTGATGCTCCAAGTAGGGAGATTGCTAGTAAAGTGGCTGGAATGGCGAACCCGAGCACAAAGAGATGAGAAATGAGGTGTGTTTTAGAAACCTTTCCCCATCACACGGTGTACCATCTTCTGGGTTTCTCATGCATGTTTTCGATGTAGGAAGATGCCCTTGAACCTGGAGATTTGGGACCCATGCGATGGGTAGCACGCAGTATTACTTTAAAGGGTCTGCGTTTGCTCACCCAACCTCACCAAACCTCTCAGCCCCAAGAGTGTCCACCCTTACGTCTCATCCAGCTGTGGGTCTAGATATGGTCAATCCAGGTTGCATCACAGCCCCTGAACGAATTGTGTAAAAATTTCTCTCTCTTTCACTGTCTTTGTTTCATGGGTTTTTAAAAGTAATTTATTTTTATAATGGGGTTTAGCTGCTTTTCACGGCTGTGTTTATGCCGCTTTACACCCACTTGACACACAAACAGAGAGATATCAATACATAGGTTTTAAGATTATTACTAGTCAGATATATTCTTGTGCGATGAATCGGGCGTGTTGAGTCCAGTTCTCTGAGCAGGGAGTAGGTCTTGTCTATTACATATTGGGTTTATGGAACGGTATCTGAGCTAATTTGAAACTCTTGTTTTATGTATCACCCCACCTCACCTTTCCCGTTAAACAGCCATAGTGTGTTTTCTGCATGTGTGACTCTGTTCTGTTTTGTAATTCAGTTCAAGTGTAACGATTTTTACATTCCCTCTATAAGTGACACCTTATGAGAAGTGTCCTTTTCTGTGTGACTTATTTCACTTAGAATCGTCGTACCTAAATCCACTCATCATGCTGCTACTAGCCTTATGACATTGATTTCATGGCTGAGTGATATTCCATTGTACATAAGGACCACAACTTTTTTATCCATTTTTCGCTTTCCTGGGATATTTAAGGTGGAATGAAGTGGAGGTCCTTGTCAACAGAGCAGCCCTAAACTTTGGGGTGCTTGTGTCTTGCTGATTTTCAATTTTCCCACTTTATACCCCCATGCGTGGAAGTGCCCTATGCTCTCTAAGCTGTGTTTTATAGATGTTTCAGGACACACCGTACCCTTCTCCAGAGTGGCTGTTGGCAATTTACATCCCGCCCATCAGTGTAGCAAGGCTCCCATTTCTCCATGGCCTGTCCTGCATTTCTGGTTTGGACACTTTTTTCAGCATGGCCCTTTTGACCGATGGGAAGCGAGACTTCTTTGTAGCGCTGATTTGCCTTTCCAGGTTGCTTGCTTGGCCAAAAAGGGCGTAGGCGTTTTTTCCTGAATATATTCAGGAAAAAACGCCTACGCCCTTTTTGGCCAAGGGCATCATTGTCAACGTTTTGCTGCTTTTCACGTGCTTTAAAGGCGATTCGAATCTACCTCCTGAAATCTGTTTCCTGCAATTCTGCCTTGATTTCAAATCCTCTTCTTTGCCTTCCCTCAATATATTTGTGGACGAGAGTTATCATTTATAACTCTGCAGGTTTGTGAATTGCAGTGCCCTGAAGCTCCATTTTACAACTCGCTTTTTTGGGAGCTGGCCGCAAAAGCGCAGGATGGCTTCAGGCCCTGTTCTGGTTCCGGGGGGCAGGCTGAGCCTGTGGTTAATTCTTCTTCCTGATGGGAAAATAGAGTGACCTGTGCCTGTCCCAACACCAAGAGCTAGTGTCTCATTGGTTCCCCGTCTTCCCGTTCATCCTCAGGACAAATTGCAACCTGTACGGAACAGGAGGTTAAAGGTGCTGATGCTCCAAGTAGGGAGATTGCTAGTAAAGTGGCTGGAATGGCAAACCCGAGCACAAAGAGATGAGAAATGAGGTGCGTTTTAGAAACCTTTCCCCATCACACGGTGTACCATCTTCTGGGTTTCTCATGCATGTTTTGGATGTAGGAAGATGCCCTTGAACCTGGAGATTTGGGACCCATGCGATGGGTAGCACGCAGTATTACTTTAAAGGGTCTGCGTTTGCTCACCCAACCTCACCAAACCTCTCAGCCCCAAGAGTGTCCACCCTTATGTCTCATCCAGCTGTGGGTCTAGATATGGTCAATCCAGGTTGCATCACAGCCACTGAACGAATTGTGTAAAAATTTCTCTCTCTTTCACTGTCTTTGTTTCATGGGTTTTTAAAACTAATTTATTTTTATAATGGGGTTTAGCTGCTTTTCACGGCTGTGTTTATGCCGCTTTACACCCACTTGACACACAAACAGAGAGATATCAATACATAGGTTTTAAGATTATTACTAGTCAGATATATTCTTGTGCGGTGAATCGGGCGTGTTGAGTCCAGTTCTCTGAGCAAGGAGTAGGTCTTGTCTAATACATATTGGGTTTATGGAACGGTATCTGAGCTAATTTGAAACTCTTGTTTTATGTATCACCCCAACTCACCTTTCCCGTTAAGCAACCATAGTGTGTTTTCTGCATGTGTGATTCTGTTCTGTTTTGTAATTCAGTTCAAGTGTAACGATTTTTATATTCCCTCTATAAGTGACACCTTATGAGAAGTGTCCTTTTCTGTGTGACTTATTTCACTTAGAATCGTCGTACCTAAATCCACTCATCATGCTGCTACTAGCCTTATGACATTGATTTCATGGCTGAGTGATATTCCATTGTACATAGGACCACAACTTTTTTATCCATTTTTCGCTTTCCTGGGATATTTAAGGTGGAATGAAGTGGAGATCCTTGTCAACAGAGCAGCCCTAAACTTTGGGGTGCTTGTGTCTTGCTGATTTTCAATTTTCCCACTTTATACCCCCATGCGTGGAAGTGCTCTATGCTCTCTAAGCTGTGTTTTATAGATGTTTCAGGACACACCGTACCCTTCTCCAGAGTGGCTGTTGGCAATTTACATCCCGCCCATCAGTGTAGCAAGGCTCCCATTTCTCCATGGCCTGTCCTGCATTTCTGGTTTGGACACTTTTTTCAGCATGGCCCTTTTGACCGATGGGAAGCGAGACTTCTTTGTAGCGCTGATTTGCCTTTCCAGGTTGCTTGCTTGGCCAAAAAGGGCGTAGGCGTTTTTTCCTGAATATATTCAGGAAAAAACGCCTACGCCCTTTTTGGCCAAGGGCATCATTGTCAACGTTTTGCTGCTTTTCACGTGCTTTAAAGGCGATTCGAATCTACCTCCTGAAATCTGTTTCCTGCAATTCTGCCTTGATTTCAAATCCTCTTCTTTGCCTTCCCTCAATATATTTGTGGACGAGAGTTATCATTTATAACTCTGCAGGTTTGTGAATTGCAGTGCCCTGAAGCTCCATTTTACAACTCGCTTTTTTGGGAGCTGGCCGCAAAAGCGCAGGATGGCTTCAGGCCCTGTTCTGGTTCCGGGGGGCAGGCTGAGCCTGTGGTTAATTCTTCTTCCTGATGGGAAAATAGAGTGACCTGTGCCTGTCCCAACACCAAGAGCTAGTGTCTCATTGGTTCCCCGTCTTCCCGTTCATCCTCAGGACAAATTGCAACCTGTACGGAACAGGAGGTTAAAGGTGCTGATGCTCCAAGTAGGGAGATTGCTAGTAAAGTGGCTGGAATGGCAAACCCGAGCACAAAGAGATGAGAAATGAGGTGCGTTTTAGAAACCTTTCCCCATCACACGGTGTACCATCTTCTGGGTTTCTCATGCATGTTTTGGATGTAGGAAGATGCCCTTGAACCTGGAGATTTGGGACCCATGCGATGGGTAGCACGCAGTATTACTTTAAAGGGTCTGCGTTTGCTCACCCAACCTCACCAAACCTCTCAGCCCCAAGAGTGTCCACCCTTATGTCTCATCCAGCTGTGGGTCTAGATATGGTCAATCCAGGTTGCATCACAGCCACTGAACGAATTGTGTAAAAATTTCTCTCTCTTTCACTGTCTTTGTTTCATGGGTTTTTAAAACTAATTTATTTTTATAATGGGGTTTAGCTGCTTTTCACGGCTGTGTTTATGCCGCTTTACACCCACTTGACACACAAACAGAGAGATATCAATACATAGGTTTTAAGATTATTACTAGTCAGATATATTCTTGTGCGGTGAATCGGGCGTGTTGAGTCCAGTTCTCTGAGCAAGGAGTAGGTCTTGTCTAATACATATTGGGTTTATGGAACGGTATCTGAGCTAATTTGAAACTCTTGTTTTATGTATCACCCCAACTCACCTTTCCCGTTAAGCAACCATAGTGTGTTTTCTGCATGTGTGATTCTGTTCTGTTTTGTAATTCAGTTCAAGTGTAACGATTTTTATATTCCCTCTATAAGTGACACCTTATGAGAAGTGTCCTTTTCTGTGTGACTTATTTCACTTAGAATCGTCGTACCTAAATCCACTCATCATGCTGCTACTAGCCTTATGACATTGATTTCATGGCTGAGTGATATTCCATTGTACATAGGACCACAACTTTTTTATCCATTTTTCGCTTTCCTGGGATATTTAAGGTGGAATGAAGTGGAGATCCTTGTCAACAGAGCAGCCCTAAAGTTTGGGGTGCTTGTGTCTTGCTGATTTTCAATTTTCCCACTTTATACCCCCATGCGTGGAAGTGCCCTATGCTCTCTAAGCTGTGTTTTATAGATGTTTCAGGACACACCGTACCCTTCTCCAGAGTGGCTGTTGGCAATTTACATCCCGCCCATCAGTGTAGCAAGGCTCCCATTTCTCCATGGCCTGTCCTGCATTTCTGGTTTGGACACTTTTTTCAGCATGGCCCTTTTGACCGATGGGAAGCGAGACTTCTTTGTAGCGCTGATTTGCCTTTCCAGGTTGCTTGCTTGGCCAAAAAGGGCGTAGGCGTTTTTTCCTGAATATATTCAGGAAAAAACGCCTACGCCCTTTTTGGCCAAGGGCATCATTGTCAACGTTTTGCTGCTTTTCACGTGCTTTAAAGGCGATTCGAATCTACCTCCTGAAATCTGTTTCCTGCAATTCTGCCTTGATTTCAAATCCTCTTCTTTGCCTTCCCTCAATATATTTGTGGACGAGAGTTATCATTTATAACTCTGCAGGTTTGTGAATTGCAGTGCCCTGAAGCTCCATTTTACAACTCGCTTTTTTGGGAGCTGGCCGCAAAAGCGCAGGATGGCTTCAGGCCCTGTTCTGGTTCCGGGGGGCAGGCTGAGCCTGTGGTTAATTCTTCTTCCTGATGGGAAAATAGAGTGACCTGTGCCTGTCCCAACACCAAGAGCTAGTGTCTCATTGGTTCCCCGTCTTCCCGTTCATCCTCAGGACAAATTGCAACCTGTACGGAACAGGAGGTTAAAGGTGCTGAGGCTCCACGTAGGGAGATTGCTAGTAAAGTGGCTGGAATGGCGAACCCGAGCACAAGGAGATGAGAAATGAGGTGCGTTTTAGAAACCTTTCCCCATCACACGGTGTACCATCTTCTGGGTTTCTCATGCATGTTTTTGATGTAGGAAGATGCCCTTGAACCTGGAGATTTGGGACCCATGCGATGGGTAGCACGCAGTATTACTTTAAAGGGTCTGCGTTTGCTCACCTAACCTCACCAAACCTCTCAGACCCAAGAGTGTCCACCCTTATGTCTCATCCAGCTGTGGGTCTAGATATGGTCAATCCAGGTTGCATCACAGCCACTGAACGAATTGTGTAAAAATTTCTCTCTCTTTCACTGTCTTTGTTTCATGGGTTTTTAAAAGTAATTTATTTTTATAATGGGGTTTAGCTGCTTTTCACGGCTGTGTTTATGCCGCTTTACACCCACTTGACACACAAACAGAGAGATATCAATACATAGGTTTTAAGATTATTACTAGTCAGATATATTCTTGTGCGGTGAATCGGGCGTGTTGAGTCCAGTTCTCTGAGCAAGGAGTAGGTCTTGTCTAATACATATTGGGTTTATGGAACGGTATCTGAGCTAATTTGAAACTCTTGTTTTATGTATCACCCCAACTCACCTTTCCCGTTAAGCAACCATAGTGTGTTTTCTGCATGTGTGATTCTGTTCTGTTTTGTAATTCAGTTCAAGTGTAACGATTTTTATATTCCCTCTATAAGTGACACCTTATGAGAAGTGTCCTTTTCTGTGTGACTTATTTCACTTAGAATCGTCCTACCTAAATCCACTCATCATGCTGCTACTAGCCTTATGACATTGATTTCATGGCTGAGTGATATTCCATTGTACATAGGACCACAACTTTTTTATCCATTTTTCGCTTTCCTGGGATATTTAAGGTGGAATGAAGTGGAGATCCTTGTCAACAGAGCAGCCCTAAACTTTGGGGTGCTTGTGTCTTGCTGATTTTCAATTTTCCCACTTTATACCCCCATGCGTGGAAGTGCCCTATGCTCTCTAAGCTGTGTTTTATAGATGTTTCAGGACACACCGTACCCTTCTCCAGAGTGGCTGTTGGCAATTTACATCCCGCCCATCAGTGTAGCAAGGCTCCCATTTCTCCATGGCCTGTCCTGCATTTCTGGTTTGGACACTTTTTTCAGCATGGCCCTTTTGACCGATGGGAAGCGAGACTTCTTTGTAGCGCTGATTTGCCTTTCCAGGTTGCTTGGTTGGCCAAAAAGGGCGTAGGCGTTTTTTCCTGAATATATTCTGGAAAAAACACCTACGCCCTTTTTGGCCAAGGGCATCATTGTCAACGTTTTGCTGCTTTTCACGTGCTTTAAAGGCGATTCGAATCTACCTCCTGAAATCTGTTTCCTGCAATTCTGCCTTGATTTCAAATCCTCTTCTTTGCCTTCCCTCAATATATTTGTGGACGAGAGTTATCATTTATAACTCTGCAGGTTTGTGAATTGCAGTGCCCTGAATCTCAATTTTACAACTCGCTTTTTTGGGAGCTGGCCGCAAAAGCGCAGGATGGCTTCAGGCCCTGTTCTGGTTCCGGGGGGCAGGCTGAGCCTGTGGTTAATTCTTCTTCCTGATGGGAAAATAGAGTGACCTGTGCCTGTCCCAACACCAGGAGCTAGTGTCTCATTGGTTCCCCGTCTTCCCGTTCATCCTCAGGACAAATTGCAACCTGTACGGAACAGGAGGTTAAAGGTGCTGATGCTCCAAGTAGGGAGATTGCTAGTAAGGTGGCTGGAAAGGCGAACCCGAGCACAAGGAGATGAGAAATGAGGTGCGTTTTAGAAACCTTTCCCCATCACACGGTGTACCATCTTCTGGGTTTCTCATGCATGTTTTTGATGTAGGAAGATGCCCTTGAACCTGGAGATTTGGGACCCATGCGATGGGTAGCACGCAGTATTACTTTAAAGGGTCTGCGTTTGCTCACCCAACCTCACCAAACCTCTCAGCCCCAAGAGTGTCCACCCTTACGTCTCATCCAGCTGTGGGTATAGATATGGTCAATCCAGGTTGCATCACAGCCCCTGAACGAATTGTGTAAAAATTTCTCTCTCTTTCACTGTCTTTGTTTCATGGGTTTTTAAAAGTAATTGATTTTTATAATGGGGTTTAGCTGCTTTTCACGGCTGTGTTTATGCCGCTTTACACCCACTTGACACACAAACAGAGAGATATCAATACATAGGTTTCAAGATTATTACTAGTCAGATATATTCTTGTGCGATGAATCGGGCGTGTTGAGTCCAGTTCTCTGAGCAGGGAGTAGGTCTTGTCTATTACATATTGGGTTTATGGAACGGTATCTGAGCTAATTTGAAACTCTTGTTTTATGTATCACCCCACCTCACCTTTCCCGTTAAACAGCCATAGTGTGTTTTCTGCATGTGTGACTCTGTTCTGTTTTGTAATTCAGTTCAAGTGTAACGATTTTTACATTCCCTCTATAAGTGACACCTTATGAGAAGTGTCCTTTTCTGTGTGACTTATTTCACTTAGAATCGTCGTACCTAAATCCACTCATCATGCTGCTACTAGCCTTATGACATTGATTTCATGGCTGAGTGATATTCCATTGTACATAAGGACCACAACTTTTTTATCCATTTTTCGCTTTCCTGGGATATTTAAGGTGGAATGAAGTGGAGGTCCTTGTCAACAGAGCAGCCCTAAACTTTGGGGTGCTTGTGTCTTGCTGATTTTCAATTTTCCCACTTTATACCCCCATGCGTGGAAGTGCCCTATGCTCTCTAAGCTGTGTTTTATAGATGTTTCAGGACACACCGTACCCTTCTCCAGAGTGGCTGTTGGCAATTTACATCCCGCCCATCAGTGTAGCAAGGCTCCCATTTCTCCATGGCCTGTCCTGCATTTCTGGTTTTGACACTTTTTTCAGCATGGCCCTTTTGACCGATGGGAAGCGAGACTTCTTTGTAGCGCTGATTTGCCTTTCCAGGTTGCTTGCTTGGCCAAAAAGGGCGTAGGCGTTTTTTCCTGAATATATTCAGGAAAAAACGCCTAAGCCCTTTTTGGCCAAGGGCATCATTGTCAACGTTTTGCTGCTTTTCACGTGCTTTAAAGGCGATTCGAATCTACCTCCTGAAATCTGTTTCCTGCAATTCTGCCTTGATTTCAAATCCTCTTCTTTGCCTTCCCTCAATATATTTGTGGACGAGAGTTATCATTTATAACTCTGCAGGTTTGTGAATTGCAGTGCCCTGAAGCTCAATTTTACAACTCGCTTTTTTGGGAGCTGGCCGCAAAAGCGCAGGATGGCTTCAGGCCCTGTTCTGGTTCCGGGGGGCAGGCTGAGCCTGTGGTTAATTCTTCTTCCTGATGGGAAAATAGAGTGACCTGTGCCTGTCCCAACACCAAGAGCTAGTGTCTCATTGGTTCCCCGTCTTCCCGTTCATCCTCAGGACAAATTGCAACCTGTACGGAACAGGAGGTTAAAGGTGCTGATGCTCCAAGTAGGGAGATTGCTAGTAAAGTGGCTGGAATGGCAAACCCGAGCACAAAGAGATGAGAAATGAGGTGCGTTTTAGAAACCTTTCCCCATCACACGGTGTACCATCTTCTGGGTTTCTCATGCATGTTTTGGATGTAGGAAGATGCCCTTGAACCTGGAGATTTGGGACCCATGCGATGGGTAGCACGCAGTATTACTTTAAAGGGTCTGCGTTTGCTCACCCAACCTCACCAAACCTCTCAGCCCCAAGAGTGTCCACCCTTACGTCTCATCCAGCTGTGGGTCTAGATATGGTCAATCCAGGTTGCATCACAGCCCCTGAACGAATTGTGTAAAAATTTCTCTCTCTTTCACTGTCTTTGTTTCATGGGTTTTTAAAAGTAATTTATTTTTATAATGGGGTTTAGCTGCTTTTCACGGCTGTGTTTATGCCGCTTTACACCCACTTGACACACAAACAGAGAGATATCAATACATAGGTTTTAAGATTATTACTAGTCAGATATATTCTTGTGCGATGAATCGGGCGTGTTGAGTCCAGTTCTCTGAGCAGGGAGTAGGTCTTGTCTATTACATATTGGGTTTATGGAACGGTATCTGAGCTAATTTGAAACTCTTGTTTTATGTATCACCCCACCTCACCTTTCCTGTTAAACAGCCATAGTGTGTTTTCTGCATGTGTGACTCTGTTCTGTTTTGTAATTCAGTTCAAGTGTAACGATTTTTACATTCCCTCTATAAGTGACACCTTATGAGAAGTGTCCTTTTCTGTGTGACTTATTTCACTTAGAATCGTCGTACCTAAATCCACTCATCATGCTGCTACTAGCCTTATGACATTGATTTCATGGCTGAGTGATATTCCATTGTACATAAGGACCACAACTTTTTTATCCATTTTTCGCTTTCCTGGGATATTTAAGGTGGAATGAAGTGGAGGTCCTTGTCAACAGAGCAGCCCTAAACTTTGGGGTGCTTGTGTCTTGCTGATTTTCAATTTTCCCACTTTATACCCCCATGCGTGGAAGTGCCCTATGCTCTCTAAGCTGTGTTTTATAGATGTTTCAGGACACACCGTACCCTTCTCCAGAGTGGCTGTTGGCAATTTACATCCCGCCCATCAGTGTAGCAAGGCTCCCATTTCTCCATGGCCTGTCCTGCATTTCTGGTTTTGACACTTTTTTCAGCATGGCCCTTTTGACCGATGGGAAGCGAGACTTCTTTGTAGCGCTGATTTGCCTTTCCAGGTTGCTTGCTTGGCCAAAAAGGGCGTAGGCGTTTTTTCCTGAATATATTCAGGAAAAAACGCCTACGCCCTTTTTGGCCAAGGGCATCATTGTCAACGTTTTGCTGCTTTTCACGTGCTTTAAAGGCGATTCGAATCTACCTCCTGAAATCTGTTTCCTGCAATTCTGCCTTGATTTCAAATCCTCTTCTTTGCCTTCCCTCAATATATTTGTGGACGAGAGTTATCATTTATAACTCTGCAGGTTTGTGAATTGCAGTGCCCTGAAGCTCCATTTTACAACTCGCTTTTTTGGGAGCTGGCCGCAAAAGCGCAGGATGGCTTCAGGCCCTGTTCTGGTTCCGGGGGGCAGGCTGAGCCTGTGGTTAATTCTTCTTCCTGATGGGAAAATAGAGTGACCTGTGCCTGTCCCAACACCAAGAGCTAGTGTCTCATTGGTTCCCCGTCTTCCCGTTCATCCTCAGGACAAATTGCAACCTGTACGGAACAGGAGGTTAAAGGTGCTGATGCTCCAAGTAGGGAGATTGCTAGTAAAGTGGCTGGAATGGCGAACCCGAGCACAAGGAGATGAGAAATGAGGTGCGTTTTAGAAACCTTTCCCCATCACACGGTGTACCATCTTCTGGGTTTCTCATGCATGTTTTTGATGTAGGAAGATGCCCTTGAACCTGGAGATTTGGGACCCATGCGATGGGTAGCACGCAGTATTACTTTAAAGGGTCTGCGTTTGCTCACCTAACCTCACCAAACCTCTCAGCCCCAAGAGTGTCCACCCTTATGTCTCATCCAGCTGTGGGTCTAGATATGGTCAATCCAGGTTGCATCACAGCCACTGAACGAATTGTGTAAAAATTTCTCTCTCTTTCACTGTCTTTGTTTCATGGGTTTTTAAAAGTAATTTATTTTTATAATGGGGTTTAGCTGCTTTTCACGGCTATGTTTATGCCGCTTTACACCCACTTGACACACAAACAGAGAGATATCAATACATAGGTTTTAAGATTATTACTAGTCAGATATATTCTTGTGCGGTGAATCGGGCGTGTTGAGTCCAGTTCTCTGAGCAAGGAGTAGGTCTTGTCTAATACATATTGGGTTTATGGAACGGTATCTGAGCTAATTTGAAACTCTTGTTTTATGTATCACCCCAACTCACCTTTCCCGTTAAGCAACCATAGTGTGTTTTCTGCATGTGTGATTCTGTTCTGTTTTGTAATTCAGTTCAAGTGTAACGATTTTTATATTCCCTCTATAAGTGACACCTTATGAGAAGTGTCCTTTTCTGTGTGACTTATTTCACTTAGAATCGTCGTACCTAAATCCACTCATCATGCTGCTACTAGCCTTATGACATTGATTTCATGGCTGAGTGATATTCCATTGTACATAGGACCACAACTTTTTTATCCATTTTTCGCTTTCCTGGGATATTTAAGGTGGAATGAAGTGGAGATCCTTGTCAACAGAGCAGCCCTAAACTTTGGGGTGCTTGTGTCTTGCTGATTTTCAATTTTCCCACTTTATACCCCCATGCGTGGAAGTGCCCTATGCTCTCTAAGCTGTGTTTTATAGATGTTTCAGGACACACCGTACCCTTCTCCAGAGTGGCTGTTGGCAATTTACATCCCGCCCATCAGTGTAGCAAGGCTCCCATTTCTCCATGGCCTGTCCTGCATTTCTGGTTTGGACACTTTTTTCAGCATGGCCCTTTTGACCGATGGGAAGCGAGACTTCTTTGTAGCGCTGATTTGCCTTTCCAGGTTGCTTGCTTGGCCAAAAAGGGCGTAGGCGTTTTTTCCTGAATATATTCAGGAAAAAACGCCTACGCCCTTTTTGGCCAAGGGCATCATTGTCAACGTTTTGCTGCTTTTCACGTGCTTTAAAGGCGATTCGAATCTACCTCCTGAAATCTGTTTCCTGCAATTCTGCCTTGATTTCAAATCCTCTTCTTTGCCTTCCCTCAATATATTTGTGGACGAGAGTTATCATTTATAACTCTGCAGGTTTGTGAATTGCAGTGCCCTGAAGCTCCATTTTACAACTCGCTTTTTTGGGAGCTGGCCGCAAAAGCGCAGGATGGCTTCAGGCCCTGTTCTGGTTCCGGGGGGCAGGCTGAGCCTGTGGTTAATTCTTCTTCCTGATGGGAAAATAGAGTGACCTGTGCCTGTCCCAACACCAAGAGCTAGTGTCTCATTGGTTCCCCGTCTTCCCGTTCATCCTCAGGACAAATTGCAACCTGTACGGAACAGGAGGTTAAAGGTGCTGATGCTCCAAGTAGGGAGATTGCTAGTAAAGTGGCTGGAATGGCGAACCCGAGCACAAGGAGATGAGAAATGAGGTGCGTTTTAGAAACCTTTCCCCATCACACGGTGTACCATCTTCTGGGTTTCTCATGCATGTTTTTGATGTAGGAAGATGCCCTTGAACCTGGAGATTTGGGACCCATGCGATGGGTAGCACGCAGTATTACTTTAAAGGGTCTGCGTTTGCTCACCTAACCTCACCAAACCTCTCAGACCCAAGAGTGTCCACCCTTATGTCTCATCCAGCTGTGGGTCTAGATATGGTCAATCCAGGTTGCATCACAGCCACTGAACGAATTGTGTAAAAATTTCTCTCTCTTTCACTGTCTTTGTTTCATGGGTTTTTAAAAGTAATTTATTTTTATAATGGGGTTTAGCTGCTTTTCACGGCTGTGTTTATGCCGCTTTACACCCACTTGACACACAAACAGAGAGATATCAATACATAGGTTTTAAGATTATTACTAGTCAGATATATTCTTGTGCGGTGAATCGGGCGTGTTGAGTCCAGTTCTCTGAGCAAGGAGTAGGTCTTGTCTAATACATATTGGGTTTATGGAACGGTATCTGAGCTAATTTGAAACTCTTGTTTTATGTATCACCCCAACTCACCTTTCCCGTTAAGCAACCATAGTGTGTTTTCTGCATGTGTGATTCTGTTCTGTTTTGTAATTCAGTTCAAGTGTAACGATTTTTATATTCCCTCTATAAGTGACACCTTATGAGAAGTGTCCTTTTCTGTGTGACTTATTTCACTTAGAATCGTCGTACCTAAATCCACTCATCATGCTGCTACTAGCCTTATGACATTGATTTCATGGCTGAGTGATATTCCATTGTACATAGGACCACAACTTTTTTATCCATTTTTCGCTTTCCTGGGATATTTAAGGTGGAATGAAGTGGAGATCCTTGTCAACAGAGCAGCCCTAAACTTTGGGGTGCTTGTGTCTTGCTGATTTTCAATTTTCCCACTTTATACCCCCATGCGTGGAAGTGCCCTATGCTCTCTAAGCTGTGTTTTATAGATGTTTCAGGACACACCGTACCCTTCTCCAGAGTGGCTGTTGGCAATTTACATCCCGCCCATCAGTGTAGCAAGGCTCCCATTTCTCCATGGCCTGTCCTGCATTTCTGGTTTGGACACTTTTTTCAGCATGGCCCTTTTGACCGATGGGAAGCGAGACTTCTTTGTAGCGCTGATTTGCCTTTCCAGGTTGCTTGGTTGGCCAAAAAGGGCGTAGGCGTTTTTTCCTGAATATATTCTGGAAAAAACACCTACGCACTTTTTGGCCAAGGACATCATTGTCAACATTTTGCTGCTGTTCACGTGCTTTAAAGGCGATTCGAATCTACCTCCTGAAATCTGTTTCCTGCAATTCTGCCTTGATTTCAAATCCTCTTCTTTGCCTTCCCTCAATATATTTGTGGACGAGAGTTATCATTTATAACTCTGCAGGTTTGTGAATTGCAGTGCCCTGAAGCTCCATTTTACAACTCGCTTTTTTGGGAGCTGGCCGCAAAAGCGCAGGATGGCTTCAGGCCCTGTTCTGGTTCCGGGGGGCAGGCTGAGCCTGTGGTTAATTCTTCTTCCTGATGGGAAAATAGAGTGACCTGTGCCTGTCCCAACACCAAGAGCTAGTGTCTCATTGGTTCCCCGTCTTCCCGTTCATCCTCAGGACAAATTGCAACCTGTACGGAACAGGAGGTTAAAGGTGCTGATGCTCCAAGTAGGGAGATTGCTAGTAAAGTGGCTGGAATGGCGAACCCGAGCACAAAGAGATGAGAAATGAGGTGTGTTTTAGAAACCTTTCCCCATCACACGGTGTACCATCTTCTGGGTTTCTCATGCATGTTTTTGATGTAGGAAGATGCCCTTGAACCTGGAGATTTGGGACCCATGCGATGGGTAGCACGCAGTATTACTTTAAAGGGTCTGCGTTTGCTCACCCAACCTCACCAAACCTCTCAGCCCCAAGAGTGTCCACCCTTATGTCTCATCCAGCTGTGGGTCTAGATATGGTCAATCCAGGTTGCATCACAGCCCCTGAACGAATTGTGTAAAAATTTCTCTCTCTTTCACTGTCTTTGTTTCATGGGTTTTTAAAAGTAATTTATTTTTATAATGGGGTTTAGCTGCTTTTCACGGCTGTGTTTATGTCGCTTTACACCCACTTGACACACAAACAGAGAGATATCAATACATAGGTTTTAAGATTATTACTAGTCAGATATATTCTTGTGCGATGAATCGGGCGTGTTGAGTCCAGTTCTCTGAGCAGGGAGTAGGTCTTGTCTATTACATATTGGGTTTATGGAACGGTATCTGAGCTAATTTGAAACTCTTGTTTTATGTATCACCCCACCTCACCTTTCCCGTTAAGCAGCCATAGTGTGTTTTCTGCATGTGTGACTCTGTTCTGTTTTGTAATTCAGTTCAAGTGTAACGATTTTTACATTCCCTCTATAAGTGACACCTTATGAGAAGTGTCCTTTTCTGTGTGACTTATTTCACTTAGAATCGTCGTACCTAAATCCACTCATCATGCTGCTACTAGCCTTATGACATTGATTTCATGGCTGAGTGATATTCCATTGTACATAAGGACCACAACTTTTTTATCCATTTTTCGCTTTCCTGGGATATTTAAGGTGGAATGAAGTGGAGGTCCTTGTCAACAGAGCAGCCCTAAACTTTGGGGTGCTTGTGTCTTGCTGATTTTCAATTTTCCCACTTTATACCCCCATGCGTGGAAGTGCCCTATGCTCTCTAAGCTGTGTTTTATAGATGTTTCAGGACACACCGTACCCTTCTCCAGAGTGGCTGTTGGCAATTTACATCCCGCCCATCAGTGTAGCAAGGCTCCCATTTCTCCATGGCCTGTCCTGCATTTCTGGTTTGGACACTTTTTTCAGCATGGCCCTTTTGACCGATGGGAAGCGAGACTTCTTTGTAGCGCTGATTTGCCTTTCCAGGTTGCTTGGTTGGCCAAAAAGGGCGTAGGAGTTTTTTCCTGAATATATTCAGGAAAAAACGCCTAAGCCCTTTTTGGCCAAGGGCATCATTGTCAACGTTTTGCTGCTTTTCACGTGCTTTAAAGGCGATTCGAATCTACCTCCTGAAATCTGTTTCCTGCAATTCTGCCTTGATTTCAAATCCTCTTCTTTGCCTTCCCTCAATATATTTGTGGACGAGAGTTATCATTTATAACTCTGCAGGTTTGTGAATTGCAGTGCCCTGAAGCTCCATTTTACAACTCGCTTTTTTGGGAGCTGGCCGCAAAAGCGCAGGATGGCTTCAGGCCCTGTTCTGGTTCCGGGGGGCAGGCTGAGCCTGTGGTTAATTCTTCTTCCTGATGGGAAAATAGAGTGACCTGTGCCTGTCCCAACACCAAGAGCTAGTGTCTCATTGGTTCCCCGTCTTCCCGTTCATCCTCAGGACAAATTGCAACCTGTACGGAACAGGAGGTTAAAGGTGCTGATGCTCCAAGTAGGGAGATTGCTAGTAAAGTGGCTGGAATGGCAAACCCGAGCACAAAGAGTTGAGAAATGAGGTGCGTTTTAGAAACCTTTCCCCATCACACGGTGTACCATCTTCTGGGTTTCTCATGCATGTTTTGGATGTAGGAAGATGCCCTTGAACCTGGAGATTTGGGACCCATGCGATGGGTAGCACGCAGTATTACTTTAAAGGGTCTGCGTTTGCTCACCTAACCTCACCAAACCTCTCAGCCCCAAGAGTGTCCACCCTTATGTCTCATCCAGCTGTGGGTCTAGATATGGTCAATCCAGGTTGCATCACAGCCACTGAACGAATTGTGTAAAAATTTCTCTCTCTTTCACTGTCTTTGTTTCATGGGTTTTTAAAAGTAATTTATTTTTATAATGGGGTTTAGCTGCTTTTCACGGCTATGTTTATGCCGCTTTACACCCACTTGACACACAAACAGAGAGATATCAATACATAGGTTTTAAGATTATTACTAGTCAGATATATTCTTGTGCGGTGAATCGGGCGTGTTGAGTCCAGTTCTCTGAGCAAGGAGTAGGTCTTGTCTAATACATATTGGGTTTATGGAACGGTATCTGAGCTAATTTGAAACTCTTGTTTTATGTATCACCCCAACTCACCTTTCCCGTTAAGCAACCATAGTGTGTTTTCTGCATGTGTGATTCTGTTCTGTTTTGTAATTCAGTTCAAGTGTAACGATTTTTATATTCCCTCTATAAGTGACACCTTATGAGAAGTGTCCTTTTCTGTGTGACTTATTTCACTTAGAATCGTCGTACCTAAATCCACTCATCATGCTGCTACTAGCCTTATGACATTGATTTCATGGCTGAGTGATATTCCATTGTACATAGGACCACAACTTTTTTATCCATTTTTCGCTTTCCTGGGATATTTAAGGTGGAATGAAGTGGAGATCCTTGTCAACAGAGCAGCCCTAAACTTTGGGGTGCTTGTGTCTTGCTGATTTTCAATTTTCCCACTTTATACCCCCATGCGTGGAAGTGCCCTATGCTCTCTAAGCTGTGTTTTATAGATGTTTCAGGACACACCGTACCCTTCTCCAGAGTGGCTGTTGGCAATTTACATCCCGCCCATCAGTGTAGCAAGGCTCCCATTTCTCCATGGCCTGTCCTGCATTTCTGGTTTGGACACTTTTTTCAGCATGGCCCTTTTGACCGATGGGAAGCGAGACTTCTTTGTAGCGCTGATTTGCCTTTCCAGGTTGCTTGCTTGGCCAAAAAGGGCGTAGGCGTTTTTTCCTGAATATATTCAGGAAAAAACGCCTACGCCCTTTTTGGCCAAGGGCATCATTGTCAACGTTTTGCTGCTTTTCACGTGCTTTAAAGGCGATTCGAATCTACCTCCTGAAATCTGTTTCCTGCAATTCTGCCTTGATTTCAAATCCTCTTCTTTGCCTTCCCTCAATATATTTGTGGACGAGAGTTATCATTTATAACTCTGCAGGTTTGTGAATTGCAGTGCCCTGAAGCTCCATTTTACAAGTCGCTTTTTTGGGAGCTGGCCGCAAAAGCGCAGGATGGCTTCAGGCCCTGTTCTGGTTCCGGGGGGCAGGCTGAGCCTGTGGTTAATTCTTCTTCCTGATGGGAAAATAGAGTGACCTGTGCCTGTCCCAACACCAAGAGCTAGTGTCTCATTGGTTCCCCGTCTTCCCGTTCATCCTCAGGACAAATTGCAACCTGTACGGAACAGGAGGTTAAAGGTGCTGATGCTCCAAGTAGGGAGATTGCTAGTAAAGTGGCTGGAATGGCGAACCCGAGCACAAGGAGATGAGAAATGAGGTGCGTTTTAGAAACCTTTCCCCATCACACGGTGTACCATCTTCTGGGTTTCTCATGCATGTTTTTGATGTAGGAAGATGCCCTTGAACCTGGAGATTTGGGACCCATGCGATGGGTAGCACGCAGTATTACTTTAAAGGGTCTGCGTTTGCTCACCTAAACTCACCAAACCTCTCAGACCCAAGAGTGTCCACCCTTATGTCTCATCCAGCTGTGGGTCTAGATATGGTCAATCCAGGTTGCATCACAGCCACTGAACGAATTGTGTAAAAATTTCTCTCTCTTTCACTGTCTTTGTTTCATGGGTTTTTAAAAGTAATTTATTTTTATAATGGGGTTTAGCTGCTTTTCACGGCTGTGTTTATGCCGCTTTACACCCACTTGACACACAAACAGAGAGATATCAATACATAGGTTTTAAGATTATTACTAGTCAGATATATTCTTGTGCGGTGAATCGGGCGTGTTGAGTCCAGTTCTCTGAGCAAGGAGTAGGTCTTGTCTAATACATATTGGGTTTATGGAACGGTATCTGAGCTAATTTGAAACTCTTGTTTTATGTATCACCCCAACTCACCTTTCCCGTTAAGCAACCATAGTGTGTTTTCTGCATGTGTGATTCTGTTCTGTTTTGTAATTCAGTTCAAGTGTAACGATTTTTATATTCCCTCTATAAGTGACACCTTATGAGAAGTGTCCTTTTCTGTGTGACTTATTTCACTTAGAATCGTCGTACCTAAATCCACTCATCATGCTGCTACTAGCCTTATGACATTGATTTCATGGCTGAGTGATATTCCATTGTACATAGGACCACAACTTTTTTATCCATTTTTCGCTTTCCTGGGATATTTAAGGTGGAATGAAGTGGAGATCCTTGTCAACAGAGCAGCCCTAAACTTTGGGGTGCTTGTGTCTTGCTGATTTTCAATTTTCCCACTTTATACCCCCATGCGTGGAAGTGCCCTATGCTCTCTAAGCTGTGTTTTATAGATGTTTCAGGACACACCGTACCCTTCTCCAGAGTGGCTGTTGGCAATTTACATCCCGCCCATCAGTGTAGCAAGGCTCCCATTTCTCCATGGCCTGTCCTGCATTTCTGGTTTGGACACTTTTTTCAGCATGGCCCTTTTGACCGATGGGAAGCGAGACTTCTTTGTAGCGCTGATTTGCCTTTCCAGGTTGCTTGGTTGGCCAAAAAGGGCGTAGGCGTTTTTTCCTGAATATATTCTGGAAAAAACACCTACGCACTTTTTGGCCAAGGACATCATTGTCAACATTTTGCTGCTGTTCACGTGCTTTAAAGGCGATTCGAATCTACCTCCTGAAATCTGTTTCCTGCAATTCTGCCTTGATTTCAAATCCTCTTCTTTGCCTTCCCTCAATATATTTGTGGACGAGAGTTATCATTTATAACTCTGCAGGTTTGTGAATTGCAGTGCCCTGAAGCTCCATTTTACAACTCGCTTTTTTGGGAGCTGGCCGCAAAAGCGCAGGATGGCTTCAGGCCCTGTTCTGGTTCCGGGGGGCAGGCTGAGCCTGTGGTTAATTCTTCTTCCTGATGGGAAAATAGAGTGACCTGTGCCTGTCCCAACACCAAGAGCTAGTGTCTCATTGGTTCCCCGTCTTCCCGTTCATCCTCAGGACAAATTGCAACCTGTACGGAACAGGAGGTTAAAGGTGCTGATGCTCCAAGTAGGGAGATTGCTAGTAAAGTGGCTGGAATGGCGAACCCGAGCACAAAGAGATGAGAAATGAGGTGTGTTTTAGAAACCTTTCCCCATCACACGGTGTACCATCTTCTGGGTTTCTCATGCATGTTTTTGATGTAGGAAGATGCCCTTGAACCTGGAGATTTGGGACCCATGCGATGGGTAGCACGCAGTATTACTTTAAAGGGTCTGCGTTTGCTCACCCAACCTCACCAAACCTCTCAGCCCCAAGAGTGTCCACCCTTATGTCTCATCCAGCTGTGGGTCTAGATATGGTCAATCCAGGTTGCATCACAGCCCCTGAACGAATTGTGTAAAAATTTCTCTCTCTTTCACTGTCTTTGTTTCATGGGTTTTTAAAAGTAATTTATTTTTATAATGGGGTTTAGCTGCTTTTCACGGCTGTGTTTATGTCGCTTTACACCCACTTGACACACAAACAGAGAGATATCAATACATAGGTTTTAAGATTATTACTAGTCAGATATATTCTTGTGCGATGAATCGGGCGTGTTGAGTCCAGTTCTCTGAGCAGGGAGTAGGTCTTGTCTATTACATATTGGGTTTATGGAACGGTATCTGAGCTAATTTGAAACTCTTGTTTTATGTATCACCCCACCTCACCTTTCCCGTTAAGCAGCCATAGTGTGTTTTCTGCATGTGTGACTCTGTTCTGTTTTGTAATTCAGTTCAAGTGTAACGATTTTTACATTCCCTCTATAAGTGACACCTTATGAGAAGTGTCCTTTTCTGTGTGACTTATTTCACTTAGAATCGTCGTACCTAAATCCACTCATCATGCTGCTACTAGCCTTATGACATTGATTTCATGGCTGAGTGATATTCCATTGTACATAAGGACCACAACTTTTTTATCCATTTTTCGCTTTCCTGGGATATTTAAGGTGGAATGAAGTGGAGGTCCTTGTCAACAGAGCAGCCCTAAACTTTGGGGTGCTTGTGTCTTGCTGATTTTCAATTTTCCCACTTTATACCCCCATGCGTGGAAGTGCCCTATGCTCTCTAAGCTGTGTTTTATAGATGTTTCAGGACACACCGTACCCTTCTCCAGAGTGGCTGTTGGCAATTTACATCCCGCCCATCAGTGTAGCAAGGCTCCCATTTCTCCATGGCCTGTCCTGCATTTCTGGTTTGGACACTTTTTTCAGCATGGCCCTTTTGACCGATGGGAAGCGAGACTTCTTTGTAGCGCTGATTTGCCTTTCCAGGTTGCTTGGTTGGCCAAAAAGGGCGTAGGAGTTTTTTCCTGAATATATTCAGGAAAAAACGCCTAAGCCCTTTTTGGCCAAGGGCATCATTGTCAACGTTTTGCTGCTTTTCACGTGCTTTAAAGGCGATTCGAATCTACCTCCTGAAATCTGTTTCCTGCAATTCTGCCTTGATTTCAAATCCTCTTCTTTGCCTTCCCTCAATATATTTGTGGACGAGAGTTATCATTTATAACTCTGCAGGTTTGTGAATTGCAGTGCCCTGAAGCTCCATTTTACAACTCGCTTTTTTGGGAGCTGGCCGCAAAAGCGCAGGATGGCTTCAGGCCCTGTTCTGGTTCCGGGGGGCAGGCTGAGCCTGTGGTTAATTCTTCTTCCTGATGGGAAAATAGAGTGACCTGTGCCTGTCCCAACACCAAGAGCTAGTGTCTCATTGGTTCCCCGTCTTCCCGTTCATCCTCAGGACAAATTGCAACCTGTACGGAACAGGAGGTTAAAGGTGCTGATGCTCCAAGTAGGGAGATTGCTAGTAAAGTGGCTGGAATGGCAAACCCGAGCACAAAGAGTTGAGAAATGAGGTGCGTTTTAGAAACCTTTCCCCATCACACGGTGTACCATCTTCTGGGTTTCTCATGCATGTTTTGGATGTAGGAAGATGCCCTTGAACCTGGAGATTTGGGACCCATGCGATGGGTAGCACGCAGTATTACTTTAAAGGGTCTGCGTTTGCTCACCCAACCTCACCAAACCTCTCAGCCCCAAGAGTGTCCACCCTTACGTCTCATCCAGCTGTGGGTCTAGATATGGTCAATCCAGGTTGCATCACAGCCCCTGAACGAATTGTGTAAAAATTTCTCTCTCTTTCACTGTCTTTGTTTCATGGGTTTTTAAAAGTAATTGATTTTTATAATGGGGTTTAGCTGCTTTTCACGGCTGTGTTTATGCCGCTTTACACCCACTTGACACACAAACAGAGAGATATCAATACATAGGTTTTAAGATTATTACTAGTCAGATATATTCTTGTGCGATGAATCGGGCGTGTTGAGTCCAGTTCTCTGAGCAGGGAGTAGGTCTTGTCTATTACATATTGGGTTTATGGAACGGTATCTGAGCTAATTTGAAACTCTTGTTTTATGTATCACCCCACCTCACCTTTCCCGTTAAACAGCCATAGTGTGTTTTCTGCATGTGTGACTCTGTTCTGTTTTGTAATTCAGTTCAAGTGTAACGATTTTTACATTCCCTCTATAAGTGACACCTTATGAGAAGTGTCCTTTTCTGTGTGACTTATTTCACTTAGAATCGTCGTACCTAAATCCACTCATCATGCTGCTACTAGCCTTATGACATTGATTTCATGGCTGAGTGATATTCCATTGTACATAAGGACCACAACTTTTTTATCCATTTTTCGCTTTCCTGGGATATTTAAGGAGGAATGAAGTGGAGGTCCTTGTCAACAGAGCAGCCCTAAACTTTGGGGTGCTTGTGTCTTGCTGATTTTCAATTTTCCCACTTTATACCCCCATGCGTGGAAGTGCCCTATGCTCTCTAAGCTGTGTTTTATAGATGTTTCAGGACACACCGTACCCTTCTCCAGAGTGGCTGTTGGCAATTTACATCCCGCCCATCAGTGTAGCAAGGCTCCCATTTCTCCATGGCCTGTCCTGCATTTCTGGTTTGGACACTTTTTTCAGCATGGCCCTTTTGACCGATGGGAAGCGAGACTTCTTTGTAGAGCTGATTTGCCTTTCCAGGTTGCTTGCTTGGCCAAAAAGGGCGTAGGCGTTTTTTCCTGAATATATTCAGGAAAAATCGCCTACGCCCTTTTTGGCCAAGGGCATCATTGTCAACATTTTGCTGCTTTTCACGTGCTTTAAAGGCGATTCGAATCTACCTCCTGAAATCTGTTTCCTGCAATTCTGCCTTGATTTCAAATCCTCTTCTTTGCCTTCCCTCAATATATTTGTGGACGAGAGTTATCATTTATAACTCTGCAGGTTTGTGAATTGCAGTGCCCTGAAGCTCCATTTTACAACTCGCTTTTTTGGGAGCTGGCCGCAAAAGCGCAGGATGGCTTCAGGCCCTGTTCTGGTTCCGGGGGGCAGGCTGAGCCTGTGGTTAATTCTTCTTCCTGATGGGAAAATAGAGTGACCTGTGCCTGTCCCAACACCAAGAGCTAGTGTCTCATTGGTTCCCCGTCTTCCCATTCATCCTCAGGACAAATTGCAACCTGTACGGAACAGGAGGTTAAAGGTGCTGATGCTCCAAGTAGGGAGATTGCTAGTAAAGTGGCTGGAATGGCGAACCCGAGCACAAGGAGATGAGAAATGAGGTGCGTTTTAGAAACCTTTCCCCATCACACGGTGTACCATCTTCTGGGTTTCTCATGCATGTTTTTGATGTAGGAAGATGCCCTTGAACCTGGAGATTTGGGACCCATGCGATGGGTAGCACGCAGTATTACTTTAAAGGGTCTGCGTTTGCTCACCCAACCTCACCAAACCTCTCAGCCCCAAGAGTGTCCACCCTTATGTCTCATCCAGCTGTGGGTCTAGATATGGTCAATCCAGGTTGCATCACAGCCACTGAACGAATTGTGTAAAAATTTCTCTCTCTTTCACTGTCTTTGTTTCATGGGTTTTTAAAAGTAATTTATTTTTATAATGGGGTTTAGCTGCTTTTCACGGCCGGGTTTATGCCGCTTTACACCCACTTGACACACAAACAGAGAGATATCAATACATAGGTTTTAAGATTATTACTAGTCAGATATATTCTTGTGCGATGAATCGGGCGTGTTGAGTCCAGTTCTCTGAGCAGGGAGTAGGTCTTGTCTATTACATATTGGGTTTATGGAACGGTATCTGAGCTAATTTGAAACTCTTGTTTTATGTATCACCCCACCTCACCTTTCCCGTTAAGCAGCCATAGTGTGTTTTCTGCATGTGTGACTCTGTTCAGTTTTGTAATTCAGTTCAAGTGTAACGATTTTTACATTCCCTCTATAAGTGACACCTTATGAGAAGTGTCCTTTTCTGTGTGACTTATTTCACTTAGAATCGTCGTACCTAAATCCACTCATCATGCTGCTACTAGCCTTATGACATTGATTTCATGGCTGAGTGATATTCCATTGTACATGAGGACCACAACTTTTTTATCCATTTTTCGCTTTCCTGGGATATTTAAGGTGGAATGAAGTGGAGGTCCTTCTCAACAGAGCAGCCCTAAACTTTGGGGTGCTTGTGTCTTGCTGATTTTCAATTTTCCCACTTTATACCCCCATGCGTGGAAGTGCCCTATGCTCTCTAAGCTGTGTTTTATAGATGTTTCAGGACACACCGTACCCTTCTCCAGAGTGGCTGTTGGCAATTTACATCCCGCCCATCAGTGTAGCAAGGCTCCCATTTCTCCATGGCCTGTCCTGCATTTCTGGTTTTGACACTTTTTTCAGCATGGCCCTTTTGACCGATGGGAAGCGAGACTTCTTTGTAGCGCTGATTTGCCTTTCCAGGTTGCTTGCTTGGCCAAAAAGGGCTTAGGCGTTTTTTCCTGAATATATTCAGGAAAAAACGCCTAAGCCCTTTTTGGCCAAGGGCATCATTGTCAACGTTTTGCTGCTTTTCACGTGCTTTAAAGGCGATTCGAATCTACCTCCTGAAATCTGTTTCCTGCAATTCTGCCTTGATTTCAAATCCTCTTCTTTGCCTTCCCTCAATATATTTGTGGACGAGAGTTATCATTTATAACTCTGCAGGTTTGTGAATTGCAGTGCCCTGAAGCTCCATTTTACAACTCGCTTTTTTGGGAGCTGGCCGCAAAAGCGCAGGATGGCTTCAGGCCCTGTTCTGGTTCCGGGGGGCAGGCTGAGCCTGTGGTTAATTCTTCTTCCTGATGGGAAAATAGAGTGACCTGTGCCTGTCCCAACACCAAGAGCTAGTGTCTCATTGGTTCCCCGTCTTCCCGTTCATCCTCAGGACAAATTGCAACCTGTACGGAACAGGAGGTTAAAGGTGCTGATGCTCCAAGTAGGGAGATTGCTAGTAAAGTGGCTGGAATGGCGAACCCGAGCACAAGGAGATGAGAAATGAGGTGCGTTTTAGAAACCTTTCCCCATCACACGGTGTACCATCTTCTGGGTTTCTCATGCATGTTTTTGATGTAGGAAGATGCCCTTGAACCTGGAGATTTGGGACCCATGCGATGGGTAGCACGCAGTATTACTTTAAAGGGTCTGCGTTTGCTCACCCAACCTCACCAAACCTCTCAGCCCCAAGAGTGTCCACCCTTATGTCTCATCCAGCTGTGGGTCTAGATATGGTCAATCCAGGTTGCATCACAGCCACTGAACGAATTGTGTAAAAATTTCTCTCTCTTTCACTGTCTTTGTTTCATGGGTTTTTAAAAGTAATTTATTTTTATAATGGGGTTTAGCTGCTTTTCACGGCTGGGTTTATGCCGCTTTACACCCACTTGACACACAAACAGAGAGATATCAATACATAGGTTTTAAGATTATTACTAGTCAGATATATTCTTGTGCGATGAATCGGGCGTGTTGAGTCCAGTTCTCTGAGCAGGGAGTAGGTCTTGTCTATTACATATTGGGTTTATGGAACGGTATCTGAGCTAATTTGAAACTCTTGTTTTATGTATCACCCCACCTCACCTTTCCCGTTAAGCAGCCATAGTGTGTTTTCTGCATGTGTGACTCTGTTCAGTTTTGTAATTCAGTTCAAGTGTAACGATTTTTACATTCCCTCTATAAGTGACACCTTATGAGAAGTGTCCTTTTCTGTGTGACTTATTTCACTTAGAATCGTCGTACCTAAATCCACTCATCATGCTGCTACTAGCCTTATGACATTGATTTCATGGCTGAGTGATATTCCATTGTACATGAGGACCACAACTTTTTTATCCATTTTTCGCTTTCCTGGGATATTTAAGGTGGAATGAAGTGGAGGTCCTTCTCAACAGAGCAGCCCTAAACTTTGGGGTGCTTGTGTCTTGCTGATTTTCAATTTTCCCACTTTATACCCCCATGCGTGGAAGTGCCCTATGCTCTCTAAGCTGTGTTTTATAGATGTTTCAGGACACACCGTACCCTTCTCCAGAGTGGCTGTTGGCAATTTACATCCCGCCCATCAGTGTAGCAAGGCTCCCATTTCTCCATGGCCTGTCCTGCATTTCTGGTTTTGACACTTTTTTCAGCATGGCCCTTTTGACCGATGGGAAGCGAGACTTCTTTGTAGCGCTGATTTGCCTTTCCAGGTTGCTTGCTTGGCCAAAAAGGGCTTAGGCGTTTTTTCCTGAATATATTCAGGAAAAAACGCCTAAGCCCTTTTTGGCCAAGGGCATCATTGTCAACGTTTTGCTGCTTTTCACGTGCTTTAAAGGCGATTCGAATCTACCTCCTGAAATCTGTTTCCTGCAATTCTGCCTTGATTTCAAATCCTCTTCTTTGCCTTCCCTCAATATATTTGTGGACGAGAGTTATCATTTATAACTCTGCAGGTTTGTGAATTGCAGTGCCCTGAAGCTCCATTTTACAACTCGCTTTTTTGGGAGCTGGCCGCAAAAGCGCAGGATGGCTTCAGGCCCTGTTCTGGTTCCGGGGGGCAGGCTGATCCTGTGGTTAATTCTTCTTCCTGATGGGAAAATAGAGTGACCTGTGCCTGTCCCAACACCAAGAGCTAGTGTCTCATTGGTTCCCCGTCTTCCCGTTCATCCTCAGGACAAATTGCAACCTGTACGGAACAGGAGGTTAAAGGTGCTGATGCTCCAAGTAGGGAGATTGCTAGTAAAGTGGCTGGAATGGCGAACCCGAGCACAAAGAGATGAGAAATGAGGTGTGTTTTAGAAACCTTTCCCCATCACACGGTGTACCATCTTCTGGGTTTCTCATGCATGTTTTTGATGTAGGAAGATGCCCTTGAACCTGGAGATTTGGGACCCATGCGATGGGTAGCACGCAGTATTACTTTAAAGGGTCTGCGTTTGCTCACCCAACCTCACCAAACCTCTCAGCCCCAAGAGTGTCCACCCTTATGTCTCATCCAGCTGTGGGTCTAGATATGGTCAATCCAGGTTGCATCACAGCCCCTGAACGAATTGTGTAAAAATTTCTCTCTCTTTCACTGTCTTTGTTTCATGGGTTTTTAAAAGTAATTTATTTTTATAATGGGGTTTAGCTGCTTTTCACGGCTGTGTTTATGTCGCTTTACACCCACTTGACACACAAACAGAGAGATATCAATACATAGGTTTTAAGATTATTACTAGTCAGATATATTCTTGTGCGATGAATCGGGCGTGTTGAGTCCAGTTCTCTGAGCAGGGAGTAGGTCTTGTCTATTACATATTGGGTTTATGGAACGGTATCTGAGCTAATTTGAAACTCTTGTTTTATGTATCACCCCACCTCACCTTTCCCGTTAAGCAGCCATAGTGTGTTTTCTGCATGTGTGACTCTGTTCTGTTTTGTAATTCAGTTCAAGTGTAACGATTTTTACATTCCCTCTATAAGTGACACCTTATGAGAAGTGTCCTTTTCTGTGTGACTTATTTCACTTAGAATCGTCGTACCTAAATCCACTCATCATGCTGCTACTAGCCTTATGACATTGATTTCATGGCTGAGTGATATTCCATTGTACATAAGGACCACAACTTTTTTATCCATTTTTCGCTTTCCTGGGATATTTAAGGTGGAATGAAGTGGAGGTCCTTGTCAACAGAGCAGCCCTAAACTTTGGGGTGCTTGTGTCTTGCTGATTTTCAATTTTCCCACTTTATACCCCCATGCGTGGAAGTGCCCTATGCTCTCTAAGCTGTGTTTTATAGATGTTTCAGGACACACCGTACCCTTTTCCAGAGTGGCTGTTGGCAATTTACATCCCGCCCATCAGTGTAGCAAGGCTCCCATTTCTCCATGGCCTGTCCTGCATTTCTGGTTTGGACACTTTTTTCAGCATGGCCCTTTTGACCGATGGGAAGCGAGACTTCTTTGTAGCGCTGATTTGCCTTTCCAGGTTGCTTGGTTGGCCAAAAAGGGCGTAGGCGTTTTTTCCTGAATATATTCAGGAAAAAACGCCTAAGCCCTTTTTGGCCAAGGGCATCATTGTCAACGTTTTGCTGCTTTTCACGTGCTTTAAAGGCGATTCGAATCTACCTCCTGAAATCTGTTTCCTGCAATTCTGCCTTGATTTCAAATCCTCTTCTTTGCCTTCCCTCAATATATTTGTGGACGAGAGTTATCATTTATAACTCTGCAGGTTTGTGAATTGCAGTGCCCTGAAGCTCCATTTTACAACTCGCTTTTTTGGGAGCTGGCCGCAAAAGCGCAGGATGGCTTCAGGCCCTGTTCTGGTTCCGGGGGGCAGGCTGAGCCTGTGGTTAATTCTTCTTCCTGATGGGAAAATAGAGTGACCTGTGCCTGTCCCAACACCAAGAGCTAGTGTCTCATTGGTTCCCCGTCTTCCCGTTCATCCTCAGGACAAATTGCAACCTGTACGGAACAGGAGGTTAAAGGTGCTGATGCTCCAAGTAGGGAGATTGCTAGTAAAGTGGCTGGAATGGCGAACCCGAGCACAAGGAGATGAGAAATGAGGTGCGTTTTAGAAACCTTTCCCCATCACACGGTGTACCATCTTCTGGGTTTCTCATGCATGTTTTTGATGTAGGAAGATGCCCTTGAACCTGGAGATTTGGGACCCATGCGATGGGTAGCACGCAGTATTACTTTAAAGGGTCTGCGTTTGCTCACCTAACCTCACCAAACCTCTCAGACCCAAGAGTGTCCACCCTTATGTCTCATCCAGCTGTGGGTCTAGATATGGTCAATCCAGGTTGCATCACAGCCACTGAACGAATTGTGTAAAAATTTCTCTCTCTTTCACTGTCTTTGTTTCATGGGTTTTTAAAAGTAATTTATTTTTATAATGGGGTTTAGCTGCTTTTCACGGCTGTGTTTATGCCGCTTTACACCCACTTGACACACAAAGAGAGAGATATCAATACATAGGTTTTAAGATTATTACTAGTCAGATATATTCTTGTGCGGTGAATCGGGCGTGTTGAGTCCAGTTCTCTGAGCAAGGAGTAGGTCTTGTCTAATACATATTGGGTTTATGGAACGGTATCTGAGCTAATTTGAAACTCTTGTTTTATGTATCACCCCAACTCACCTTTCCCGTTAAGCAACCATAGTGTGTTTTCTGCATGTGTGATTCTGTTCTGTTTTGTAATTCAGTTCAAGTGTAACGATTTTTATATTCCCTCTATAAGTGACACCTTATGAGAAGTGTCCTTTTCTGTGTGACTTATTTCACTTAGAATCGTCGTACCTAAATCCACTCATCATGCTGCTACTAGTCTTATGACATTGATTTCATGGCTGAGTGATATTACATTGTACATAGGACCACAACTTTTTTATCCATTTTTCGCTTTCCTGGGATATTTAAGGTGGAATGAAGTGGAGATCCTTGTCAACAGAGCAGCCCTAAACTTTGCGGTGCTTGTGTCTGGCTGATTTTCAATTTTCCCACTTTATACCCCCATGCGTGGAAGTGCCCTATGCTCTCTAAGCTGTGTTTTATAGATGTTTCAGGACACACCGTACCCTTCTCCAGAGTGGCTGTTGGCAATTTACATCCCGCCCATCAGTGTAGCAAGGCTCCCATTTCTCCATGGCCTGTCCTGCATTTCTGGTTTGGACACTTTTTTCAGCATGGCCCTTTTGACCGATGGGAAGCGAGACTTCTTTGTAGCGCTGATTTGCCTTTCCAGGTTGCTTGGTTGGCCAAAAAGGGCGTAGGCGTTTTTTCCTGAATATATTCTGGAAAAAACACCTATGCCCTTTTTGGCCAAGGGCATCATTGTCAACGTTTTGCTGCTTTTCACGTCCTTTAAAGGCGATTCGAATCTACCTCCTGAAATCTGTTTCCTGCAATTCTGCCTTGATTTCAAATCCTCTTCTTTGCCTTCCCTCAATATATTTGTGGACGAGAGTTATCATTTATAACTCTGCAGGTTTGTGAATTGCAGTGCCCTGAATCTCAATTTTACAACTCGCTTTTTTGGGAGCTGGCCGCAAAAGCGCAGGATGGCTTCAGGCCCTGTTCTGGTTCCGGGGGGCAGGCTGAGCCTGTGGTTAATTCTTCTTCCTGATGGGAAAATAGAGTGACCTGTGCCTGTCCCAACACCAAGAGCTAGTGTCTCATTGGTTCCCCGTCTTCCCGTTCATCCTCAGGACAAATTGCAACCTGTACGGAACAGGAGGTTAAAGGTGCTGATGCTCCAAGTAGGGTGATTGCTAGTAAAGTGGCTGGAATGGCGAACCCGAGCACAAAGAGATGAGAAATGAGGTGCGTTTTAGAAACCTTTCCCCATCACACGGTGTACCATCTTCTGGGTTTCTCATGCATGTTTTTGATGTAGGAAGATGCCCTTGAACCTGGAGATTTGGGACCCATGCGATGGGTAGCACGCAGTATTACTTTAAAGGGTCTGCGTTTGCTCACCCAACCTCACCAAACCTCTCAGCCCCAAGAGTGTCCACCCTTATGTCTCATCCAGCTGTGGGTCTAGATATGGTCAATCCAGGTTGCATCACAGCCCCTGAACGAATTGTGTAAAAATTTCTCTCTCTTTCACTGTCTTTGTTTCATGGGTTTTTAAAAGTAATTTATTTTTATAATGGGGTTTAGCTGCTTTTCACGGCTGTGTTTATGTTGCTTTACACCCACTTGACACACAAACAGAGAGATATCAATACATAGGTTTTAAGATTATTACTAGTCAGATATATTCTTGTGCGATGAATCGGGCGTGTTGAGTCCAGTTCTCTGAGCAGGGAGTAGGTCTTGTCTATTACATATTGGGTTTATGGAACGGTATCTGAGCTAATTTGAAACTCTTGTTTTATGTATCACCCCACCTCACCTTTCCCGTTAAGCAGCCATAGTGTGTTTTCTGCATGTGTGACTCTGTTCTGTTTTGTAATTCAGTTCAAGTGTAACGATTTTTACATTCCCTCTATAAGTGACACCTTATGAGAAGTGTCCTTTTCTGTGTGACTTATTTCACTTAGAATCGTCGTACCTAAATCCACTCATCATGCTGCTACTAGCCTTATGACATTGATTTCATGGCTGAGTGATATTCCATTGTACATAAGGACCACAACTTTTTTATCCATTTTTCGCTTTCCTGGGATATTTAAGGTGGAATGAAGTGGAGGTCCTTGTCAACAGAGCAGCCCTAAACTTTGGGGTGCTTGTGTCTTGCTGATTTTCAATTTTCCCACTTTATACCCCCATGCGTGGAAGTGCCCTATGCTCTCTAAGCTGTGTTTTATAGATGTTTCAGGACACACCGTACCCTTCTCCAGAGTGGCTGTTGGCAATTTACATCCCGCCCATCAGTGTAGCAAGGCTCCCATTTCTCCATGGCCTGTCCTGCATTTCTGGTTTGGACACTTTTTTCAGCATGGCCCTTTTGACCGATGGGAAGCGAGACTTCTTTGTAGCGCTGATTTGCCTTTCCAGGTTGCTTGGTTGGCCAAAAAGGGCGTAGGAGTTTTTTCCTGAATATATTCAGGAAAAAACGCCTAAGCCCTTTTTGGCCAAGGGCATCATTGTCAACGTTTTGCTGCTTTTCACGTGCTTTAAAGGCGATTCGAATCTACCTCCTGAAATCTGTTTCCTGCAATTCTGCCTTGATTTCAAATCCTCTTCTTTGCCTTCCCTCAATATATTTGTGGACGAGAGTTATCATTTATAACTCTGCAGGTTTGTGAATTGCAGTGCCCTGAAGCTCCATTTTACAACTCGCTTTTTTGGGAGCTGGCCGCAAAAGCGCAGGATGGCTTCAGGCCCTGTTCTGGTTCCGGGGGGCAGGCTGAGCCTGTGGTTAATTCTTCTTCCTGATGGGAAAATAGAGTGACCTGTGCCTGTCCCAACACCAAGAGCTAGTGTCTCATTGGTTCCCCGTCTTCCCGTTCATCCTCAGGACAAATTGCAACCTGTACGGAACAGGAGGTTAAAGGTGCTGATGCTCCAAGTAGGGAGATTGCTAGTAAAGTGGCTGGAATGGCAAACCCGAGCACAAAGAGTTGAGAAATGAGGTGCGTTTTAGAAACCTTTCCCCATCACACGGTGTACCATCTTCTGGGTTTCTCATGCATGTTTTGGATGTAGGAAGATGCCCTTGAACCTGGAGATTTGGGACCCATGCGATGGGTAGCACGCAGTATTACTTTAAAGGGTCTGCGTTTGCTCACCCAACCTCACCAAACCTCTCAGCCCCAAGAGTGTCCACCCTTACGTCTCATCCAGCTGTGGGTCTAGATATGGTCAATCCAGGTTGCATCACAGCCCCTGAACGAATTGTGTAAAAATTTCTCTCTCTTTCACTGTCTTTGTTTCATGGGTTTTTAAAAGTAATTGATTTTTATAATGGGGTTTAGCTGCTTTTCACGGCTGTGTTTATGCCGCTTTACACCCACTTGACACACAAACAGAGAGATATCAATACATAGGTTTTAAGATTATTACTAGTCAGATATATTCTTGTGCGATGAATCGGGCGTGTTGAGTCCAGTTCTCTGAGCAGGGAGTAGGTCTTGTCTATTACATATTGGGTTTATGGAACGGTATCTGAGCTAATTTGAAACTCTTGTTTTATGTATCACCCCACCTCACCTTTCCCGTTAAACAGCCATAGTGTGTTTTCTGCATGTGTGACTCTGTTCTGTTTTGTAATTCAGTTCAAGTGTAACGATTTTTACATTCCCTCTATAAGTGACACCTTATGAGAAGTGTCCTTTTCTGTGTGACTTATTTCACTTAGAATCGTCGTACCTAAATCCACTCATCATGCTGCTACTAGCCTTATGACATTGATTTCATGGCTGAGTGATATTCCATTGTACATAAGGACCACAACTTTTTTATCCATTTTTCGCTTTCCTGGGATATTTAAGGAGGAATGAAGTGGAGGTCCTTGTCAACAGAGCAGCCCTAAACTTTGGGGTGCTTGTGTCTTGCTGATTTTCAATTTTCCCACTTTATACCCCCATGCGTGGAAGTGCCCTATGCTCTCTAAGCTGTGTTTTATAGATGTTTCAGGACACACCGTACCCTTCTCCAGAGTGGCTGTTGGCAATTTACATCCCGCCCATCAGTGTAGCAAGGCTCCCATTTCTCCATGGCCTGTCCTGCATTTCTGGTTTGGACACTTTTTTCAGCATGGCCCTTTTGACCGATGGGAAGCGAGACTTCTTTGTAGAGCTGATTTGCCTTTCCAGGTTGCTTGCTTGGCCAAAAAGGGCGTAGGCGTTTTTTCCTGAATATATTCAGGAAAAATCGCCTACGCCCTTTTTGGCCAAGGGCATCATTGTCAACGTTTTGCTGCTTTTCACGTGCTTTAAAGGCGATTCGAATCTACCTCCTGAAATCTGTTTCCTGCAATTCTGCCTTGATTTCAAATCCTCTTCTTTGCCTTCCCTCAATATATTTGTGGACGAGAGTTATCATTTATAACTCTGCAGGTTTGTGAATTGCAGTGCCCTGAAGCTCCATTTTACAACTCGCTTTTTTGGGAGCTGGCCGCAAAAGCGCAGGATGGCTTCAGGCCCTGTTCTGGTTCCGGGGGGCAGGCTGAGCCTGTGGTTAATTCTTCTTCCTGATGGGAAAATAGAGTGACCTGTGCCTGTCCCAACACCAAGAGCTAGTGTCTCATTGGTTCCCCGTCTTCCCATTCATCCTCAGGACAAATTGCAACCTGTACGGAACAGGAGGTTAAAGGTGCTGATGCTCCAAGTAGGGAGATTGCTAGTAAAGTGGCTGGAATGGCGAACCCGAGCACAAGGAGATGAGAAATGAGGTGCGTTTTAGAAACCTTTCCCCATCACACGGTGTACCATCTTCTGGGTTTCTCATGCATGTTTTTGATGTAGGAAGATGCCCTTGAACCTGGAGATTTGGGACCCATGCGATGGGTAGCACGCAGTATTACTTTAAAGGGTCTGCGTTTGCTCACCCAACCTCACCAAACCTCTCAGCCCCAAGAGTGTCCACCCTTATGTCTCATCCAGCTGTGGGTCTAGATATGGTCAATCCAGGTTGCATCACAGCCACTGAACGAATTGTGTAAAAATTTCTCTCTCTTTCACTGTCTTTGTTTCATGGGTTTTTAAAAGTAATTTATTTTTATAATGGGGTTTAGCTGCTTTTCACGGCCGGGTTTATGCCGCTTTACACCCACTTGACACACAAACAGAGAGATATCAATACATAGGTTTTAAGATTATTACTAGTCAGATATATTCTTGTGCGATGAATCGGGCGTGTTGAGTCCAGTTCTCTGAGCAGGGAGTAGGTCTTGTCTATTACATATTGGGTTTATGGAACGGTATCTGAGCTAATTTGAAACTCTTGTTTTATGTATCACCCCACCTCACCTTTCCCGTTAAGCAGCCATAGTGTGTTTTCTGCATGTGTGACTCTGTTCAGTTTTGTAATTCAGTTCAAGTGTAACGATTTTTACATTCCCTCTATAAGTGACACCTTATGAGAAGTGTCCTTTTCTGTGTGACTTATTTCACTTAGAATCGTCGTACCTAAATCCACTCATCATGCTGCTACTAGCCTTATGACATTGATTTCATGGCTGAGTGATATTCCATTGTACATGAGGACCACAACTTTTTTATCCATTTTTCGCTTTCCTGGGATATTTAAGGTGGAATGAAGTGGAGGTCCTTCTCAACAGAGCAGCCCTAAACTTTGGGGTGCTTGTGTCTTGCTGATTTTCAATTTTCCCACTTTATACCCCCATGCGTGGAAGTGCCCTATGCTCTCTAAGCTGTGTTTTATAGATGTTTCAGGACACACCGTACCCTTCTCCAGAGTGGCTGTTGGCAATTTACATCCCGCCCATCAGTGTAGCAAGGCTCCCATTTCTCCATGGCCTGTCCTGCATTTCTGGTTTTGACACTTTTTTCAGCATGGCCCTTTTGACCGATGGGAAGCGAGACTTCTTTGTAGCGCTGATTTGCCTTTCCAGGTTGCTTGCTTGGCCAAAAAGGGCTTAGGCGTTTTTTCCTGAATATATTCAGGAAAAAACGCCTAAGCCCTTTTTGGCCAAGGGCATCATTGTCAACGTTTTGCTGCTTTTCACGTGCTTTAAAGGCGATTCGAATCTACCTCCTGAAATCTGTTTCCTGCAATTCTGCCTTGATTTCAAATCCTCTTCTTTGCCTTCCCTCAATATATTTGTGGACGAGAGTTATCATTTATAACTCTGCAGGTTTGTGAATTGCAGTGCCCTGAAGCTCCATTTTACAACTCGCTTTTTTGGGAGCTGGCCGCAAAAGCGCAGGATGGCTTCAGGCCCTGTTCTGGTTCCGGGGGGCAGACTGAGCCTGTGGTTAATTCTTCTTCCTGATGGGAAAATAGAGTGACCTGTGCCTGTCCCAACACCAAGAGCTAGTGTCTCATTGGTTCCCCGTCTTCCCGTTCATCCTCAGGACAAATTGCAACCTGTACGGAACAGGAGGTTAAAGGTGCTGATGCTCCAAGTAGGGAGATTGCTAGTAAAGTGGCTGGAATGGCGAACCCGAGCACAAGGAGATGAGAAATGAGGTGCGTTTTAGAAACCTTTCCCCATCACACGGTGTACCATCTTCTGGGTTTCTCATGCATGTTTTTGATGTAGGAAGATGCCCTTGAACCTGGAGATTTGGGACCCATGCGATGGGTAGCACGCAGTATTACTTTAAAGGGTCTGCGTTTGCTCACCCAACCTCACCAAACCTCTCAGCCCCAAGAGTGTCCACCCTTATGTCTCATCCAGCTGTGGGTCTAGATATGGTCAATCCAGGTTGCATCACAGCCACTGAACGAATTGTGTAAAAATTTCTCTCTCTTTCACTGTCTTTGTTTCATGGGTTTTTAAAAGTAATTTATTTTTATAATGGGGTTTAGCTGCTTTTCACGGCTGTGTTTATGCCGCTTTACACCCACTTGACACACAAAGAGAGAGATATCAATACATAGGTTTTAAGATTATTACTAGTCAGATATATTCTTGTGCGATGAATCGGGCGTGTTGAGTCCAGTTCTCTGAGCAGGGAGTAGGTCTTGTCTATTACATATTGGGTTTATGGAACGGTATCTGAGCTAATTTGAAACTCTTGTTTTATGTATCACCCCACCTCACCTTTCCCGTTAAGCAGCCATAGTGTGTTTTCTGCATGTGTGACTCTGTTCAGTTTTGTAATTCAGTTCAAGTGTAACGATTTTTACATTCCCTCTATAAGTGACACCTTATGAGAAGTGTCCTTTTCTGTGTGACTTATTTCACTTAGAATCGTCGTACCTAAATCCACTCATCATGCTGCTACTAGCCTTATGACATTGATTTCATGGCTGAGTGATATTCCATTGTACATGAGGACCACAACTTTTTTATCCATTTTTCGCTTTCCTGGGATATTTAAGGTGGAATGAAGTGGAGGTCCTTCTCAACAGAGCAGCCCTAAACTTTGGGGTGCTTGTGTCTTGCTGATTTTCAATTTTCCCACTTTATACCCCCATGCGTGGAAGTGCCCTATGCTCTCTAAGCTGTGTTTTATAGATGTTTCAGGACACACCGTACCCTTCTCCAGAGTGGCTGTTGGCAATTTACATCCCGCCCATCAGTGTAGCAAGGCTCCCATTTCTCCATGGCCTGTCCTGCATTTCTGGTTTTGACACTTTTTTCAGCATGGCCCTTTTGACCGATGGGAAGCGAGACTTCTTTGTAGCGCTGATTTGCCTTTCCAGGTTGCTTGCTTGGCCAAAAAGGGCTTAGGCGTTTTTTCCTGAATATATTCAGGAAAAAACGCCTAAGCCCTTTTTGGCCAAGGGCATCATTGTCAACGTTTTGCTGCTTTTCACGTGCTTTAAAGGCGATTCGAATCTACCTCCTGAAATCTGTTTCCTGCAATTCTGCCTTGATTTCAAATCCTCTTCTTTGCCTTCCCTCAATATATTTGTGGACGAGAGTTATCATTTATAACTCTGCAGGTTTGTGAATTGCAGTGCCCTGAAGCTCCATTTTACAACTCGCTTTTTTGGGAGCTGGCCGCAAAAGCGCAGGATGGCTTCAGGCCCTGTTCTGGTTCCGGGGGGCAGGCTGATCCTGTGGTTAATTCTTCTTCCTGATGGGAAAATAGAGTGACCTGTGCCTGTCCCAACACCAAGAGCTAGTGTCTCATTGGTTCCCCGTCTTCCCGTTCATCCTCAGGACAAATTGCAACCTGTACGGAACAGGAGGTTAAAGGTGCTGATGCTCCAAGTAGGGAGATTGCTAGTAAAGTGGCTGGAATGGCGAACCCGAGCACAAAGAGATGAGAAATGAGGTGTGTTTTAGAAACCTTTCCCCATCACACGGTGTACCATCTTCTGGGTTTCTCATGCATGTTTTTGATGTAGGAAGATGCCCTTGAACCTGGAGATTTGGGACCCATGCGATGGGTAGCACGCAGTATTACTTTAAAGGGTCTGCGTTTGCTCACCCAACCTCACCAAACCTCTCAGCCCCAAGAGTGTCCACCCTTATGTCTCATCCAGCTGTGGGTCTAGATATGGTCAATCCAGGTTGCATCACAGCCCCTGAACGAATTGTGTAAAAATTTCTCTCTCTTTCACTGTCTTTGTTTCATGGGTTTTTAAAAGTAATTTATTTTTATAATGGGGTTTAGCTGCTTTTCACGGCTGTGTTTATGTCGCTTTACACCCACTTGACACACAAACAGAGAGATATCAATACATAGGTTTTAAGATTATTACTAGTCAGATATATTCTTGTGCGATGAATCGGGCGTGTTGAGTCCAGTTCTCTGAGCAGGGAGTAGGTCTTGTCTATTACATATTGGGTTTATGGAACGGTATCTGAGCTAATTTGAAACTCTTGTTTTATGTATCACCCCACCTCACCTTTCCCGTTAAGCAGCCATAGTGTGTTTTCTGCATGTGTGACTCTGTTCTGTTTTGTAATTCAGTTCAAGTGTAACGATTTTTACATTCCCTCTATAAGTGACACCTTATGAGAAGTGTCCTTTTCTGTGTGACTTATTTCACTTAGAATCGTCGTACCTAAATCCACTCATCATGCTGCTACTAGCCTTATGACATTGATTTCATGGCTGAGTGATATTCCATTGTACATAAGGACCACAACTTTTTTATCCATTTTTCGCTTTCCTGGGATATTTAAGGTGGAATGAAGTGGAGGTCCTTGTCAACAGAGCAGCCCTAAACTTTGGGGTGCTTGTGTCTTGCTGATTTTCAATTTTCCCACTTTATACCCCCATGCGTGGAAGTGCCCTATGCTCTCTAAGCTGTGTTTTATAGATGTTTCAGGACACACCGTACCCTTTTCCAGAGTGGCTGTTGGCAATTTACATCCCGCCCATCAGTGTAGCAAGGCTCCCATTTCTCCATGGCCTGTCCTGCATTTCTGGTTTGGACACTTTTTTCAGCATGGCCCTTTTGACCGATGGGAAGCGAGACTTCTTTGTAGCGCTGATTTGCCTTTCCAGGTTGCTTGGTTGGCCAAAAAGGGCGTAGGCGTTTTTTCCTGAATATATTCAGGAAAAAACGCCTAAGCCCTTTTTGGCCAAGGGCATCATTGTCAACGTTTTGCTGCTTTTCACGTGCTTTAAAGGCGATTCGAATCTACCTCCTGAAATCTGTTTCCTGCAATTCTGCCTTGATTTCAAATCCTCTTCTTTGCCTTCCCTCAATATATTTGTGGACGAGAGTTATCATTTATAACTCTGCAGGTTTGTGAATTGCAGTGCCCTGAAGCTCCATTTTACAACTCGCTTTTTTGGGAGCTGGCCGCAAAAGCGCAGGATGGCTTCAGGCCCTGTTCTGGTTCCGGGGGGCAGGCTGAGCCTGTGGTTAATTCTTCTTCCTGATGGGAAAATAGAGTGACCTGTGCCTGTCCCAACACCAAGAGCTAGTGTCTCATTGGTTCCCCGTCTTCCCGTTCATCCTCAGGACAAATTGCAACCTGTACGGAACAGGAGGTTAAAGGTGCTGATGCTCCAAGTAGGGAGATTGCTAGTAAAGTGGCTGGAATGGCGAACCCGAGCACAAGGAGATGAGAAATGAGGTGCGTTTTAGAAACCTTTCCCCATCACACGGTGTACCATCTTCTGGGTTTCTCATGCATGTTTTTGATGTAGGAAGATGCCCTTGAACCTGGAGATTTGGGACCCATGCGATGGGTAGCACGCAGTATTACTTTAAAGGGTCTGCGTTTGCTCACCTAACCTCACCAAACCTCTCAGACCCAAGAGTGTCCACCCTTATGTCTCATCCAGCTGTGGGTCTAGATATGGTCAATCCAGGTTGCATCACAGCCACTGAACGAATTGTGTAAAAATTTCTCTCTCTTTCACTGTCTTTGTTTCATGGGTTTTTAAAAGTAATTTATTTTTATAATGGGGTTTAGCTGCTTTTCACGGCTGTGTTTATGCCGCTTTACACGCACTTGACACACAAAGAGAGAGATATCAATACATAGGTTTTAAGATTATTACTAGTCAGATATATTCTTGTGCGGTGAATCGGGCGTGTTGAGTCCAGTTCTCTGAGCAAGGAGTAGGTCTTGTCTAATACATATTGGGTTTATGGAACGGTATCTGAGCTAATTTGAAACTCTTGTTTTATGTATCACCCCAACTCACCTTTCCCGTTAAGCAACCATAGTGTGTTTTCTGCATGTGTGATTCTGTTCTGTTTTGTAATTCAGTTCAAGTGTAACGATTTTTATATTCCCTCTATAAGTGACACCTTATGAGAAGTGTCCTTTTCTGTGTGACTTATTTCACTTAGAATCGTCGTACCTAAATCCACTCATCATGCTGCTACTAGTCTTATGACATTGATTTCATGGCTGAGTGATATTACATTGTACATAGGACCACAACTTTTTTATCCATTTTTCGCTTTCCTGGGATATTTAAGGTGGAATGAAGTGGAGATCCTTGTCAACAGAGCAGCCCTAAACTTTGCGGTGCTTGTGTCTGGCTGATTTTCAATTTTCCCACTTTATACCCCCATGCGTGGAAGTGCCCTATGCTCTCTAAGCTGTGTTTTATAGATGTTTCAGGACACACCGTACCCTTCTCCAGAGTGGCTGTTGGCAATTTACATCCCGCCCATCAGTGTAGCAAGGCTCCCATTTCTCCATGGCCTGTCCTGCATTTCTGGTTTGGACACTTTTTTCAGCATGGCCCTTTTGACCGATGGGAAGCGAGACTTCTTTGTAGCGCTGATTTGCCTTTCCAGGTTGCTTGGTTGGCCAAAAAGGGCGTAGGCGTTTTTTCCTGAATATATTCTGGAAAAAACACCTATGCCCTTTTTGGCCAAGGGCATCATTGTCAACGTTTTGCTGCTTTTCACGTCCTTTAAAGGCGATTCGAATCTACCTCCTGAAATCTGTTTCCTGCAATTCTGCCTTGATTTCAAATCCTCTTCTTTGCCTTCCCTCAATATATTTGTGGACGAGAGTTATCATTTATAACTCTGCAGGTTTGTGAATTGCAGTGCCCTGAATCTCAATTTTACAACTCGCTTTTTTGGGAGCTGGCCGCAAAAGCGCAGGATGGCTTCAGGCCCTGTTCTGGTTCCGGGGGGCAGGCTGAGCCTGTGGTTAATTCTTCTTCCTGATGGGAAAATAGAGTGACCTGTGCCTGTCCCAACACCAGGAGCTAGTGGCTCATTGGTTCCCCGTCTTCCCGTTCATCCTCAGGACAAATTGCAACCTGTACGGAACAGGAGGTTAAAGGTGCTGATGCTCCAAGTAGGGAGATTGCTAGTAAGGTGGCTGGAATGGCGAACCCGAGCACAAGGAGATGAGAAATGAGGTGTGTTTTAGAAACCTTTCCCCATCACACGGTGTACCATCTTCTGGGTTTCTCATGCATGTTTTTGATGTAGGAAGATGCCCTTGAACCTGGAGATTTGGGACCCATGCGATGGGTAGCACGCAGTATTACTTTAAAGGGTCTGCGTTTGCTCACCCAACCTCACCAAACCTCTCAGCCCCAAGAGTGTCCACCCTTATGTCTCATCCAGCTGTGGGTCTAGATATGGTCAATCCAGGTTGCATCACAGCCCCTGAACGAATTGTGTAAAAATTTCTCTCTCTTTCACTGTCTTTGTTTCATGGGTTTTTAAAAGTAATTTATTTTTATAATGGGGTTTAGCTGCTTTTCACGGCTGTGTTTATGTCGCTTTACACCCACTTGACACACAAACAGAGAGATATCAATACATAGGTTTTAAGATTATTACTAGTCAGATATATTCTTGTGCGATGAATCGGGCGTGTTGAGTCCAGTTCTCTGAGCAGGGAGTAGGTCTTGTCTATTACATATTGGGTTTATGGAACGGTATCTGAGCTAATTTGAAACTCTTGTTTTATGTATCACCCCACCTCACCTTTCCCGTTAAGCAGCCATAGTGTGTTTTCTGCATGTGTGACTCTGTTCTGTTTTGTAATTCAGTTCAAGTGTAACGATTTTTACATTCCCTCTATAAGTGACACCTTATGAGAAGTGTCCTTTTCTGTGTGACTTATTTCACTTAGAATCGTCGTACCTAAATCCACTCATCATGCTGCTACTAGCCTTATGACATTGATTTCATGGCTGAGTGATATTCCATTGTACATAAGGACCACAACTTTTTTATCCATTTTTCGCTTTCCTGGGATATTTAAGGTGGAATGAAGTGGAGGTCCTTGTCAACAGAGCAGCCCTAAACTTTGGGGTGCTTGTGTCTTGCTGATTTTCAATTTTCCCACTTTATACCCCCATGCGTGGAAGTGCCCTATGCTCTCTAAGCTGTGTTTTATAGATGTTTCAGGACACACCGTACCCTTTTCCAGAGTGGCTGTTGGCAATTTACATCCCGCCCATCAGTGTAGCAAGGCTCCCATTTCTCCATGGCCTGTCCTGCATTTCTGGTTTGGACACTTTTTTCAGCATGGCCCTTTTGACCGATGGGAAGCGAGACTTCTTTGTAGCGCTGATTTGCCTTTCCAGGTTGCTTGGTTGGCCAAAAAGGGCGTAGGCGTTTTTTCCTGAATATATTCAGGAAAAAACGCCTAAGCCCTTTTTGGCCAAGGGCATCATTGTCAACGTTTTGCTGCTTTTCACGTGCTTTAAAGGCGATTCGAATCTACCTCCTGAAATCTGTTTCCTGCAATTCTGCCTTGATTTCAAATCCTCTTCTTTGCCTTCCCTCAATATATTTGTGGACGAGAGTTATCATTTATAACTCTGCAGGTTTGTGAATTGCAGTGCCCTGAAGCTCCATTTTACAACTCGCTTTTTTGGGAGCTGGCCGCAAAAGCGCAGGATGGCTTCAGGCCCTGTTCTGGTTCCGGGGGGCAGGCTGAGCCTGTGGTTAATTCTTCTTCCTGATGGGAAAATAGAGTGACCTGTGCCTGTCCCAACACCAAGAGCTAGTGTCTCATTGGTTCCCCGTCTTCCCGTTCATCCTCAGGACAAATTGCAACCTGTACGGAACAGGAGGTTAAAGGTGCTGATGCTCCAAGTAGGGAGATTGCTAGTAAAGTGGCTGGAATGGCGAACCCGAGCACAAGGAGATGAGAAATGAGGTGCGTTTTAGAAACCTTTCCCCATCACACGGTGTACCATCTTCTGGGTTTCTCATGCATGTTTTTGATGTAGGAAGATGCCCTTGAACCTGGAGATTTGGGACCCATGCGATGGGTAGCACGCAGTATTACTTTAAAGGGTCTGCGTTTGCTCACCTAACCTCACCAAACCTCTCAGACCCAAGAGTGTCCACCCTTATGTCTCATCCAGCTGTGGGTCTAGATATGGTCAATCCAGGTTGCATCACAGCCACTGAACGAATTGTGTAAAAATTTCTCTCTCTTTCACTGTCTTTGTTTCATGGGTTTTTAAAAGTAATTTATTTTTATAATGGGGTTTAGCTGCTTTTCACGGCTGTGTTTATGCCGCTTTACACCCACTTGACACACAAAGAGAGAGATATCAATACATAGGTTTTAAGATTATTACTAGTCAGATATATTCTTGTGCGGTGAATCGGGCGTGTTGAGTCCAGTTCTCTGAGCAAGGAGTAGGTCTTGTCTAATACATATTGGGTTTATGGAACGGTATCTGAGCTAATTTGAAACTCTTGTTTTATGTATCACCCCAACTCACCTTTCCCGTTAAGCAACCATAGTGTGTTTTCTGCATGTGTGATTCTGTTCTGTTTTGTAATTCAGTTCAAGTGTAACGATTTTTATATTCCCTCTATAAGTGACACCTTATGAGAAGTGTCCTTTTCTGTGTGACTTATTTCACTTAGAATCGTCGTACCTAAATCCACTCATCATGCTGCTACTAGTCTTATGACATTGATTTCATGGCTGAGTGATATTACATTGTACATAGGACCACAACTTTTTTATCCATTTTTCGCTTTCCTGGGATATTTAAGGTGGAATGAAGTGGAGATCCTTGTCAACAGAGCAGCCCTAAACTTTGGGGTGCTTGTGTCTGGCTGATTTTCAATTTTCCCACTTTATACCCCCATGCGTGGAAGTGCCCTATGCTCTCTAAGCTGTGTTTTATAGATGTTTCAGGACACACCGTACCCTTCTCCAGAGTGGCTGTTGGCAATTTACATCCCGCCCATCAGTGTAGCAAGGCTCCCATTTCTCCATGGCCTGTCCTGCATTTCTGGTTTGGACACTTTTTTCAGCATGGCCCTTTTGACCGATGGGAAGCGAGACTTCTTTGTAGCGCTGATTTGCCTTTCCAGGTTGCTTGGTTGGCCAAAAAGGGCGTAGGTGTTTTTTCCTGAATATATTCTGGAAAAAACACCTACGCCCTTTTTGGCCAAAGGCATCATTGTCAACGTTTTGCTGCTTTTCACGTGCTTTAAAGGCGATTCGAATCTACCTCCTGAAATCTGTTTCCTGCAATTCTGCCTTGATTTCAAATCCTCTTCTTTGCCTTCCCTCAATATATTTGTGGACGAGAGTTATCATTTATAACTCTGCAGGTTTGTGAATTGCAGTGCCCTGAATCTCAATTTTACAACTCGCTTTTTTGGGAGCTGGCCGCAAAAGCGCAGGATGGCTTCAGGCCCTGTTCTGATTCCGGGGGGCAGGCTGAGCCTGTGGTTAATTCTTCTTCCTGATGGGAAAATAGAGTGACCTGTGCCTGTCCCAACACCAGGAGCTAGTGTCTCATTGGTTCCCCGTCTTCCCGTTCATCCTCAGGACAAATTGCAACCTGTACGGAACAGGAGGTTAAAGGTGCTGATGCTCCAAGTAGGGAGATTGCTAGTAAGGTGGCTGGAATGGTGAACCCGAGCACAAGGAGATGAGAAATGAGGTGCGTTTTAGAAACCTTTCCCCATCACACGGTGTACCATCTTCTGGGTTTCTCATGCATGTTTTTGATGTAGGAAGATGCCCTTGAACCTGGAGATTTGGGACCCATGCGATGGGTAGCACGCAGTATTACTTTAAAGGGTCTGCGTTTGCTCACCCAACCTCACCAAACCTCTCAGCCCCAAGAGTGTCCACCCTTATGTCTCATCCAGCTGTGGGTCTAGATATGGTCAATCCAGGTTGCATCACAGCCCCTGAACGAATTGTGTAAAAATTTCTCTCTCTTTCACTGTCTTTGTTTCATGGGTTTTTAAAAGTAATTTATTTTTATAATGGGGTTTAGCTGCTTTTCACGGCTGTGTTTATGCCGCTTTACACCCACTTGACACACAAACAGAGAGATATCAATACATAGGTTTTAAGATTATTACTAGTCAGATATATTCTTGTGCGATGAATCGGGCGTGTTGAGTCCAGTTCTCTGAGCAGGGAGTAGGTCTTGTCTATTACATATTGGGTTTATGGAACGGTATCTGAGCTAATTTGAAACTCTTGTTTTATGTATCACCCCACCTCACCTTTCCCGTTAAGCAGCCATAGTGTGTTTTCTGCATGTGTGACTCTGTTCTGTTTTGTAATTCAGTTCAAGTGTAACGATTTTTACATTCCCTCTATAAGTGACACCTTATGAGAAGTGTCCTTTTCTGTGTGACTTATTTCACTTAGAATCGTCGTACCTAAATCCACTCATCATGCTGCTACTAGCCTTATGACATTGATTTCATGGCTGAGTGATATTCCATTGTACATAAGGACCACAACTTTTTTATCCATTTTTCGCTTTCCTGGGATATTTAAGGTGGAATGAAGTGGAGGTCCTTGTCAACAGAGCAGCCCTAAACTTTGGGGTGCTTGTGTCTTGCTGATTTTCAATTTTCCCACTTTATACCCCCATGCGTGGAAGTGCCCTATGCTCTCTAAGCTGTGTTTTATAGATGTTTCAGGACACACCGTACCCTTCTCCAGAGTGGCTGTTGGCAATTTACATCCCGCCCATCAGTGTAGCAAGGCTCCCATTTCTCCATGGCCTGTCCTGCATTTCTGGTTTGGACACTTTTTTCGGCATGGCCCTTTTGACCGATGGGAAGCGAGACTTCTTTGTAGCGCTGATTTGCCTTTCCAGGTTGCTTGGTTGGCCAAAAAGGGCGTAGGCGTTTTTTCCTGAATATATTCTGGAAAAAACACCTACGCCCTTTTTGGCCAAGGGCATCATTGTCAACGTTTTGCTGCTTTTCACGTGCTTTAAAGGCGATTCGAATCTACCTCCTGAAATCTGTTTCCTGCAATTCTGCCTTGATTTCAAATCCTCTTCTTTGCCTTCCCTCAATATATTTGTGGACGAGAGTTATCATTTATAACTCTGCAGGTTTGTGAATTGCAGTGCCCTGAATCTCAATTTTACAACTCGCTTTTTTGGGAGCTGGCCGCAAAAGCGCAGGATGGCTTCAGGCCCTGTTCTGGTTCCGGGGGGCAGGCTGAGCCTGTGGTTAATTCTTCTTCCTGATGGGAAAATAGAGTGACCTGTGCCTGTCCCAACACCAGGAGCTAGTGTCTCATTGGTTCCCCGTCTTCCCGTTCATCCTCAGGACAAATTGCAACCTGTACGGAACAGGAGGTTAAAGGTGCTGATGCTCCAAGTAGGGAGATTGCTAGTAAGGTGGCTGGAATGGCGAACCCGAGCACAAGGAGATGAGAAATGAGGTGCGTTTTAGAAACCTTTCCCCATCACACGGTGTACCATCTTCTGGGTTTCTCATGCATGTTTTTGATGTAGGAAGATGCCCTTGAACCTGGAGATTTGGGACCCATGCGATGGGTAGCACGCAGTATTACTTTAAAGGGTCTGCGTTTGCTCACCCAACCTCACCAAACCTCTCAGCCCCAAGAGTGTCCACCCTTATGTCTCATCCAGCTGTGGGTCTAGATATGGTCAATCCAGGTTGCATCACAGCCGCTGAACGAATTGTGTAAAAATTTCTCTCTCTTTCACTGTCTTTGTTTCATGGGTTTTTAAAAGTAATTTATTTTTATAATGGGGTTTAGCTGCTTTTCACGGCTGTGTTTATGCCGCTTTACACCCACTTGACACACAAACAGAGAGATATCAATACATAGGTTTTAAGATTATTACTAGTCAGATATATTCTTGTGCGATGAATCGGGCGTGTTGAGTCCAGTTCTCTGAGCAGGGAGTAGGTCTTGTCTATTACATATTGGGTTTATGGAACGGTATCTGAGCTAATTTGAAACTCTTGTTTTATGTATCACCCCACCTCACCTTTCCCGTTAAGCAGCCATAGTGTGTTTTCTGCATGTGTGACTCTGTTCTGTTTTGTAATTCAGTTCAAGTGTAACGATTTTTATATTCCCTCTATAAGTGACACCTTATGAGAAGTGTCCTTTTCTGTGTGACTTATTTCACTTAGAATCGTCGTACCTAAATCCACTCATCATGCTGCTACTAGCCTTATGACATTCATTTCATGGCTGAGTGATATTCCATTGTACATAAGGACCACAACTTTTTTATCCATTTTTCGCTTTCCTGGGATATTTAAGGTGGAATGAAGTGGAGGTCCTTGTCAACAGAGCAGCCCTAAACTTTGGGGTGCTTGTGTCTTGCTGATTTTCAATTTTCCCACTTTATACCCCCATGCGTGGAAGTGCCCTATGCTCTCTAAGCTGTGTTTTATAGATGTTTCAGGACACACCGTACCCTTCTCCAGAGTGGCTGTTGGCAATTTACATCCCGCCCATCAGTGTAGCAAGGCTCCCATTTCTCCATGGCCTGTCCTGCATTTCTGGTTTGGACACTTTTTTCAGCATGGCCCTTTTGACCGATGGGAAGCGAGACTTCTTTGTAGCGCTGATTTGCCTTTCCAGGTTGCTTGCTTGGCCAAAAAGGGCGTAGGCGTTTTTTCCTGAATATATTCAGGAAAAAACGCCTAAGCCCTTTTTGGCCAAGGGCATCATTGTCAACGTTTTGCTGCTTTTCACGTGCTTTAAAGGCGATTCGAATCTACCTCCTGAAATCTGTTTCCTGCAATTCTGCCTTGATTTCAAATCCTCTTCTTTGCCTTCCCTCAATATATTTGTGGACGAGAGTTATCATTTATAACTCTGCAGGTTTGTGAATTGCAGTGCCCTGAAGCTGCATTTTACAACTCGCTTTTTTGGGAGCTGGCCGCAAAAGCGCAGGATGGCTTCAGGCCCTGTTCTGGTTCCGGGGGGCAGGCTGAGCCTGTGGTTAATTCTTCTTCCTGATGGGAAAATAGAGTGACCTGTGCCTGTCCCAACACCAAGAGCTAGTGTCTCATTGGTTCCCCGTCTTCCCGTTCATCCTCAGGACAAATTGCAACCTGTACGGAACAGGAGGTTAAAGGTGCTGATGCTCCAAGTAGGGAGATTGCTAGTAAAGTGGCTGGAATGGCGAACCCGAGCACAAGGAGATGAGAAATGAGGTGCGTTTTAGAAACCTTTCCCCATCACACGGTGTACCATCTTCTGGGTTTCTCATGCATGTTTTGGATGTAGGAAGATGCCCTTGAACCTGGAGATTTGGGACCCATGCGATGGGTAGCACGCAGTATTACTTTAAAGGGTCTGCGTTTGCTCACCCAACCTCACCAAACCTCTCAGCCCCAAGAGTGTCCACCCTTATGTCTCATCCAGCTGTGGGTCTAGATATGGTCAATCCAGGTTGCATCACAGCCACTGAACGAATTGTGTAAAAATTTCTCTCTCTTTCACTGTCTTTGTTTCATGGGTTTTTAAAAGTAATTTATTTTTATAATGGGGTTTAGCTGCTTTTCACGGCTGTGTTTATGCCGCTTTACACCCACTTGACACACAAACAGAGAGATATCAATACATAGGTTTTAAGATTATTACTAGTCAGATATATTCTTGTGCGGTGAATCGGGCGTGTTGAGTCCAGTTCTCTGAGCAAGGAGTAGGTCTTGTCTAATACATATTGGGTTTATGGAACGGTATCTGAGCTAATTTGAAACTCTTGTTTTATGTATCACCCCAACTCACCTTTCCCGTTAAGCAACCATAGTGTGTTTTCTGCATGTGTGATTCTGTTCTGTTTTGTAATTCAGTTCAAGTGTAACGATTTTTATATTCCCTCTATAAGTGACACCTTATGAGAAGTGTCCTTTTCTGTGTGACTTATTTCACTTAGAACCGTCGTACCTAAATCCACTCATCATGCTGCTACTAGCCTTATGACATTGATTTCATGGCTGAGTGATATTCCATTGTACATAGGACCACAACTTTTTTATCCATTTTTCGCTTTCCTGGGATATTTAAGGTGGAATGAAGTGGAGATCCTTGTCAACAGAGCAGCCCTAAACTTTGGGGTGCTTGTGTCTTGCTGATTTTCAATTTTCCCACTTTATACCCCCATGCGTGGAAGTGCCCTATGCTCTCTAAGCTGTGTTTTATAGATGTTTCAGGACACACCGTACCCTTCTCCAGAGTGGCTGTTGGCAATTTACATCCCGCCCATCAGTGTAGCAAGGCTCCCATTTCTCCATGGCCTGTCCTGCATTTCTGGTTTGGACACTTTTTTCAGCATGGCCCTTTTGACCGATGGGAAGCGAGACTTCTTTGTAGCGCTGATTTGCCTTTCCAGGTTGCTTGCTTGGCCAAAAAGGGCGTAGGCGTTTTTTCCTGAATATATTCAGGAAAAAACGCCTACGCCCTTTTTGGCCAAGGGCATCATTGTCAACGTTTTGCTGCTTTTCACGTGCTTTAAAGGCGATTCGAATCTACCTCCTGAAATCTGTTTCCTGCAATTCTGCCTTGATTTCAAATCCTCTTCTTTGCCTTCCCTCAATATATTTGTGGACGAGAGTTATCATTTATAACTCTGCAGGTTTGTGAATTGCAGTGCCCTGAAGCTCCATTTTACAACTCGCTTTTTTGGGAGCTGGCCGCAAAAGCGCAGGATGGCTTCAGGCCCTGTTCTGGTTCCGGGGGGCAGGCTGAGCCTGTGGTTAATTCTTCTTCCTGATGGGAAAATAGAGTGACCTGTGCCTGTCCCAACACCAAGAGCTAGTGTCTCATTGGTTCCCCGTCTTCCCGTTCATCCTCAGGACAAATTGCAACCTGTACGGAACAGGAGGTTAAAGGTGCTGATGCTCCAAGTAGGGAGATTGCTAGTAAAGTGGCTGGAATGGCGAACCCGAGCACAAGGAGATGAGAAATGAGGTGCGTTTTAGAAACCTTTCCCCATCACACGGTGTACCATCTTCTGGGTTTCTCATGCATGTTTTTGATGTAGGAAGATGCCCTTGAACCTGGAGATTTGGGACCCATGCGATGGGTAGCACGCAGTATTACTTTAAAGGGTCTGCGTTTGCTCACCTAACCTCACCAAACCTCTCAGACCCAAGAGTGTCCACCCTTATGTCTCATCCAGCTGTGGGTCTAGATATGGTCAATCCAGGTTGCATCACAGCCCCTGAACGAATTGTGTAAAAATTTCTCTCTCTTTCACTGTCTTTGTTTCATGGGTTTTTAAAAGTAATTTATTTTTATAATGGGGTTTAGCTGCTTTTCACGGCTGTGTTTATGCCGCTTTACACCCACTTGACACACAAACAGAGAGATATCAATACATAGGTTTTAAGATTATTACTAGTCAGATATATTCTTGTGCGATGAATCGGGCGTGTTGAGTCCAGTTCTCTGAGCAGGGAGTAGGTCTTGTCTATTACATATTGGGTTTATGGAACGGTATCTGAGCTAATTTGAAACTCTTGTTTTATGTATCACCCCACCTCACCTTTCCCGTTAAGCAGCCATAGTGTGTTTTCTGCATGTGTGACTCTGTTCTGTTTTGTAATTCAGTTCAAGTGTAACGATTTTTACATTCCCTCTATAAGTGACACCTTATGAGAAGTGTCCTTTTCTGTGTGACTTATTTCACTTAGAATCGTCGTACCTAAATCCACTCATCATGCTGCTACTAGCCTTATGACATTGATTTCATGGCTGAGTGATATTCCATTGTACATAAGGACCACAACTTTTTTATCCATTTTTCGCTTTCCTGGGATATTTAAGGTGGAATGAAGTGGAGGTCCTTGTCAACAGAGCAGCCCTAAACTTTGGGGTGCTTGTGTCTTGCTGATTTTCAATTTTCCCACTTTATACCCCCATGCGTGGAAGTGCCCTATGCTCTCTAAGCTGTGTTTTATAGATGTTTCAGGACACACCGTACCCTTCTCCAGAGTGGCTGTTGGCAATTTACATCCCGCCCATCAGTGTAGCAAGGCTCCCATTTCTCCATGGCCTGTCCTGCATTTCTGGTTTGGACACTTTTTTCGGCATGGCCCTTTTGACCGATGGGAAGCGAGACTTCTTTGTAGCGCTGATTTGCCTTTCCAGGTTGCTTGGTTGGCCAAAAAGGGCGTAGGCGTTTTTTCCTGAATATATTCTGGAAAAAACACCTACGCCCTTTTTGGCCAAGGGCATCATTGTCAACGTTTTGCTGCTTTTCACGTGCTTTAAAGGCGATTCGAATCTACCTCCTGAAATCTGTTTCCTGCAATTCTGCCTTGATTTCAAATCCTCTTCTTTGCCTTCCCTCAATATATTTGTGGACGAGAGTTATCATTTATAACTCTGCAGGTTTGTGAATTGCAGTGCCCTGAATCTCAATTTTACAACTCGCTTTTTTGGGAGCTGGCCGCAAAAGCGCAGGATGGCTTCAGGCCCTGTTCTGGTTCCGGGGGGCAGGCTGAGCCTGTGGTTAATTCTTCTTCCTGATGGGAAAATAGAGTGACCTGTGCCTGTCCCAACACCAGGAGCTAGTGTCTCATTGGTTCCCCGTCTTCCCGTTCATCCTCAGGACAAATTGCAACCTGTACGGAACAGGAGGTTAAAGGTGCTGATGCTCCAAGTAGGGAGATTGCTAGTAAGGTGGCTGGAATGGCGAACCCGAGCACAAGGAGATGAGAAATGAGGTGCGTTTTAGAAACCTTTCCCCATCACACGGTGTACCATCTTCTGGGTTTCTCATGCATGTTTTTGATGTAGGAAGATGCCCTTGAACCTGGAGATTTGGGACCCATGCGATGGGTAGCACGCAGTATTACTTTAAAGGGTCTGCGTTTGCTCACCCAACCTCACCAAACCTCTCAGCCCCAAGAGTGTCCACCCTTATGTCTCATCCAGCTGTGGGTCTAGATATGGTCAATCCAGGTTGCATCACAGCCCCTGAACGAATTGTGTAAAAATTTCTCTCTCTTTCACTGTCTTTGTTTCATGGGTTTTTAAAAGTAATTTATTTTTATAATGGGGTTTAGCTGCTTTTCACGGCTGTGTTTATGCCGCTTTACACCCACTTGACACACAAACAGAGAGATATCAATACATAGGTTTTAAGATTATTACTAGTCAGATATATTCTTGTGCGATGAATCGGGCGTGTTGAGTCCAGTTCTCTGAGCAGGGAGTAGGTCTTGTCTATTACATATTGGGTTTATGGAACGGTATCTGAGCTAATTTGAAACTCTTGTTTTATGTATCACCCCACCTCACCTTTCCCGTTAAGCAGCCATAGTGTGTTTTCTGCATGTGTGACTCTGTTCTGTTTTGTAATTCAGTTCAAGTGTAACGATTTTTACATTCCCTCTATAAGTGACACCTTATGAGAAGTGTCCTTTTCTGTGTGACTTATTTCACTTAGAATCGTCGTACCTAAATCCACTCATCATGCTGCTACTAGCCTTATGACATTGATTTCATGGCTGAGTGATATTCCATTGTACATAAGGACCACAACTTTTTTATCCATTTTTCGCTTTCCTGGGATATTTAAGGTGGAATGAAGTGGAGGTCCTTGTCAACAGAGCAGCCCTAAACTTTGGGGTGCTTGTGTCTTGCTGATTTTCAATTTTCCCACTTTATACCCCCATGCGTGGAAGTGCCCTATGCTCTCTAAGCTGTGTTTTATAGATGTTTCAGGACACACCGTACCCTTCTCCAGAGTGGCTGTTGGCAATTTACATCCCGCCCATCAGTGTAGCAAGGCTCCCATTTCTCCATGGCCTGTCCTGCATTTCTGGTTTGGACACTTTTTTCAGCATGGCCCTTTTGACCGATGGGAAGCGAGACTTCTTTGTAGCGCTGATTTGCCTTTCCAGGTTGCTTGCTTGGCCAAAAAGGGCGTAGGCGTTTTTTCCTGAATATATTCAGGAAAAAACGCCTAAGCCCTTTTTGGCCAAGGGCATCATTGTCAACGTTTTGCTGCTTTTCACGTGCTTTAAAGGCGATTCGAATCTACCTCCTGAAATCTGTTTCCTGCAATTCTGCCTTGATTTCAAATCCTCTTCTTTGCCTTCCCTCAATATATTTGTGGACGAGAGTTATCATTTATAACTCTGCAGGTTTGTGAATTGCAGTGCCCTGAAGCTCCATTTTACAACTCGCTTTTTTGGGAGCTGGCCGCAAAAGCGCAGGATGGCTTCAGGCCCTGTTCTGGTTCCGGGGGGCAGGCTGAGCCTGTGGTTAATTCTTCTTCCTGATGGGAAAATAGAGTGACCTGTGCCTGTCCCAACACCAAGAGCTAGTGTCTCATTGGTTCCCCGTCTTCCCGTTCATCCTCAGGACAAATTGCAACCTGTACGGAACAGGAGGTTAAAGGTGCTGATGCTCCAAGTAGGGAGATTGCTAGTAAAGTGGCTGGAATGGCGAACCCGAGCACAAGGAGATGAGAAATGAGGTGCGTTTTAGAAACCTTTCCCCATCACACGGTGTACCATCTTCTGGGTTTCTCATGCATGTTTTGGATGTAGGAAGATGCCCTTGAACCTGGAGATTTGGGACCCATGCGATGGGTAGCACGCAGTATTACTTTAAAGGGTCTGCGTTTGCTCACCCAACCTCACCAAACCTCTCAGCCCCAAGAGTGTCCACCCTTATGTCTCATCCAGCTGTGGGTCTAGATATGGTCAATCCAGGTTGCATCACAGCCACTGAACGAATTGTGTAAAAATTTCTCTCTCTTTCACTGTCTTTGTTTCATGGGTTTTTAAAAGTAATTGATTTTTATAATGGGGTTTAGCTGCTTTTCACGGCTGTGTTTATGCCGCTTTACACCCACTTGACACACAAACAGAGAGATATCAATACATAGGTTTTAAGATTATTACTAGTCAGATATATTCTTGTGCGGTGAATCGGGCGTGTTGAGTCCAGTTCTCTGAGCAAGGAGTAGGTCTTGTCTAATACATATTGGGTTTATGGAACGGTATCTGAGCTAATTTGAAACTCTTGTTTTATGTATCACCCCAACTCACCTTTCCCGTTAAGCAACCATAGTGTGTTTTCTGCATGTGTGATTCTGTTCTGTTTTGTAATTCAGTTCAAGTGTAACGATTTTTATATTCCCTCTATAAGTGACACCTTATGAGAAGTGTCCTTTTCTGTGTGACTTATTTCACTTAGAACCGTCGTACCTAAATCCACTCATCATGCTGCTACTAGCCTTATGACATTGATTTCATGGCTGAGTGATATTCCATTGTACATAGGACCACAACTTTTTTATCCATTTTTCGCTTTCCTGGGATATTTAAGGTGGAATGAAGTGGAGATCCTTGTCAACAGAGCAGCCCTAAACTTTGGGGTGCTTGTGTCTTGCTGATTTTCAATTTTCCCACTTTATACCCCCATGCGTGGAAGTGCCCTATGCTCTCTAAGCTGTGTTTTATAGATGTTTCAGGACACACCGTACCCTTCTCCAGAGTGGCTGTTGGCAATTTACATCCCGCCCATCAGTGTAGCAAGGCTCCCATTTCTCCATGGCCTGTCCTGCATTTCTGGTTTGGACACTTTTTTCAGCATGGCCCTTTTGACCGATGGGAAGCGAGACTTCTTTGTAGCGCTGATTTGCCTTTCCAGGTTGCTTGCTTGGCCAAAAAGGGCGTAGGCGTTTTTTCCTGAATATATTCAGGAAAAAACGCCTACGCCCTTTTTGGCCAAGGGCATCATTGTCAACGTTTTGCTGCTTTTCACGTGCTTTAAAGGCGATTCGAATCTACCTCCTGAAATCTGTTTCCTGCAATTCTGCCTTGATTTCAAATCCTCTTCTTTGCCTTCCCTCAATATATTTGTGGACGAGAGTTATCATTTATAACTCTGCAGGTTTGTGAATTGCAGTGCCCTGAAGCTCCATTTTACAACTCGCTTTTTTGGGAGCTGGCCGCAAAAGCGCAGGATGGCTTCAGGCCCTGTTCTGGTTCCGGGGGGCAGGCTGAGCCTGTGGTTAATTCTTCTTCCTGATGGGAAAATAGAGTGACCTGTGCCTGTCCCAACACCAAGAGCTAGTGTCTCATTGGTTCCCCGTCTTCCCGTTCATCCTCAGGACAAATTGCAACCTGTACGGAACAGGAGGTTAAAGGTGCTGATGCTCCAAGTAGGGAGATTGCTAGTAAAGTGGCTGGAATGGCGAACCCGAGCACAAGGAGATGAGAAATGAGGTGCGTTTTAGAAACCTTTCCCCATCACACGGTGTACCATCTTCTGGGTTTCTCATGCATGTTTTTGATGTAGGAAGATGCCCTTGAACCTGGAGATTTGGGACCCATGCGATGGGTAGCACGCAGTATTACTTTAAAGGGTCTGCGTTTGCTCACCCAACCTCACCAAACCTCTCAGCCCCAAGAGTGTCCACCCTTATGTCTCATCCAGCTGTGGGTCTAGATATGGTCAATCCAGGTTGCATCACAGCCCCTGAACGAATTGTGTAAAAATTTCTCTCTCTTTCACTGTCTTTGTTTCATGGGTTTTTAAAAGTAATTTATTTTTATAATGGGGTTTAGCTGCTTTTCACGGCTGTGTTTATGCCGCTTTACACCCACTTGACACACAAACAGAGAGATATCAATACATAGGTTTTAAGATTATTACTAGTCAGATATATTCTTGTGCGATGAATCGGGCGTGTTGAGTCCAGTTCTCTGAGCAGGGAGTAGGTCTTGTCTATTACATATTGGGTTTATGGAACGGTATCTGAGCTAATTTGAAACTCTTGTTTTATGTATCACCCCACCTCACCTTTCCCGTTAAGCAGCCATAGTGTGTTTTCTGCATGTGTGACTCTGTTCAGTTTTGTAATTCAGTTCAAGTGTAACGATTTTTACATTCCCTCTATAAGTGACACCTTATGAGAAGTGTCCTTTTCTGTGTGACTTATTTCACTTAGAATCGTCGTACCTAAATCCACTCATCATGCTGCTACTAGCCTTATGACATTGATTTCATGGCTGAGTGATATTCCATTGTACATAAGGACCACAACTTTTTTATCCATTTTTCGCTTTCCTGGGATATTTAAGGTGGAATGAAGTGGAGGTCCTTGTCAACAGAGCAGCCCTAAACTTTGGGGTGCTTGTGTCTTGCTGATTTTCAATTTTCCCACTTTATACCCCCATGCGTGGAAGTGCCCTATGCTCTCTAAGCTGTGTTTTATAGATGTTTCAGGACACACCGTACCCTTTTCCAGAGAGGCTGTTGGCAATTTACATCCCGCCCATCAGTGTAGCAAGGCTCCCATTTCTCCATGGCCTGTCCTGCATTTCTGGTTTGGACACTTTTTTCAGCATGGCCCTTTTGACCGATGGGAAGCGAGACTTCTTTGTAGCGCTGATTTGCCTTTCCAGGTTGCTTGGTTGGCCAAAAAGGGCGTAGGCGTTTTTTCCTGAATATATTCAGGAAAAAACGCCTAAGCCCTTTTTGGCCAAGGGCATCATTGTCAACGTTTTGCTGCTTTTCACGTGCTTTAAAGGCGATTCGAATCTACCTCCTGAAATCTGTTTCCTGCAATTCTGCCTTGATTTCAAATCCTCTTCTTTGCCTTCCCTCAATATATTTGTGGACGAGAGTTATCATTTATAACTCTGCAGGTTTGTGAATTGCAGTGCCCTGAAGCTCCATTTTACAACTCGCTTTTTTGGGAGCTGGCCGCAAAAGCGCAGGATGGCTTCAGGCCCTGTTCTGGTTCCGGGGGGCAGGCTGAGCCTGTGGTTAATTCTTCTTCCTGATGGGAAAATAGAGTGACCTGTGCCTGTCCCAACACCAAGAGCTAGTGTCTCATTGGTTCCCCGTCTTCCCGTTCATCCTCAGGACAAATTGCAACCTGTACAGAACAGGAGGTTAAAGGTGCTGATGCTCCAAGTAGGGAGATTGCTAGTAAAGTGGCTGGAATGGCGAACCCGAGCACAAGGAGATGAGAAATGAGGTGCGTTTTAGAAACCTTTCCCCATCACACGGTGTACCATCTTCTGGGTTTCTCATGCATGTTTTTGATGTAGGAAGATGCCCTTGAACCTGGAGATTTGGGACCCATGCGATGGGTAGCACGCAGTATTACTTTAAAGGGTCTGCGTTTGCTCACCTAACCTCACCAAACCTCTCAGACCCAAGAGTGTCCACCCTTATGTCTCATCCAGCTGTGGGTCTAGATATGGTCAATCCAGGTTGCATCACAGCCACTGAACGAATTGTGTAAAAATTTCTCTCTCTTTCACTGTCTTTGTTTCATGGGTTTTTAAAAGTAATTTATTTTTATAATGGGGTTTAGCTGCTTTTCACGGCTGTGTTTATGCCGCTTTACACCCACTTGACACACAAAGAGAGAGATATCAATACATAGGTTTTAAGATTATTACTAGTCAGATATATTCTTGTGCGGTGAATCGGGCGTGTTGAGTCCAGTTCTCTGAGCAAGGAGTAGGTCTTGTCTAATACATATTGGGTTTATGGAACGGTATCTGAGCTAATTTGAAACTCTTGTTTTATGTATCACCCCAACTCACCTTTCCCGTTAAGCAACCATAGTGTGTTGTCTGCATGTGTGATTCTGTTCTGTTTTGTAATTCAGTTCAAGTGTAACGATTTTTATATTCCCTCTATAAGTGACACCTTATGAGAAGTGTCCTTTTCTGTGTGACTTATTTCACTTAGAATCGTCGTACCTAAATCCACTCATCATGCTGCTACTAGCCTTATGACATTGATTTCATGGCTGAGTGATATTCCATTGTACATAGGACCACAAATTTTTTATCCATTTTTCGCTTTCCTGGGATATTTAAGGTGGAATGAAGTGGAGATCCTTGTCAACAGAGCAGCCCTAAACTTTGGGGTGCTTGTGTCTGGCTGATTTTCAATTTTCCCACTTTATACCCCCATGCGTGGAAGTGCCCTATGCTCTCTAAGCTGTGTTTTATAGATGTTTCAGGACACACCGTACCCTTCTCCAGAGTGGCTGTTGGCAATTTACATCCCGCCCATCAGTGTAGCAAGGCTCCCATTTCTCCATGGCCTGTCCTGCATTTCTGGTTTGGACACTTTTTTCAGCATGGCCCTTTTGACCGATGGGAAGCGAGACTTCTTTGTAGCGCTGATTTGCCTTTCCAGGTTGCTTGGTTGGCCAAAAAGGGCGTAGGCGTTTTTTCCTGAATATATTCTGGAAAAAACACCTATGCCCTTTTTGGCCAAGGGCATCATTGTCAACGTTTTGCTGCTTTTCACGTCCTTTAAAGGCGATTCGAATCTACCTCCTGAAATCTGTTTCCTGCAATTCTGCCTTGATTTCAAATCCTCTTCTTTGCCTTCCCTCAATATATTTGTGGACGAGAGTTATCATTTATAACTCTGCAGGTTTGTGAATTGCAGTGCCCTGAATCTCAATTTTACAACTCGCTTTTTTGGGAGCTGGCCGCAAAAGCGCAGGATGGCTTCAGGCCCTGTTCTGGTTCCGGGGGGCAGGCTGAGCCTGTGGTTAATTCTTCTTCCTGATGGGAAAATAGAGTGACCTGTGCCTGTCCCAACACCAGGAGCTAGTGTCTCATTGGTTCCCCGTCTTCCCGTTCATCCTCAGGACAAATTGCAACCTGTACGGAACAGGAGGTTAAAGGTGCTGATGCTCCAAGTAGGGAGATTGCTAGTAAGGTGGCTGGAATGGCGAACCCGAGCACAAGGAGATGAGAAATGAGGTGCGTTTTAGAAACCTTTCCCCATCACACGGTGTACCATCTTCTGGGTTTCTCATGCATGTTTTTGATGTAGGAAGATGCCCTTGAACCTGGAGATTTGGGACCCATGCGATGGGTAGCACGCAGTATTACTTTAAAGGGTCTGCGTTTGCTCACCCAACCTCACCAAACCTCTCAGCCCCAAGAGTGTCCACCCTTATGTCTCATCCAGCTGTGGGTCTAGATATGGTCAATCCAGGTTGCATCACAGCCCCTGAACGAATTGTGTAAAAATTTCTCTCTCTTTCACTGTCTTTGTTTCATGGGTTTTTAAAAGTAATTTATTTTTATAATGGGGTTTAGCTGCTTTTCACGGCTGTGTTTATGCCGCTTTACACCCACTTGACACACAAACAGAGAGATATCAATACATAGGTTTTAAGATTATTACTAGTCAGATATATTCTTGTGCGATGAATCGGGCCTGTTGAGTCCAGTTCTCTGAGCAGGGAGTAGGTCTTGTCTATTACATATTGGGTTTATGGAACGGTATCTGAGCTAATTTGAAACTCTTGTTTTATGTATCACCCCACCTCACCTTTCCCGTTAAGCAGCCATAGTGTGTTTTCTGCATGTGTGACTCTGTTCTGTTTTGTAATTCAGTTCAAGTGTAACGATTTTTACATTCCCTCTATAAGTGACACCTTATGAGAAGTGTCCTTTTCTGTGTGACTTATTTCACTTAGAATCGTCGTACCTAAATCCACTCATCATGCTGCTACTAGCCTTATGACATTGATTTCATGGCTGAGTGATATTCCATTGTACATAAGGACCACAACTTTTTTATCCATTTTTCGCTTTCCTGGGATATTTAAGGTGGAATGAAGTGGAGGTCCTTGTCAACAGAGCAGCCCTAAACTTTGGGGTGCTTGTGTCTTGCTGATTTTCAATTTTCCCACTTTATACCCCCATGCGTGGAAGTGCCCTATGCTCTCTAAGCTGTGTTTTATAGATGTTTCAGGACACACCGTACCCTTCTCCAGAGTGGCTGTTGGCAATTTACATCCCGCCCATCAGTGTAGCAAGGCTCCCATTTCTCCATGGCCTGTCCTGCATTTCTGGTTTGGACACTTTTTTCAGCATGTCCCTTTTGACCGATGGGAAGCGAGACTTCTTTGTAGCGCTGATTTGCCTTTCCAGGTTGCTTGCTTGGCCAAAAAGGGCGTAGGCGTTTTTTCCTGAATATATTCAGGAAAAAACGCCTACGCCCTTTTTGGCCAAGGGCATCATTGTCAACGTTTTGCTGCTTTTCACGTGCTTTAAAGGCGATTCGAATCTACCTCCTGAAATCTGTTTCCTGCAATTCTGCCTTGATTTCAAATCCTCTTCTTTGCCTTCCCTCAATATATTTGTGGACGAGAGTTATCATTTATAACTCTGCAGGTTTGTGAATTGCAGTGCCCTGAAGCTCCATTTTACAACTCGCTTTTTTGGGAGCTGGCCGCAAAAGCGCAGGATGGCTTCAGGCCCTGTTCTGGTTCCGGGGGGCAGGCTGAGCCTGTGGTTAATTCTTCTTCCTGATGGGAAAATAGAGTGACCTGTGCCTGTCCCAACACCAAGAGCTAGTGTCTCATTGGTTCCCCGTCTTCCCGTTCATCCTCAGGACAAATTGCAACCTGTACGGAACAGGAGGTTAAAGGTGCTGATGCTCCAAGTAGGGAGATTGCTAGTAAAGTGGCTGGAATGGCGAACCCGAGCACAAGGAGATGAGAAATGAGGTGCGTTTTAGAAACCTTTCCCCATCACACGGTGTACCATCTTTTGGGTTTCTCATGCATGTTTTTGATGTATTAAGATGCCCTTGAACCTGGAGATTTGGGACCCATGCGATGGGTAGCACGCAGTATTACTTTAAAGGGTCTGCGTTTGCTCACCTAACCTCACCAAACCTCTCAGCCCCAAGAGTGTCCACCCTTATGACTCATCCAGCTGTGGGTCTAGATATGGTCAATCCAGGTTGCATCACAGCCACTGAACGAATTGTGTAAAAATTTCTCTCTCTTTCACTGTCTTTGTTTCATGGGTTTTTAAAAGTAATTTATTTTTATAATGGGGTTTAGCTGCTTTTCATGGCTGGGTTTATGCCGCTTTACACCCACTTGACACACAAACAGAGAGATATCAATACATAGGTTTTAAGATTATTACTAGTCAGATATATTCTTGTGCGGTGAATCGGGCGTGTTGAGTCCAGTTCTCTGAGCAAGGAGTAGGTCTTGTCTAATACATATTGGGTTTATGGAACGGTATCTGAGCTAATTTGAAACTCTTGTTTTATGTATCACCCCAACTCACCTTTCCCGTTAAGCAACCATAGTGTGTTTTCTGCATGTGTGATTCTGTTCTGTTTTGTAATTCAGTTCAAGTGTAACGATTTTTATATTCCCTCTATAAGTGACACCTTATGAGAAGTGTCCTTTTCTGTGTGACTTATTTCACTTAGAATCGTCGTACCTAAATCCACTCATCATGCTGCTACTAGCCTTATGACATTGATTTCATGGCTGAGTGATATTCCATTGTACATAGGACCACAACTTTTTTATCCATTTTTCGCTTTCCTGGGATATTTAAGGTGGAATGAAGTGGAGATCCTTGTCAACAGAGCAGCCCTAAACTTTGGGGTGCTTGTGTCTTGCTGATTTTCAATTTTCCCACTTTATACCCCCATGCGTGGAAGTGCCCTATGCTCTCTAAGCTGTGTTTTATAGATGTTTCAGGACACACCGTACCCTTCTCCAGAGTGGCTGTTGGCAATTTACATCCCGCCCATCAGTGTAGCAAGGCTCCCATTTCTCCATGGCCTGTCCTGCATTTCTGGTTTGGACACTTTTTTCAGCATGGCCCTTTTGACCGATGGGAAGCGAGACTTCTTTGTAGCGCTGATTTGCCTTTCCAGGTTGCTTGGTTGGCCAAAAAGGGCGTAGGTGTTTTTTCCTGAATATATTCTGGAAAAAACACCTACGCCCTTTTTGGCCAAGGGCATCATTGTCAACGTTTTGCTGCTTTTCACGTGCTTTAAAGGCGATTCGAATCTACCTCCTGAAATCTGTTTCCTGCAATTCTGCCTTGATTTCAAATCCTCTTCTTTGCCTTCCCTCAATATATTTGTGGACGAGAGTTATCATTTATAACTCTGCAGGTTTGTGAATTGCAGTGCCCTGAATCTCAATTTTACAACTCGCTTTTTTGGGAGCTGGCCGCAAAAGCGCAGGATGGCTTCAGGCCCTGTTCTGGTTCCGGGGGGCAGGCTGAGCCTGTGGTTAATTCTTCTTCCTGATGGGAAAATAGAGTGACCTGTGCCTGTCCCAACACCAGGAGCTAGTGTCTCATTGGTTCCCCGTCTTCCCGTTCATCCTCAGGACAAATTGCAACCTGTACGGAACAGGAGGTTAAAGGTGCTGATGCTCCAAGTAGGGAGATTGCTAGTAAGGTGGCTGGAATGGCGAACCCGAGCACAAGGAGATGAGAAATGAGGTGCGTTTTAGAAACCTTTCCCCATCACACGGTGTACCATCTTCTGGGTTTCTCATGCATGTTTTTGATGTAGGAAGATGCCCTTGAACCTGGAGATTTGGGACCCATGCGATGGGTAGCACGCAGTATTACTTTAAAGGGTCTGCGTTTGCTCACCTAACCTCACCAAACCTCTCAGACCCAAGAGTGTCCACCCTTATGTCTCATCCAGCTGTGGGTCTAGATATGGTCAATCCAGGTTGCATCACAGCCCCTGAACGAATTGTTTAAAAATTTCTCTCTCTTTCACTGTCTTTGTTTCATGGGTTTTTAAAAGTAATTTATTTTTATAATGGGGTTTAGCTGCTTTTCACGGCTGTGTTTATGCCGCTTTACACCCACTTGACACACAAACAGAGAGATATCAATACATAGGTTTTAAGATTATTACTAGTCAGATATATTCTTGTGCGATGAATCGGGCGTGTTGAGTCCAGTTCTCTGAGCAGGGAGTAGGTCTTGTCTATTACATATTGGGTTTATGGAACAGTATCTGAGCTAATTTGAAACTCTTGTTTTATGTATCACCCCACCTCACCTTTCCCGTTAAGCAGCCATAGTGTGTTTTCTGCATGTGTGACTCTGTTCTGTTTTGTAATTCAGTTCAAGTGTAACGATTTTTACATTCCCTCTATAAGTGACACCTTATGAGAAGTGTCCTTTTCTGTGTGACTTATTTCACTTAGAATCGTCGTACCTAAATCCACTCATCATGCTGCTACTAGCCTTATGACATTGATTTCATGGCTGAGTGATATTCCATTGTACATAAGGACCACAACTTTTTTATCCATTTTTCGCTTTCCTGGGATATTTAAGGTGGAATGAAGTGGAGGTCCTTGTCAACAGAGCAGCCCTAAACTTTGGGGTGCTTGTGTCTTGCTGATTTTCAATTTTCCCACTTTATACCCCCATGCGTGGAAGTGCCCTATGCTCTCTAAGCTGTGTTTTATAGATGTTTCAGGACACACCGTACCCTTCTCCAGAGTGGCTGTTGGCAATTTACATCCCGCCCATCAGTGTAGCAAGGCTCCCATTTCTCCATGGCCTGTCCTGCATTTCTGGTTTGGACACTTTTTTCAGCATGGCCCTTTTGACCGATGGGAAGCGAGACTTCTTTGTAGCGCTGATTTGCCTTTCCAGGTTGCTTGGTTGGCCAAAAAGGGCGTAGGTGTTTTTTCCTGAATATATTCTGGAAAAAACACCTACGCCCTTTTTGGCCAAGGGCATCATTGTCAACGTTTTGCTGCTTTTCACGTGCTTTAAAGGCGATTCGAATCTACCTCCTGAAATCTGTTTCCTGCAATTCTGCCTTGATTTCAAATCCTCTTCTTTGCCTTCCCTCAATATATTTGTGGACGAGAGTTATCATTTATAACTCTGCAGGTTTGTGAATTGCAGTGCCCTGAATCTCAATTTTACAACTCGCTTTTTTGGGAGCTGGCCGCAAAAGCGCAGGATGGCTTCAGGCCCTGTTCTGGTTCCGGGGGGCAGGCTGAGCCTGTGGTTAATTCTTCTTCCTGATGGGAAAATAGAGTGACCTGTGCCTGTCCCAACACCAGGAGCTAGTGTCTCATTGGTTCCCCGTCTTCCCGTTCATCCTCAGGACAAATTGCAACCTGTACGGAACAGGAGGTTAAAGGTGCTGATGCTCCAAGTAGGGAGATTGCTAGTAAGGTGGCTGGAATGGCGAACCCGAGCACAAGGAGATGAGAAATGAGGTGCGTTTTAGAAACCTTTCCCCATCACACGGTGTACCATCTGCTGGGTTTCTCATGCATGTTTTTGATGTAGGAAGATGCCCTTGAACCTGGAGATTTGGGACCCATGCGATGGGTAGCACGCAGTATTACTTTAAAGGGTCTGCGTTTGCTCACCCAACCTCACCAAACCTCTCAGCCCCAAGAGTGTCCACCCTTATGTCTCATCCAGCTGTGGGTCTAGATATGGTCAATCCAGGTTGCATCACAGCCCCTGAACGAATTGTTTAAAAATTTCTCTCTCTTTCACTGTCTTTGTTTCATGGGTTTTTAAAAGTAATTTATTTTTATAATGGGGTTTAGCTGCTTTTCACGGCTGTGTTTATGCCGCTTTACACCCACTTGACACACAAACAGAGAGATATCAATACATAGGTTTTAAGATTATTACTAGTCAGATATATTCTTGTGCGATGAATCGGGCCTGTTGAGTCCAGTTCTCTGAGCAGGGAGTAGGTCTTGTCTATTACATATTGGGTTTATGGAACGGTATCTGAGCTAATTTGAAACTCTTGTTTTATGTATCACCCCACCTCACCTTTCCCGTTAAGCAGCCATAGTGTGTTTTCTGCATGTGTGACTCTGTTCTGTTTTGTAATTCAGTTCAAGTGTAACGATTTTTACATTCCCTCTATAAGTGACACCTTATGAGAAGTGTCCTTTTCTGTGTGACTTATTTCACTTAGAATCGTCGTACCTAAATCCACTCATCATGCTGCTACTAGCCTTATGACATTGATTTCATGGCTGAGTGATATTCCATTGTACATAAGGACCACAACTTTTTTATCCATTTTTCGCTTTCCTGGGATATTTAAGGTGGAATGAAGTGGAGGTCCTTGTCAACAGAGCAGCCCTAAACTTTGGGGTGCTTGTGTCTTGCTGATTTTCAATTTTCCCACTTTATACCCCCATGCGTGGAAGTGCCCTATGCTCTCTAAGCTGTGTTTTATAGATGTTTCAGGACACACCGTACCCTTCTCCAGAGTGGCTGTTGGCAATTTACATCCCGCCCATCAGTGTAGCAAGGCTCCCATTTCTCCATGGCCTGTCCTGCATTTCTGGTTTGGACACTTTTTTCAGCATGTCCCTTTTGACCGATGGGAAGCGAGACTTCTTTGTAGCGCTGATTTGCCTTTCCAGGTTGCTTGCTTGGCCAAAAAGGGCGTAGGCGTTTTTTCCTGAATATATTCAGGAAAAAACGCCTACGCCCTTTTTGGCCAAGGGCATCATTGTCAACGTTTTGCTGCTTTTCACGTGCTTTAAAGGCGATTCGAATCTACCTCCTGAAATCTGTTTCCTGCAATTCTGCCTTGATTTCAAATCCTCTTCTTTGCCTTCCCTCAATATATTTGTGGACGAGAGTTATCATTTATAACTCTGCAGGTTTGTGAATTGCAGTGCCCTGAAGCTCCATTTTACAACTCGCTTTTTTGGGAGCTGGCCGCAAAAGCGCAGGATGGCTTCAGGCCCTGTTCTGGTTCCGGGGGGCAGGCTGAGCCTGTGGTTAATTCTTCTTCCTGATGGGAAAATAGAGTGACCTGTTCCTGTCCCAACACCAAGAGCTAGTGTCTCATTGGTTCCCCGTCTTCCCGTTCATCCTCAGGACAAATTGCAACCTGTACGGAACAGGAGGTTAAAGGTGCTGATGCTCCAAGTAGGGAGATTGCTAGTAAAGTGGCTGGAATGGCGAACCCGAGCACAAGGAGATGAGAAATGAGGTGCGTTTTAGAAACCTTTCCCCATCACACGGTGTACCATCTTTTGGGTTTCTCATGCATGTTTTTGATGTATTAAGATGCCCTTGAACCTGGAGATTTGGGACCCATGCGATGGGTAGCACGCAGTATTACTTTAAAGGGTCTGCGTTTGCTCACCTAACCTCACCAAACCTCTCAGCCCCAAGAGTGTCCACCCTTATGACTCATCCAGCTGTGGGTCTAGATATGGTCAATCCAGGTTGCATCACAGCCACTGAACGAATTGTGTAAAAATTTCTCTCTCTTTCACTGTCTTTGTTTCATGGGTTTTTAAAAGTAATTTATTTTTATAATGGGGTTTAGCTGCTTTTCATGGCTGGGTTTATGCCGCTTTACACCCACTTGACACACAAACAGAGAGATATCAATACATAGGTTTTAAGATTATTACTAGTCAGATATATTCTTGTGCGGTGAATCGGGCGTGTTGAGTCCAGTTCTCTGAGCAAGGAGTAGGTCTTGTCTAATACATATTGGGTTTATGGAACGGTATCTGAGCTAATTTGAAACTCTTGTTTTATGTATCACCCCAACTCACCTTTCCCGTTAAGCAACCATAGTGTGTTTTCTGCATGTGTGATTCTGTTCTGTTTTGTAATTCAGTTCAAGTGTAACGATTTTTATATTCCCTCTATAAGTGACACCTTATGAGAAGTGTCCTTTTCTGTGTGACTTATTTCACTTAGAATCGTCGTACCTAAATCCACTCATCATGCTGCTACTAGCCTTATGACATTGATTTCATGGCTGAGTGATATTCCATTGTACATAGGACCACAACTTTTTTATCCATTTTTCGCTTTCCTGGGATATTTAAGGTGGAATGAAGTGGAGATCCTTGTCAACAGAGCAGCCCTAAACTTTGGGGTGCTTGTGTCTTGCTGATTTTCAATTTTCCCACTTTATACCCCCATGCGTGGAAGTGCCCTATGCTCTCTAAGCTGTGTTTTATAGATGTTTCAGGACACACCGTACCCTTCTCCAGAGTGGCTGTTGGCAATTTACATCCCGCCCATCAGTGTAGCAAGGCTCCCATTTCTCCATGGCCTGTCCTGCATTTCTGGTTTGGACACTTTTTTCAGCATGGCCCTTTTGACCGATGGGAAGCGAGACTTCTTTGTAGCGCTGATTTGCCTTTCCAGGTTGCTTGGTTGGCCAAAAAGGGCGTAGGTGTTTTTTCCTGAATATATTCTGGAAAAAACACCTACGCCCTTTTTGGCCAAGGGCATCATTGTCAACGTTTTGCTGCTTTTCACGTGCTTTAAAGGCGATTCGAATCTACCTCCTGAAATCTGTTTCCTGCAATTCTGCCTTGATTTCAAATCCTCTTCTTTGCCTTCCCTCAATATATTTGTGGACGAGAGTTATCATTTATAACTCTGCAGGTTTGTGAATTGCAGTGCCCTGAATCTCAATTTTACAACTCGCTTTTTTGGGAGCTGGCCGCAAAAGCGCAGGATGGCTTCAGGCCCTGTTCTGGTTCCGGGGGGCAGGCTGAGCCTGTGGTTAATTCTTCTTCCTGATGGGAAAATAGAGTGACCTGTGCCTGTCCCAACACCAGGAGCTAGTGTCTCATTGGTTCCCCGTCTTCCCGTTCATCCTCAGGACAAATTGCAACCTGTACGGAACAGGAGGTTAAAGGTGCTGATGCTCCAAGTAGGGAGATTGCTAGTAAGGTGGCTGGAATGGCGAACCCGAGCACAAGGAGATGAGAAATGAGGTGCGTTTTAGAAACCTTTCCCCATCACACGGTGTACCATCTTCTGGGTTTCTCATGCATGTTTTTGATGTAGGAAGATGCCCTTGAACCTGGAGATTTGGGACCCATGCGATGGGTAGCACGCAGTATTACTTTAAAGGGTCTGCGTTTGCTCACCTAACCTCACCAAACCTCTCAGACCCAAGAGTGTCCACCCTTATGTCTCATCCAGCTGTGGGTCTAGATATGGTCAATCCAGGTTGCATCACAGCCCCTGAACGAATTGTTTAAAAATTTCTCTCTCTTTCACTGTCTTTGTTTCATGGGTTTTTAAAAGTAATTTATTTTTATAATGGGGTTTAGCTGCTTTTCACGGCTGTGTTTATGCCGCTTTACACCCACTTGACACACAAACAGAGAGATATCAATACATAGGTTTTAAGATTATTACTAGTCAGATATATTCTTGTGCGATGAATCGGGCGTGTTGAGTCCAGTTCTCTGAGCAGGGAGTAGGTCTTGTCTATTACATATTGGGTTTATGGAACAGTATCTGAGCTAATTTGAAACTCTTGTTTTATGTATCACCCCACCTCACCTTTCCCGTTAAGCAGCCATAGTGTGTTTTCTGCATGTGTGACTCTGTTCTGTTTTGTAATTCAGTTCAAGTGTAACGATTTTTACATTCCCTCTATAAGTGACACCTTATGAGAAGTGTCCTTTTCTGTGTGACTTATTTCACTTAGAATCGTCGTACCTAAATCCACTCATCATGCTGCTACTAGCCTTATGACATTGATTTCATGGCTGAGTGATATTCCATTGTACATAAGGACCACAACTTTTTTATCCATTTTTCGCTTTCCTGGGATATTTAAGGTGGAATGAAGTGGAGGTCCTTGTCAACAGAGCAGCCCTAAACTTTGGGGTGCTTGTGTCTTGCTGATTTTCAATTTTCCCACTTTATACCCCCATGCGTGGAAGTGCCCTATGCTCTCTAAGCTGTGTTTTATAGATGTTTCAGGACACACCGTACCCTTCTCCAGAGTGGCTGTTGGCAATTTACATCCCGCCCATCAGTGTAGCAAGGCTCCCATTTCTCCATGGCCTGTCCTGCATTTCTGGTTTGGACACTTTTTTCAGCATGGCCCTTTTGACCGATGGGAAGCGAGACTTCTTTGTAGCGCTGATTTGCCTTTCCAGGTTGCTTGGTTGGCCAAAAAGGGCGTAGGTGTTTTTTCCTGAATATATTCTGGAAAAAACACCTACGCCCTTTTTGGCCAAGGGCATCATTGTCAACGTTTTGCTGCTTTTCACGTGCTTTAAAGGCGATTCGAATCTACCTCCTGAAATCTGTTTCCTGCAATTCTGCCTTGATTTCAAATCCTCTTCTTTGCCTTCCCTCAATATATTTGTGGACGAGAGTTATCATTTATAACTCTGCAGGTTTGTGAATTGCAGTGCCCTGAATCTCAATTTTACAACTCGCTTTTTTGGGAGCTGGCCGCAAAAGCGCAGGATGGCTTCAGGCCCTGTTCTGGTTCCGGGGGGCAGGCTGAGCCTGTGGTTAATTCTTCTTCCTGATGGGAAAATAGAGTGACCTGTGCCTGTCCCAACACCAGGAGCTAGTGTCTCATTGGTTCCCCGTCTTCCCGTTCATCCTCAGGACAAATTGCAACCTGTACGGAACAGGAGGTTAAAGGTGCTGATGCTCCAAGTAGGGAGATTGCTAGTAAGGTGGCTGGAATGGCGAACCCGAGCACAAGGAGATGAGAAATGAGGTGCGTTTTAGAAACCTTTCCCCATCACACGGTGTACCATCTGCTGGGTTTCTCATGCATGTTTTTGATGTAGGAAGATGCCCTTGAACCTGGAGATTTGGGACCCATGCGATGGGTAGCACGCAGTATTACTTTAAAGGGTCTGCGTTTGCTCACCCAACCTCACCAAACCTCTCAGCCCCAAGAATGTCCACCCTTATGTCTCATCCAGCTGTGGGTCTAGATATGGTCAATCCAGGTTGCATCACAGCCCCTGAACGAATTGTTTAAAAATTTCTCTCTCTTTCACTGTCTTTGTTTCATGGGTTTTTAAAAGTAATTTATTTTTATAATGGGGTTTAGCTGCTTTTCACGGCTGTGTTTATGCCGCTTTACACCCACTTGACACACAAACAGAGAGATATCAATACATAGGTTTTAAGATTATTACTAGTCAGATATATTCTTGTGCGATGAATCGGGCGTGTTGAGTCCAGTTCTCTGAGCAGGGAGTAGGTCTTGTCTATTACATATTGGGTTTATGGAACGGTATCTGAGCTAATTTGAAACTCTTGTTTTATGTATCACCCCACCTCACCTTTCCCGTTAAGCAGCCATAGTGTGTTTTCTGCATGTGTGACTCTGTTCTGTTTTGTAATTCAGTTCAAGTGTAACGATTTTTACATTCCCTCTATAAGTGACACCTTATGAGAAGTGTCCTTTTCTGTGTGACTTATTTCACTTAGAATCGTCGTACCTAAATCCACTCATCATGCTGCTACTAGCCTTATGACATTGATTTCATGGCTGAGTGATATTCCATTGTACATAAGGACCACAACTTTTTTATCCATTTTTCGCTTTCCTGGGATATTTAAGGTGGAATGAAGTGGAGGTCCTTGTCAACAGAGCAGCCCTAAACTTTGGGGTGCTTGTGTCTTGCTGATTTTCAATTTTCCCACTTTATACCCCCATGCGTGGAAGTGCCCTATGCTCTCTAAGCTGTGTTTTATAGATGTTTCAGGACACACCGTACCCTTCTCCAGAGTGGCTGTTGGCAATTTACATCCCGCCCATCAGTGTAGCAAGGCTCCCATTTCTCCATGGCCTGTCCTGCATTTCTGGTTTGGACACTTTTTTCAGCATGGCCCTTTTGACCGATGGGAAGCGAGACTTCTTTGTAGCGCTGATTTGCCTTTCCAGGTTGCTTGGTTGGCCAAAAAGGGCGTAGGCGTTTTTTCCTGAATATATTCTGGAAAAAACACCTACGCCCTTTTTGGCCAAGGGCATCATTGTCAACGTTTTGCTGCTTTTCACGTGCTTTAAAGGCGATTCGAATCTACCTCCTGAAATCTGTTTCCTGCAATTCTGCCTTGATTTCAAATCCTCTTCTTTGCCTTCCCTCAATATATTTGTGGACGAGAGTTATCATTTATAACTCTGCAGGTTTGTGAATTGCAGTGCCCTGAAGCTCCATTTTACAACTCGCTTTTTTGGGAGCTGGCCGCAAAAGCGCAGGATGGCTTCAGGCCCTGTTCTGGTTCCGGGGGGCAGGCTGAGCCTGTGGTTAATTCTTCTTCCTGATGGGAAAATAGAGTGACCTGTGCCTGTCCCAACACCAGGAGCTAGTGTCTCATTGGTTCCCCGTCTTCCCGTTCATCCTCAGGACAAATTGCAACCTGTACGGAACAGGAGGTTAAAGGTGCTGATGCTCCAAGTAGGGAGATTGCTAGTAAGGTGGCTGGAATGGCGAACCCGAGCACAAGGAGATGAGAAATGAGGTGCGTTTTAGAAACCTTTCCCCATCACACGGTGTACCATCTTCTGGGTTTCTCATGCATGTTTTTGATGTAGGAAGATGCCCTTGAACCTGGAGATTTGGGACCCATGCGATGGGTAGCACGCAGTATTACTTTAAAGGGTCTGCGTTTGCTCACCCAACCTCACCAAACCTCTCAGCCCCAAGAGTGTCCACCCTTATGTCTCATCCAGCTGTGGGTCTAGATATGGTCAATCCAGGTTGCATCACAGCCCCTGAACGAATTGTGTAAAAATTTCTCTCTCTTTCACTGTCTTTGTTTCATGGGTTTTTAAAAGTAATTTATTTTTATAATGGGGTTTAGCTGCTTTTCACGGCTGTGTTTATGCCGCTTTACACCCACTTGACACACAAACAGAGAGATATCAATACATAGGTTTTAAGATTATTACTAGTCAGATATATTCTTGTGCGATGAATCGGGCGTGTTGAGTCCAGTTCTCTGAGCAGGGAGTAGGTCTTGTCTATTACATATTGGGTTTATGGAACGGTATCTGAGCTAATTTGAAACTCTTGTTTTATGTATCACCCCACCTCACCTTTCCCGTTAAGCAGCCATAGTGTGTTTTCTGCATGTGTGACTCTGTTCTGTTTTGTAATTCAGTTCAAGTGTAACGATTTTTACATTCCCTCTATAAGTGACACCTTATGAGAAGTGTCCTTTTCTGTGTGACTTATTTCACTTAGAATCGTCGTACCTAAATCCACTCATCATGCTGCTACTAGCCTTATGACATTGATTTCATGGCTGAGTGATATTCCATTGTACATAAGGACCACAACTTTTTTATCCATTTTTCGCTTTCCTGGGATATTTAAGGTGGAATGAAGTGGAGGTCCTTGTCAACAGAGCAGCCCTAAACTTTGGGGTGCTTGTGTCTTGCTGATTTTCAATTTTCCCACTTTATACCCCCATGCGTGGAAGTGCCCTATGCTCTCTAAGCTGTGTTTTATAGATGTTTCAGGACACACCGTACCCTTCTCCAGAGTGGCTGTTGGCAATTTACATCCCGCCCATCAGTGTAGCAAGGCTCCCATTTCTCCATGGCCTGTCCTGCATTTCTGGTTTTGACACTTTTTTCGGCATGGCCCTTTTGACCGATGGGAAGCGAGACTTCTTTGTAGCGCTGATTTGCCTTTCCAGGTTGCTTGGTTGGCCAAAAAGGGCGTAGGCGTTTTTTCCTGAATATATTCAGGAAAAAACGCCTATGCCCTTTTTGGCCAAGGGCATCATTGTCAACGTTTTGCTGCTTTTCACGTGCTTTAAAGGCGATTCGAATCTACCTCCTGAAATCTGTTTCCTGCAATTCTGCCTTGATTTCAAATCCTCTTCTTTGCCTTCCCTCAATATATTTGTGGACGAGAGTTATCATTTATAACTCTGCAGGTTTGTGAATTGCAGTGCCCTGAAGCTCCATTTTACAACTCGCTTTTTTGGGAGCTGGCCGCAAAAGCACAGGATGGCTTCAGGCCCTGTTCTGGTTCCGGGGGGCAGGCTGAGCCTGTGGTTAATTCTTCTTCCTGATGGGAAAATAGAGTGACCTGTGCCTGTCCCAACACCAAGAGCTAGTGTCTCATTGGTTCCCCGTCTTCCCGTTCATCCTCAGGACAAATTGCAACCTGTACGGAACAGGAGGTTAAAGGTGCTGATGCTCCAAGTAGGGAGATTGCTAGTAAAGTGGCTGGAATGGCGAACCCGAGCACAAGGAGATGAGAAATGAGGTGCGTTTTAGAAACCTTTCCCCATCACACGGTGTACCATCTTCTGGGTTTCTCATGCATGTTTTTGATGTAGGAAGATGCCCTTGAACCTGGAGATTTGGGACCCATGCGATGGGTAGCACGCAGTATTACTTTAAAGGGTCTGCGTTTGCTCACCCAACCTCACCAAACCTCTCAGCCCCAAGAGTGTCCACCCTTACGTCTCATCCAGCTGTGGGTCTAGATATGGTCAATCCAGGTTGCATCACAGCCCCTGAACGAATTGTGTAAAAATTTCTCTCTCTTTCACTGTCTTTGTTTCATGGGTTTTTAAAAGTAATTTATTTTTATAATGGGGTTTAGCTGCTTTTCACGGCTGTGTTTATGCCGCTTTACACCCACTTGACACACAAACAGAGAGATATCAATACATAGGTTTTAAGATTATTACTAGTCAGATATATTCTTGTGTGATGAATCGGGCGTGTTGAGTCCAGTTCTCTGAGCAGGGAGTAGGTCTTGTCTATTACATACTGGGTTTATGGAACGGTATCTGAGCTAATTTGAAACTCTTGTTTTATGTATCACCCCACCTCACCTTTCCCGTTAAACAGCCATAGTGTGTTTTCTGCATGTGTGACTCTGTTCTGTTTTGTAATTCAGTTCAAGTGTAACGATTTTTACATTCCCTCTATAAGTGACACCTTATGAGAAGTGTCCTTTTCTGTGTGACTTATTTCACTTAGAATCGTCGTACCTAAATCCACTCATCATGCTGCTACTAGCCTTATGACATTGATTTCATGGCTGAGTGATATTCCATTGTACATAGGACCACAACTTTTTTATCCATTTTTCGCTTTCCTGGGATATTTAAGGTGGAATGAAGTGGAGATCCTTGTCAACAGAGCAGCCCTAAACTTTGGGGTGCTTGTGTCTTGCTGATTTTCAATTTTCCCACTTTATACCCCCATGCGTGGAAGTGCCCTATGCTCTCTAAGCTGTGTTTTATAGATGTTTCAGGACACACCGTACCCTTCTCCAGAGTGGCTGTTGGCAATTTACATCCCGCCCATCAGTGTAGCAAGGCTCCCATTTCTCCATGGCCTGTCCTGCATTTCTGGTTTTGACACTTTTTTCAGCATGGCCCTTTTGACCGATGGGAAGCGAGACTTCTTTGTAGCGCTGATTTGCCTTTCCAGGTTGCTTGGTTGGCCAAAAAGGGCGTAGGCGTTTTTTCCTGAATATATTCTGGAAAAAACACCTACGCCCTTTTTGGCCAAGGGCATCATTGTCAACGTTTTGCTGCTTTTCACGTGCTTTAAAGGCGATTCGAATCTACCTCCTGAAATCTGTTTCCTGCAATTCTGCCTTGATTTCAAATCCTCTTCTTTGCCTTCCCTCAATATATTTGTGGACGAGAGTTATCATTTATAACTCTGCAGGTTTGTGAATTGCAGTGCCCTGAATCTCAATTTTACAACTCGCTTTTTTGGGAGCTGGCCGCAAAAGCGCAGGATGGCTTCAGGCCCTGTTCTGGTTCCGGGGGGCAGGCTGAGCCTGTGGTTAATTCTTCTTCCTGATGGGAAAATAGAGTGACCTGTGCCTGTCCCAACACCAGGAGCTAGTGTCTCATTGGTTCCCCGTCTTCCCGTTCATCCTCAGGACAAATTGCAACCTGTACGGAACAGGAGGTTAAAGGTGCTGATGCTCCAAGTAGGGAGATTGCTAGTAAGGTGGCTGGAATGGCGAACCCGAGCACAAGGAGATGAGAAATGAGGTGCGTTTTAGAAACCTTTCCCCATCACACGGTGTACCATCTTCTGGGTTTCTCATGCATGTTTTTGATGTAGGAAGATGCCCTTGAACCTGGAGATTTGGGACCCATGCGATGGGTAGCACGCAGTATTACTTTAAAGGGTCTGCGTTTGCTCACCCAACCTCACCAAACCTCTCAGCCCCAAGAGTGTCCACCCTTATGTCTCATCCAGCTGTGGGTCTAGATATGGTCAATCCAGGTTGCATCACAGCCCCTGAACGAATTGTGTAAAAATTTCTCTCTCTTTCACTGTCTTTGTTTCATGGGTTTTTAAAAGTAATTTATTTTTATAATGGGGTTTAGCTGCTTTTCACGGCTGTGTTTATGCCGCTTTACACCCACTTGACACACAAACAGAGAGATATCAATACATAGGTTTTAAGATTATTACTAGTCAGATATATTCTTGTGCGATGAATCGGGCGTGTTGAGTCCAGTTCTCTGAGCAGGGAGTAGGTCTTGTCTATTACATATTGGGTTTATGGAACGGTATCTGAGCTAATTTGAAACTCTTGTTTTATGTATCACCCCACCTCACCTTTCCCGTTAAGCAGCCATAGTGTGTTTTCTGCATGTGTGACTCTGTTCTGTTTTGTAATTCAGTTCAAGTGTAACGATTTTTACATTCCCTCTATAAGTGACACCTTATGAGAAGTGTCCTTTTCTGTGTGACTTATTTCACTTAGAATCGTCGTACCTAAATCCACTCATCATGCTGCTACTAGCCTTATGACATTGATTTCATGGCTGAGTGATATTCCATTGTACATAAGGACCACAACTTTTTTATCCATTTTTCGCTTTCCTGGGATATTTAAGGTGGAATGAAGTGGAGGTCCTTGTCAACAGAGCAGCCCTAAACTTTGGGGTGCTTGTGTCTTGCTGATTTTCAATTTTCCCACTTTATACCCCCATGCGTGGAAGTGCCCTATGCTCTCTAAGCTGTGTTTTATAGATGTTTCAGGACACACCGTCCCCTTCTCCAGAGTGGCTGTTGGCAATTTACATCCCGCCCATCAGTGTAGCAAGGCTCCCATTTCTCCATGGCCTGTCCTGCATTTCTGGTTTGGACACTTTTTTCAGCATGGCCCTTTTGACCGATGGGAAGCGAGACTTCTTTGTAGCGCTGATTTGCCTTTCCAGGTTGCTTGGTTGGCCAAAAAGGGCGTAGGCGTTTTTTCCTGAATATATTCAGGAAAAAACGCCTACGCCCTTTTTGGCCAAGGGCATCATTGTCAACGTTTTGCTGCTTTTCACGTGCTTTAAAGGCGATTCGAATCTACCTCCTGAAATCTGTTTCCTGCAATTCTGCCTTGATTTCAAATCCTCTTCTTTGCCTTCCCTCAATATATTTGTGGACGAGAGTTATCATTTATAACTCTGCAGGTTTGTGAATTGCAGTGCCCTGAAGCTCCATTTTACAACTCGCTTTTTTGGGAGCTGGCCGCAAAAGCGCAGGATGGCTTCAGGCCCTGTTCTGGTTCCGGGGGGCAGGCTGAGCCTGTGGTTAATTCTTCTTCCTGATGGGAAAATAGAGTGACCTGTGCCTGTCCCAACACCAGGAGCTAGTGTCTCATTGGTTCCCCGTCTTCCCGTTCATCCTCAGGACAAATTGCAACCTGTACAGAACAGGAGGTTAAAGGTGCTGATGCTCCAAGTAGGGAGATTGCTAGTAAGGTGGCTGGAATGGCGAACCCGAGCACAAGGAGATGAGAAATGAGGTGCGTTTTAGAAACCTTTCCCCATCACACGGTGTACCATCTTCTGGGTTTCTCATGCATGTTTTTGATGTAGGAAGATGCCCTTGAACCTGGAGATTTGGGACCCATGCGATGGGTAGCACGCAGTATTACTTTAAAGGGTCTGCGTTTGCTCACCCAACCTCACCAAACCTCTCAGCCCCAAGAGTGTCCACCCTTATGTCTCATCCAGCTGTGGGTCTAGATATGGTCAATCCAGGTTGCATCACAGCCCCTGAACGAATTGTGTAAAAATTTCTCTCTCTTTCACTGTCTTTGTTTCATGGGTTTTTAAAAGTAATTTATTTTTATAATGGGGTTTAGCTGCTTTTCACGGCTGTGTTTATGCCGCTTTACACCCACTTGACACACAAACAGAGAGATATCAATACATAGGTTTTAAGATTATTACTAGTCAGATATATTCTTGTGCGATGAATCGGGCGTGTTGAGTCCAGTTCTCTGAGCAGGGAGTAGGTCTTGTCTATTACATATTGGGTTTATGGAACGGTATCTGAGCTAATTTGAAACTCTTGTTTTATGTATCACCCCACCTCACCTTTCCCGTTAAGCAGCCATAGTGTGTTTTCTGCATGTGTGACTCTGTTCTGTTTTGTAATTCAGTTCAAGTGTAACGATTTTTACATTCCCTCTATAAGTGACACCTTATGAGAAGTGTCCTTTTCTGTGTGACTTATTTCACTTAGAATCGTCGTACCTAAATCCACTCATCATGCTGCTACTAGCCTTATGACATTGATTTCATGGCTGAGTGATATTCCATTGTACATAAGGACCACAACTTTTTTATCCATTTTTCGCTTTCCTGGGATATTTAAGGTGGAATGAAGTGGAGGTCCTTGTCAACAGAGCAGCCCTAAACTTTGGGGTGCTTGTGTCTTGCTGATTTTCAATTTTCCCACTTTATACCCCCATGCGTGGAAGTGCCCTATGCTCTCTAAGCTGTGTTTTATAGATGTTTCAGGACACACCGTACCCTTCTCCAGAGTGGCTGTTGGCAATTTACATCCCGCCCATCAGTGTAGCAAGGCTCCCATTTCTCCATGGCCTGTCCTGCATTTCTGGTTTGGACACTTTTTTCAGCATGGCCCTTTTGACCGATGGGAAGCGAGACTTCTTTGTAGCGCTGATTTGCCTTTCCAGGTTGCTTGGTTGGCCAAAAAGGGCGTAGGCGTTTTTTCCTGAATATATTCTGGAAAAAACACCTACGCCCTTTTTGGCCAAGGGCATCATTGTCAACGTTTTGCTGCTTTTCACGTGCTTTAAAGGCGATTCGAATCTACCTCCTGAAATCTGTTTCCTGCAATTCTGCCTTGATTTCAAATCCTCTTCTTTGCCTTCCCTCAATATATTTGTGGACGAGAGTTATCATTTATAACTCTGCAGGTTTGTGAATTGCAGTGCCCTGAAGCTCCATTTTACAACTCGCTTTTTTGGGAGCTGGCCGCAAAAGCGCAGGATGGCTTCAGGCCCTGTTCTGGTTCCGGGGGGCAGGCTGAGCCTGTGGTTAATTCTTCTTCCTGATGGGAAAATAGAGTGACCTGTGCCTGTCCCAACACCAGGAGCTAGTGTCTCATTGGTTCCCCGTCTTCCCGTTCATCCTCAGGACAAATTGCAACCTGTACGGAACAGGAGGTTAAAGGTGCTGATGCTCCAAGTAGGGAGATTGCTAGTAAGGTGGCTGGAATGGCGAACCCGAGCACAAGGAGATGAGAAATGAGGTGCGTTTTAGAAACCTTTCCCCATCACACGGTGTACCATCTTCTGGGTTTCTCATGCATGTTTTTGATGTAGGAAGATGCCCTTGAACCTGGAGATTTGGGACCCATGCGATGGGTAGCACGCAGTATTACTTTAAAGGGTCTGCGTTTGCTCACCCAACCTCACCAAACCTCTCAGCCCCAAGAGTGTCCACCCTTATGTCTCATCCAGCTGTGGGTCTAGATATGGTCAATCCAGGTTGCATCACAGCCCCTGAACGAATTGTGTAAAAATTTCTCTCTCTTTCACTGTCTTTGTTTCATGGGTTTTTAAAAGTAATTTATTTTTATAATGGGGTTTAGCTGCTTTTCACGGCTGTGTTTATGCCGCTTTACACCCACTTGACACACAAACAGAGAGATATCAATACATAGGTTTTAAGATTATTACTAGTCAGATATATTCTTGTGCGGTGAATCGGGCGTGTTGAGTCCAGTTCTCTGAGCAAGGAGTAGGTCTTGTCTAATACATATTGGGTTTATGGAACGGTATCTGAGCTAATTTGAAACTCTTGTTTTATGTATCACCCCAACTCACCTTTCCCGTTAAGCAACCATAGTGTGTTTTCTGCATGTGTGATTCTGTTCTGTTTTGTAATTCAGTTCAAGTGTAACGATTTTTATATTCCCTCTATAAGTGACACCTTATGAGAAGTGTCCTTTTCTGTGTGACTTATTTCACTTAGAATCGTCGTACCTAAATCCACTCATCATGCTGCTACTAGCCTTATGACATTGATTTCATGGCTGAGTGATATTCCATTGTACATAGGACCACAACTTTTTTATCCATTTTTCGCTTTCCTGGGATATTTAAGGTGGAATGAAGTGGAGATCCTTGTCAACAGAGCAGCCCTAAACTTTGGGGTGCTTGTGTCTTGCTGATTTTCAATTTTCCCACTTTATACCCCCATGCGTGGAAGTGCCCTATGCTCTCTAAGCTGTGTTTTATAGATGTTTCAGGACACACCGTACCCTTCTCCAGAGTGGCTGTTGGCAATTTACATCCCGCCCATCAGTGTAGCAAGGCTCCCATTTCTCCATGGCCTGTCCTGCATTTCTGGTTTGGACACTTTTTTCAGCATGGCCCTTTTGACCGATGGGAAGCGAGACTTCTTTGTAGCGCTGATTTGCCTTTCCAGGTTGCTTGGTTGGCCAAAAAGGGCGTAGGCGTTTTTTCCTGAATATATTCTGGAAAAAACACCTACGCCCTTTTTGGCCAAGGGCATCATTGTCAACGTTTTGCTGCTTTTCACGTGCTTTAAAGGCGATTCGAATCTACCTCCTGAAATCTGTTTCCTGCAATTCTGCCTTGATTTCAAATCCTCTTCTTTGCCTTCCCTCAATATATTTGTGGACGAGAGTTATCATTTATAACTCTGCAGGTTTGTGAATTGCAGTGCCCTGAAGCTCCATTTTACAACTCGCTTTTTTGGGAGCTGGCCGCAAAAGCGCAGGATGGCTTCAGGCCCTGTTCTGGTTCCGGGGGGCAGGCTGAGCCTGTGGTTAATTCTTCTTCCTGATGGGAAAATAGAGTGACCTGTGCCTGTCCCAACACCGGGAGCTAGTGTCTCATTGGTTCCCCGTCTTCCCGTTCATCCTCAGGACAAATTGCAACCTGTACGGAACAGGAGGTTAAAGGTGCTGATGCTCCAAGTAGGGAGATTGCTAGTAAGGTGGCTGGAATGGCGAACCCGAGCACAAGGAGATGAGAAATGAGGTGCGTTTTAGAAACCTTTCCCCATCACACGGTGTACCATCTTCTGGGTTTCTCATGCATGTTTTTGATGTAGGAAGATGCCCTTGAACCTGGAGATTTGGGACCCATGCGATGGGTAGCACGCAGTATTACTTTAAAGGGTCTGCGTTTGCTCACCCAACCTCACCAAACCTCTCAGCCCCAAGAGTGTCCACCCTTATGTCTCATCCAGCTGTGGGTCTAGATATGGTCAATCCAGGTTGCATCACAGCCCCTGAACGAATTGTGTAAAAATTTCTCTCTCTTTCACTGTCTTTGTTTCATGGGTTTTTAAAAGTAATTTATTTTTATAATGGGGTTTAGCTGCTTTTCACGGCTGTGTTTATGCCGCTTTACACCCACTTGACACACAAACAGAGAGATATCAATACATAGGTTTTAAGATTATTACTAGTCAGATATATTCTTGTGCGATGAATCGGGCGTGTTGAGTCCAGTTCTCTGAGCAGGGAGTAGGTCTTGTCTATTACATATTGGGTTTATGGAACGGTATCTGAGCTAATTTGAAACTCTTGTTTTATGTATCACCCCACCTCACCTTTCCCGTTAAGCAGCCATAGTGTGTTTTCTGCATGTGTGACTCTGTTCTGTTTTGTAATTCAGTTCAAGTGTAACGATTTTTACATTCCCTCTATAAGTGACACCTTATGAGAAGTGTCCTTTTCTGTGTGACTTATTTCACTTAGAATCGTCGTACCTAAATCCACTCATCATGCTGCTACTAGCCTTATGACATTGATTTCATGGCTGAGTGATATTCCATTGTACATAAGGACCACAACTTTTTTATCCATTTTTCGCTTTCCTGGGATATTTAAGGTGGAATGAAGTGGAGGTCCTTGTCAACAGAGCAGCCCTAAACTTTGGGGTGCTTGTGTCTTGCTGATTTTCAATTTTCCCACTTTATACCCCCATGCGTGGAAGTGCCCTATGCTCTCTAAGCTGTGTTTTATAGATGTTTCAGGACACACCGTACCCTTCTCCAGAGTGGCTGTTGGCAATTTACATCCCGCCCATCAGTGTAGCAAGGCTCCCATTTCTCCATGGCCTGTCCTGCATTTCTGGTTTGGACACTTTTTTCAGCATGGCCCTTTTGACCGATGGGAAGCGAGACTTCTTTGTAGCGCTGATTTGCCTTTCCAGGTTGCTTGGTTGGCCAAAAAGGGCGTAGGCGTTTTTTCCTGAATATATTCTGGAAAAAACACCTACGCCCTTTTTGGCCAAGGGCATCATTGTCAACGTTTTGCTGCTTTTCACGTGCTTTAAAGGCGATTCGAATCTACCTCCTGAAATCTGTTTCCTGCAATTCTGCCTTGATTTCAAATCCTCTTCTTTGCCTTCCCTCAATATATTTGTGGACGAGAGTTATCATTTATAACTCTGCAGGTTTGTGAATTGCAGTGCCCTGAAGCTCCATTTTACAACTCGCTTTTTTGGGAGCTGGCCGCAAAAGCGCAGGATGGCTTCAGGCCCTGTTCTGGTTCCGGGGGGCAGGCTGAGCCTGTGGTTAATTCTTCTTCCTGATGGGAAAATAGAGTGACCTGTGCCTGTCCCAACACCAGGAGCTAGTGTCTCATTGGTTCCCCGTCTTCCCGTTCATCCTCAGGACAAATTGCAACCTGTACGGAACAGGAGGTTAAAGGTGCTGATGCTCCAAGTAGGGAGATTGCTAGTAAGGTGGCTGGAATGGCGAACCCGAGCACAAGGAGATGAGAAATGAGGTGCGTTTTAGAAACCTTTCCCCATCACACGGTGTACCATCTTCTGGGTTTCTCATGCATGTTTTTGATGTAGGAAGATGCCCTTGAACCTGGAGATTTGGGACCCATGCGATGGGTAGCACGCAGTATTACTTTAAAGGGTCTGCGTTTGCTCACCCAACCTCACCAAACCTCTCAGCCCCAAGAGTGTCCACCCTTATGTCTCATCCAGCTGTGGGTCTAGATATGGTCAATCCAGGTTGCATCACAGCCCCTGAACGAATTGTGTAAAAATTTCTCTCTCTTTCACTGTCTTTGTTTCATGGGTTTTTAAAAGTAATTTATTTTTATAATGGGGTTTAGCTGCTTTTCACGGCTGTGTTTATGCCGCTTTACACCCACTTGACACACAAACAGAGAGATATCAATACATAGGTTTTAAGATTATTACTAGTCAGATATATTCTTGTGCGGTGAATCGGGCGTGTTGAGTCCAGTTCTCTGAGCAAGGAGTAGGTCTTGTCTAATACATATTGGGTTTATGGAACGGTATCTGAGCTAATTTGAAACTCTTGTTTTATGTATCACCCCAACTCACCTTTCCCGTTAAGCAACCATAGTGTGTTTTCTGCATGTGTGATTCTGTTCTGTTTTGTAATTCAGTTCAAGTGTAACGATTTTTATATTCCCTCTATAAGTGACACCTTATGAGAAGTGTCCTTTTCTGTGTGACTTATTTCACTTAGAATCGTCGTACCTAAATCCACTCATCATGCTGCTACTAGCCTTATGACATTGATTTCATGGCTGAGTGATATTCCATTGTACATAGGACCACAACTTTTTTATCCATTTTTCGCTTTCCTGGGATATTTAAGGTGGAATGAAGTGGAGATCCTTGTCAACAGAGCAGCCCTAAACTTTGGGGTGCTTGTGTCTTGCTGATTTTCAATTTTCCCACTTTATACCCCCATGCGTGGAAGTGCCCTATGCTCTCTAAGCTGTGTTTTATAGATGTTTCAGGACACACCGTACCCTTCTCCAGAGTGGCTGTTGGCAATTTACATCCCGCCCATCAGTGTAGCAAGGCTCCCATTTCTCCATGGCCTGTCCTGCATTTCTGGTTTGGACACTTTTTTCAGCATGGCCCTTTTGACCGATGGGAAGCGAGACTTCTTTGTAGCGCTGATTTGCCTTTCCAGGTTGCTTGGTTGGCCAAAAAGGGCGTAGGCGTTTTTTCCTGAATATATTCTGGAAAAAACGCCTACGCCCTTTTTGGCCAAGGGCATCATTGTCAACGTTTTGCTGCTTTTCACGTGCTTTAAAGGCGATTCGAATCTACCTCCTGAAATCTGTTTCCTGCAATTCTGCCTTGATTTCAAATCCTCTTCTTTGCCTTCCCTCAATATATTTGTGGACGAGAGTTATCATTTATAACTCTGCAGGTTTGTGAATTGCAGTGCCCTGAAGCTCCATTTTACAACTCGCTTTTTTGGGAGCTGGCCGCAAAAGCGCAGGATGGCTTCAGGCCCTGTTCTGGTTCCGGGGGGCAGGCTGAGCCTGTGGTTAATTCTTCTTCCTGATGGGAAAATAGAGTGACCTGTGCCTGTCCCAACACCAGGAGCTAGTGTCTCATTGGTTCCCCGTCTTCCCGTTCATCCTCAGGACAAATTGCAACCTGTACGGAACAGGAGGTTAAAGGTGCTGATGCTCCAAGTAGGGAGATTGCTAGTAAGGTGGCTGGAATGGCGAACCCGAGCACAAGGAGATGAGAAATGAGGTGCGTTTTAGAAACCTTTCCCCATCACACGGTGTACCATCTTCTGGGTTTCTCATGCATGTTTTTGATGTAGGAAGATGCCCTTGAACCTGGAGATTTGGGACCCATGCGATGGGTAGCACGCAGTATTACTTTAAAGGGTCTGCGTTTGCTCACCCAACCTCACCAAACCTCTCAGCCCCAAGAGTGTCCACCCTTATGTCTCATCCAGCTGTGGGTCTAGATATGGTCAATCCAGGTTGCATCACAGCCCCTGAACGAATTGTGTAAAAATTTCTCTCTCTTTCACTGTCTTTGTTTCATGGGTTTTTAAAAGTAATTTATTTTTATAATGGGGTTTAGCTGCTTTTCACGGCTGTGTTTATGCCGCTTTACACCCACTTGACACACAAACAGAGAGATATCAATACATAGGTTTTAAGATTATTACTAGTCAGATATATTCTTGTGCGATGAATCGGGCGTGTTGAGTCCAGTTCTCTGAGCAGGGAGTAGGTCTTGTCTATTACATATTGGGTTTATGGAACGGTATCTGAGCTAATTTGAAACTCTTGTTTTATGTATCACCCCACCTCACCTTTCCCGTTAAGCAGCCATAGTGTGTTTTCTGCATGTGTGACTCTGTTCTGTTTTGTAATTCAGTTCAAGTGTAACGATTTTTACATTCCCTCTATAAGTGACACCTTATGAGAAGTGTCCTTTTCTGTGTGACTTATTTCACTTAGAATCGTCGTACCTAAATCCACTCATCATGCTGCTACTAGCCTTATGACATTGATTTCATGGCTGAGTGATATTCCATTGTACATAAGGACCACAACTTTTTTATCCATTTTTCGCTTTCCTGGGATATTTAAGGTGGAATGAAGTGGAGGTCCTTGTCAACAGAGCAGCCCTAAACTTTGGGGTGCTTGTGTCTTGCTGATTTTCAATTTTCCCACTTTATACCCCCATGCGTGGAAGTGCCCTATGCTCTCTAAGCTGTGTTTTATAGATGTTTCAGGACACACCGTACCCTTCTCCAGAGTGGCTGTTGGCAATTTACATCCCGCCCATCAGTGTAGCAAGGCTCCCATTTCTCCATGGCCTGTCCTGCATTTCTGGTTTGGACACTTTTTTCAGCATGGCCCTTTTGACCGATGGGAAGCGAGACTTCTTTGTAGCGCTGATTTGCCTTTCCAGGTTGCTTGGTTGGCCAAAAAGGGCGTAGGCGTTTTTTCCTGAATATATTCTGGAAAAAACACCTACGCCCTTTTTGGCCAAGGGCATCATTGTCAACGTTTTGCTGCTTTTCACGTGCTTTAAAGGCGATTCGAATCTACCTCCTGAAATCTGTTTCCTGCAATTCTGCCTTGATTTCAAATCCTCTTCTTTGCCTTCCCTCAATATATTTGTGGACGAGAGTTATCATTTATAACTCTGCAGGTTTGTGAATTGCAGTGCCCTGAAGCTCCATTTTACAACTCGCTTTTTTGGGAGCTGGCCGCAAAAGCGCAGGATGGCTTCAGGCCCTGTTCTGGTTCCGGGGGGCAGGCTGAGCCTGTGGTTAATTCTTCTTCCTGATGGGAAAATAGAGTGACCTGTGCCTGTCCCAACACCAGGAGCTAGTGTCTCATTGGTTCCCCGTCTTCCCGTTCATCCTCAGGACAAATTGCAACCTGTACGGAACAGGAGGTTAAAGGTGCTGATGCTCCAAGTAGGGAGATTGCTAGTAAGGTGGCTGGAATGGCGAACCCGAGCACAAGGAGATGAGAAATGAGGTGCGTTTTAGAAACCTTTCCCCATCACACGGTGTACCATCTTCTGGGTTTCTCATGCATGTTTTTGATGTAGGAAGATGCCCTTGAACCTGGAGATTTGGGACCCATGCGATGGGTAGCACGCAGTATTACTTTAAAGGGTCTGCGTTTGCTCACCCAACCTCACCAAACCTCTCAGCCCCAAGAGTGTCCACCCTTATGTCTCATCCAGCTGTGGGTCTAGATATGGTCAATCCAGGTTGCATCACAGCCCCTGAACGAATTGTGTAAAAATTTCTCTCTCTTTCACTGTCTTTGTTTCATGGGTTTTTAAAAGTAATTTATTTTTATAATGGGGTTTAGCTGCTTTTCACGGCTGTGTTTATGCCGCTTTACACCCACTTGACACACAAACAGAGAGATATCAATACATAGGTTTTAAGATTATTACTAGTCAGATATATTCTTGTGCGGTGAATCGGGCGTGTTGAGTCCAGTTCTCTGAGCAAGGAGTAGGTCTTGTCTAATACATATTGGGTTTATGGAACGGTATCTGAGCTAATTTGAAACTCTTGTTTTATGTATCACCCCAACTCACCTTTCCCGTTAAGCAACCATAGTGTGTTTTCTGCATGTGTGATTCTGTTCTGTTTTGTAATTCAGTTCAAGTGTAACGATTTTTATATTCCCTCTATAAGTGACACCTTATGAGAAGTGTCCTTTTCTGTGTGACTTATTTCACTTAGAATCGTCGTACCTAAATCCACTCATCATGCTGCTACTAGCCTTATGACATTGATTTCATGGCTGAGTGATATTCCATTGTACATAGGACCACAACTTTTTTATCCATTTTTCGCTTTCCTGGGATATTTAAGGTGGAATGAAGTGGAGATCCTTGTCAACAGAGCAGCCCTAAACTTTGGGGTGCTTGTGTCTTGCTGATTTTCAATTTTCCCACTTTATACCCCCATGCGTGGAAGTGCCCTATGCTCTCTAAGCTGTGTTTTATAGATGTTTCAGGACACACCGTACCCTTCTCCAGAGTGGCTGTTGGCAATTTACATCCCGCCCATCAGTGTAGCAAGGCTCCCATTTCTCCATGGCCTGTCCTGCATTTCTGGTTTGGACACTTTTTTCAGCATGGCCCTTTTGACCGATGGGAAGCGAGACTTCTTTGTAGCGCTGATTTGCCTTTCCAGGTTGCTTGGTTGGCCAAAAAGGGCGTAGGCGTTTTTTCCTGAATATATTCTGGAAAAAACGCCTACGCCCTTTTTGGCCAAGGGCATCATTGTCAACGTTTTGCTGCTTTTCACGTGCTTTAAAGGCGATTCGAATCTACCTCCTGAAATCTGTTTCCTGCAATTCTGCCTTGATTTCAAATCCTCTTCTTTGCCTTCCCTCAATATATTTGTGGACGAGAGTTATCATTTATAACTCTGCAGGTTTGTGAATTGCAGTGCCCTGAAGCTCCATTTTACAACTCGCTTTTTTGGGAGCTGGCCGCAAAAGCGCAGGATGGCTTCAGGCCCTGTTCTGGTTCCGGGGGGCAGGCTGAGCCTGTGGTTAATTCTTCTTCCTGATGGGAAAATAGAGTGACCTGTGCCTGTCCCAACACCAGGAGCTAGTGTCTCATTGGTTCCCCGTCTTCCCGTTCATCCTCAGGACAAATTGCAACCTGTACGGAACAGGAGGTTAAAGGTGCTGATGCTCCAAGTAGGGAGATTGCTAGTAAGGTGGCTGGAATGGCGAACCCGAGCACAAGGAGATGAGAAATGAGGTGCGTTTTAGAAACCTTTCCCCATCACACGGTGTACCATCTTCTGGGTTTCTCATGCATGTTTTTGATGTAGGAAGATGCCCTTGAACCTGGAGATTTGGGACCCATGCGATGGGTAGCACGCAGTATTACTTTAAAGGGTCTGCGTTTGCTCACCCAACCTCACCAAACCTCTCAGCCCCAAGAGTGTCCACCCTTATGTCTCATCCAGCTGTGGGTCTAGATATGGTCAATCCAGGTTGCATCACAGCCCCTGAACGAATTGTGTAAAAATTTCTCTCTCTTTCACTGTCTTTGTTTCATGGGTTTTTAAAAGTAATTTATTTTTATAATGGGGTTTAGCTGCTTTTCACGGCTGTGTTTATGCCGCTTTACACCCACTTGACACACAAACAGAGAGATATCAATACATAGGTTTTAAGATTATTACTAGTCAGATATATTCTTGTGCGATGAATCGGGCGTGTTGAGTCCAGTTCTCTGAGCAGGGAGTAGGTCTTGTCTATTACATATTGGGTTTATGGAACGGTATCTGAGCTAATTTGAAACTCTTGTTTTATGTATCACCCCACCTCACCTTTCCCGTTAAGCAGCCATAGTGTGTTTTCTGCATGTGTGACTCTGTTCTGTTTTGTAATTCAGTTCAAGTGTAACGATTTTTACATTCCCTCTATAAGTGACACCTTATGAGAAGTGTCCTTTTCTGTGTGACTTATTTCACTTAGAATCGTCGTACCTAAATCCACTCATCATGCTGCTACTAGCCTTATGACATTGATTTCATGGCTGAGTGATATTCCATTGTACATAAGGACCACAACTTTTTTATCCATTTTTCGCTTTCCTGGGATATTTAAGGTGGAATGAAGTGGAGGTCCTTGTCAACAGAGCAGCCCTAAACTTTGGGGTGCTTGTGTCTTGCTGATTTTCAATTTTCCCACTTTATACCCCCATGCGTGGAAGTGCCCTATGCTCTCTAAGCTGTGTTTTATAGATGTTTCAGGACACACCGTACCCTTCTCCAGAGTGGCTGTTGGCAATTTACATCCCGCCCATCAGTGTAGCAAGGCTCCCATTTCTCCATGGCCTGTCCTGCATTTCTGGTTTGGACACTTTTTTCAGCATGGCCCTTTTGACCGATGGGAAGCGAGACTTCTTTGTAGCGCTGATTTGCCTTTCCAGGTTGCTTGGTTGGCCAAAAAGGGCGTAGGCGTTTTTTCCTGAATATATTCTGGAAAAAACACCTACGCCCTTTTTGGCCAAGGGCATCATTGTCAACGTTTTGCTGCTTTTCACGTGCTTTAAAGGCGATTCGAATCTACCTCCTGAAATCTGTTTCCTGCAATTCTGCCTTGATTTCAAATCCTCTTCTTTGCCTTCCCTCAATATATTTGTGGACGAGAGTTATCATTTATAACTCTGCAGGTTTGTGAATTGCAGTGCCCTGAAGCTCCATTTTACAAGTCGCTTTTTTGGGAGCTGGCCGCAAAAGCGCAGGATGGCTTCAGGCCCTGTTCTGGTTCCGGGGGGCAGGCTGAGCCTGTGGTTAATTCTTCTTCCTGATGGGAAAATAGAGTGACCTGTGCCTGTCCCAACACCAGGAGCTAGTGTCTCATTGGTTCCCCGTCTTCCCGTTCATCCTCAGGACAAATTGCAACCTGTACGGAACAGGAGGTTAAAGGTGCTGATGCTCCAAGTAGGGAGATTGCTAGTAAGGTGGCTGGAATGGCGAACCCGAGCACAATGAGATGAGAAATGAGGTGCGTTTTAGAAACCTTTCCCCATCACACGGTGTACCATCTTCTGGGTTTCTCATGCATGTTTTTGATGTAGGAAGATGCCCTTGAACCTGGAGATTTGGGACCCATGCGATGGGTAGCACGCAGTATTACTTTAAAGGGTCTGCGTTTGCTCACCCAACCTCACCAAACCTCTCAGCCCCAAGAGTGTCCACCCTTATGTCTCATCCAGCTGTGGGTCTAGATATGGTCAATCCAGGTTGCATCACAGCCCCTGAACGAATTGTGTAAAAATTTCTCTCTCTTTCACTGTCTTTGTTTCATGGGTTTTTAAAAGTAATTTATTTTTATAATGGGGTTTAGCTGCTTTTCACGGCTGTGTTTATGCCGCTTTACACCCACTTGACACACAAACAGAGAGATATCAATACATAGGTTTTAAGATTATTACTAGTCAGATATATTCTTGTGCGATGAATCGGGCGTGTTGAGTCCAGTTCTCTGAGCAGGGAGTAGGTCTTGTCTATTACATATTGGGTTTATGGAACGGTATCTGAGCTAATTTGAAACTCTTGTTTTATGTATCACCCCACCTCACCTTTCCCGTTAAGCAGCCATAGTGTGTTTTCTGCATGTGTGACTCTGTTCTGTTTTGTAATTCAGTTCAAGTGTAACGATTTTTACATTCCCTCTATAAGTGACACCTTATGAGAAGTGTCCTTTTCTGTGTGACTTATTTCACTTAGAATCGTCGTACCTAAATCCACTCATCATGCTGCTACTAGCCTTATGACATTGATTTCATGGCTGAGTGATATTCCATTGTACATAAGGACCACAACTTTTTTATCCATTTTTCGCTTTCCTGGGATATTTAAGGTGGAATGAAGTGGAGGTCCTTGTCAACAGAGCAGCCCTAAACTTTGGGGTGCTTGTGTCTTGCTGATTTTCAATTTTCCCACTTTATACCCCCATGCGTGGAAGTGCCCTATGCTCTCTAAGCTGTGTTTTATAGATGTTTCAGGACACACCGTACCCTTCTCCAGAGTGGCTGTTGGCAATTTACATCCCGCCCATCAGTGTAGCAAGGCTCCCATTTCTCCATGGCCTGTCCTGCATTTCTGGTTTGGACACGTTTTTCAGCATGGCCCTTTTGACCGATGGGAAGCGAGACTTCTTTGTAGCGCTGATTTGCCTTTCCAGGTTGCTTGGTTGGCCAAAAAGGGCGTAGGCGTTTTTTCCTGAATATATTCTGGAAAAAACACCTACGCCCTTCTTGGCCAAGGGCATCATTGTCAACGTTTTGCTGCTTTTCACGTGCTTTAAAGGCGATTCGAATCTACCTCCTGAAATCTGTTTCCTGCAATTCTGCCTTGATTTCAAATCCTCTTCTTTGCCTTCCCTCAATATATTTTTGGACGAGAGTTATCATTTATAACTCTGCAGGTTTGTGAATTGCAGTGCCCTGAATCTCAATTTTACAACTCGCTTTTTTGGGAGCTGGCCGCAAAAGCGCAGGATGGCTTCAGGCCCTGTTCTGGTTCCGGGGGGCAGGCTGAGCCTGTGGTTAATTCTTCTTCCTGATGGGAAAATAGAGTGACCTGTGCCTGTCCCAACACCAGGAGCTAGTGTCTCATTGGTTCCCCGTCTTCCCGTTCATCCTCAGGACAAATTGCAACCTGTACGGAACAGGAGGTTAAAGGTGCTGATGCTCCAAGTAGGGAGATTGCTAGTAAGGTGGCTGGAATGGCGAACCCGAGCACAAGGAGATGAGAAATGAGGTGCGTTTTAGAAACCTTTCCCCATCACACGGTGTACCATCTTCTGGGTTTCTCATGCATGTTTTTGATGTAGGAAGATGCCCTTGAACCTGGAGATTTGGGACCCATGCGATGGGTAGCACGCAGTATTACTTTAAAGGGTCTGCGTTTGCTCACCCAACCTCACCAAACCTCTCAGCCCCAAGAGTGTCCACCCTTATGTCTCATCCAGCTGTGGGTCTAGATATGGTCAATCCAGGTTGCATCACAGCCCCTGAACGAATTGTGTAAAAATTTCTCTCTCTTTCACTGTCTTTGTTTCATGGGTTTTTAAAAGTAATTTATTTTTATAATGGGGTTTAGCTGCTTTTCACGGCTGTGTTTATGCCGCTTTACACCCACTTGACACACAAACAGAGAGATATCAATACATAGGTTTTAAGATTATTACTAGTCAGATATATTCTTGTGCGATGAATCGGGCGTGTTGAGTCCAGTTCTCTGAGCAGGGAGTAGGTCTTGTCTATTACATATTGGGTTTATGGAACGGTATCTGAGCTAATTTGAAACTCTTGTTTTATGTATCACCTCACCTCACCTTTCCCGTTAAGCAGCCATAGTGTGTTTTCTGCATGTGTGACTCTGTTCTGTTTTGTAATTCAGTTCAAGTGTAACGATTTTTACATTCCCTCTATAAGTGACACCTTATGAGAAGTGTCCTTTTCTGTGTGACTTATTTCACTTAGAATCGTCGTACCTAAATCCACTCATCATGCTGCTACTAGCCTTATGACATTGATTTCATGGCTGAGTGATATTCCATTGTACATAAGGACCACAACTTTTTTATCCATTTTTCGCTTTCCTGGGATATTTAAGGTGGAATGAAGTGGAGGTCCTTGTCAACAGAGCAGCCCTAAACTTTGGGGTGCTTGTGTCTTGCTGATTTTCAATTTTCCCACTTTATACCCCCATGCGTGGAAGTGCCCTATGCTCTCTAAGCTGTGTTTTATAGATGTTTCAGGACACACCGTACCCTTCTCCAGAGTGGCTGTTGGCAATTTACATCCCGCCCATCAGTGTAGCAAGGCTCCCATTTCTCCATGGCCTGTCCTGCATTTCTGGTTTGGACACTTTTTTCAGCATGGCCCTTTTGACCGATGGGAAGCGAGACTTCTTTGTAGCGCTGATTTGCCTTTCCAGGTTGCTTGGTTGGCCAAAAAGGGCGTAGGCGTTTTTTCCTGAATATATTCTGGAAAAAACGCCTACGCCCTTTTTGGCCAAGGGCATCATTGTCAACGTTTTGCTGCTTTTCACGTGCTTTAAAGGCGATTCGAATCTACCTCCTGAAATCTGTTTCCTGCAATTCTGCCTTGATTTCAAATCCTCTTCTTTGCCTTCCCTCAATATATTTGTGGACGAGAGTTATCATTTATAACTCTGCAGGTTTGTGAATTGCAGTGCCCTGAATCTCAATTTTACAACTCGCTTTTTTGGGAGCTGGCCGCAAAAGCGCAGGATGGCTTCAGGCCCTGTTCTGGTTCCGGGGGGCAGGCTGAGCCTGTGGTTAATTCTTCTTCCTGATGGGAAAATAGAGTGACCTGTGCCTGTCCCAACACCAGGAGCTAGTGTCTCATTGGTTCCCCGTCTTCCCGTTCATCCTCAGGACAAATTGCAACCTGTACGGAACAGGAGGTTAAAGGTGCTGATGCTCCAAGTAGGGAGATTGCTAGTAAGGTGGCTGGAATGGCGAACCCGAGCACAAGGAGATGAGAAATGAGGTGCGTTTTAGAAACCTTTCCCCATCACACGGTGTACCATCTTCTGGGTTTCTCATGCATGTTTTTGATGTAGGAAGATGCCCTTGAACCTGGAGATTTGGGACCCATGCGATGGGTAGCACGCAGTATTACTTTAAAGGGTCTGCGTTTGCTCACCCAACCTCACCAAACCTCTCAGCCCCAAGAGTGTCCACCCTTATGTCTCATCCAGCTGTGGGTCTAGATATGGTCAATCCAGGTTGCATCACAGCCCCTGAACGAATTGTGTAAAAATTTCTCTCTCTTTCACTGTCTTTGTTTCATGGGTTTTTAAAAGTAATTTATTTTTATAATGGGGTTTAGCTGCTTTTCACGGCTGTGTTTATGCCGCTTTACACCCACTTGACACACAAACAGAGAGATATCAATACATAGGTTTTAAGATTATTACTAGTCAGATATATTCTTGTGCGATGAATCGGGCGTGTTGAGTCCAGTTCTCTGAGCAGGGAGTAGGTCTTGTCTATTACATATTGGGTTTATGGAACGGTATCTGAGCTAATTTGAAACTCTTGTTTTATGTATCACCCCACCTCACCTTTCCCGTTAAGCAGCCATAGTGTGTTTTCTGCATGTGTGACTCTGTTCTGTTTTGTAATTCAGTTCAAGTGTAACGATTTTTATATTCCCTCTATAAGTGACACCTTATGAGAAGTGTCCTTTTCTGTGTGACTTATTTCACTTAGAATCGTCGTACCTAAATCCACTCATCATGCTGCTACTAGCCTTATGACATTGATTTCATGGCTGAGTGATATTCCATTGTACATAGGACCACAACTTTTTTATCCATTTTTCGCTTTCCTGGGATATTTAAGGTGGAATGAAGTGGAGATCCTTGTCAACAGAGCAGCCCTAAACTTTGGGGTGCTTGTGTCTTGCTGATTTTCAATTTTCCCACTTTATACCCCCATGCGTGGAAGTGCCCTATGCTCTCTAAGCTGTGTTTTATAGATGTTTCAGGACACACCGTACCCTTCTCCAGAGTGGCTGTTGGCAATTTACATCCCGCCCATCAGTGTAGCAAGGCTCCCATTTCTCCATGGCCTGTCCTGCATTTCTGGTTTGGACACTTTTTTCAGCATGGCCCTTTTGACCGATGGGAAGCGAGACTTCTTTGTAGCGCTGATTTGCCTTTCCAGGTTGCTTGGTTGGCCAAAAAGGGCGTAGGCGTTTTTTCCTGAATATATTCTGGAAAAAACACCTACGCCCTTTTTGGCCAAGGGCATCATTGTCAACGTTTTGCTGCTTTTCACGTGCTTTAAAGGCGATTCGAATCTACCTCCTGAAATCTGTTTCCTGCAATTCTGCCTTGATTTCAAATCCTCTTCTTTGCCTTCCCTCAATATATTTGTGGACGAGAGTTATCATTTATAACTCTGCAGGTTTGTGAATTGCAGTGCCCTGAAGCTCCATTTTACAACTCGCTTTTTTGGGAGCTGGCCGCAAAAGCGCAGGATGGCTTCAGGCCCTGTTCTGGTTCCGGGGGGCAGGCTGAGCCTGTGGTTAATTCTTCTTCCTGATGGGAAAATAGAGTGACCTGTGCCTGTCCCAACACCAGGAGCTAGTGTCTCATTGGTTCCCCGTCTTCCCTTTCATCCTCAGGACAAATTGCAACCTGTACGGAACAGGAGGTTAAAGGTGCTGATGCTCCAAGTAGGGAGATTGCTAGTAAGGTGGCTGGAATGGCGAACCCGAGCACAAGGAGATGAGAAATGAGGTGCGTTTTAGAAACCTTTCCCCATCACACGGTGTACCATCTTCTGGGTTTCTCATGCATGTTTTTGATGTAGGAAGATGCCCTTGAACCTGGAGATTTGGGACCCATGCGATGGGTAGCACGCAGTATTACTTTAAAGGGTCTGCGTTTGCTCACCCAACCTCACCAAACCTCTCAGCCCCAAGAGTGTCCACCCTTATGTCTCATCCAGCTGTGGGTCTAGATATGGTCAATCCAGGTTGCATCACAGCCCCTGAACGAATTGTGTAAAAATTTCTCTCTCTTTCACTGTCTTTGTTTCATGGGTTTTTAAAAGTAATTTATTTTTATAATGGGGTTTAGCTGCTTTTCACGGCTGTGTTTATGCCGCTTTACACCCACTTGACACACAAACAGAGAGATATCAATACATAGGTTTTAAGATTATTACTAGTCAGATATATTCTTGTGCGATGAATCGGGCGTGTTGAGTCCAGTTCTCTGAGCAGGGAGTAGGTCTTGTCTATTACATATTGGGTTTATGGAACGGTATCTGAGCTAATTTGAAACTCTTGTTTTATGTATCACCCCACCTCACCTTTCCCGTTAAGCAGCCATAGTGTGTTTTCTGCATGTGTGACTCTGTTCTGTTTTGTAATTCAGTTCAAGTGTAACGATTTTTACATTCCCTCTATAAGTGACACCTTATGAGAAGTGTCCTTTTCTGTGTGACTTATTTCACTTAGAATCGTCGTACCTAAATCCACTCATCATGCTGCTACTAGCCTTATGACATTGATTTCATGGCTGAGTGATATTCCATTGTACATAAGGACCACAACTTTTTTATCCATTTTTCGCTTTCCTGGGATATTTAAGGTGGAATGAAGTGGAGGTCCTTGTCAACAGAGCAGCCCTAAACTTTGGGGTGCTTGTGTCTTGCTGATTTTCAATTTTCCCACTTTATACCCCCATGCGTGGAAGTGCCCTATGCTCTCTAAGCTGTGTTTTATAGATGTTTCAGGACACACCGTACCCTTCTCCAGAGTGGCTGTTGGCAATTTACATCCCGCCCATCAGTGTAGCAAGGCTCCCATTTCTCCATGGCCTGTCCTGCATTTCTGGTTTGGACACTTTTTTCGGCATGGCCCTTTTGACCGATGGGAAGCGAGACTTCTTTGTAGCGCTGATTTGCCTTTCCAGGTTGCTTGGTTGGCCAAAAAGGGCGTAGGCGTTTTTTCCTGAATATATTCTGGAAAAAAAACCTACGCCCTTTTTGGCCAAGGGCATCATTGTCAACGTTTTGCTGCTTTTCACGTGCTTTAAAGGCGATTCGAATCTACCTCCTGAAATCTGTTTCCTGCAATTCTGCCTTGATTTCAAATCCTCTTCTTTGCCTTCCCTCAATATATTTGTGGACGAGAGTTATCATTTATAACTCTGCAGGTTTGTGAATTGCAGTGCCCTGAATCTCAATTTTACAACTCGCTTTTTTGGGAGCTGGCCGCAAAAGCGCAGGATGGCTTCAGGCCCTGTTCTGGTTCCGGGGGGCAGGCTGAGCCTGTGGTTAATTCTTCTTCCTGATGGGAAAATAGAGTGACCTGTGCCTGTCCCAACACCAGGAGCTAGTGTCTCATTGGTTCCCCGTCTTCCCGTTCATCCTCAGGACAAATTGCAACCTGTACGGAACAGGAGGTTAAAGGTGCTGATGCTCCAAGTAGGGAGATTGCTAGTAAGGTGGCTGGAATGGCGAACCCGAGCACAAGGAGATGAGAAATGAGGTGCGTTTTAGAAACCTTTCCCCATCACACGGTGTACCATCTTCTGGGTTTCTCATGCATGTTTTTGATGTAGGAAGATGCCCTTGAACCTGGAGATTTGGGACCCATGCGATGGGTAGCACGCAGTATTACTTTAAAGGGTCTGCGTTTGCTCACCCAACCTCACCAAACCTCTCAGCCCCAAGAGTGTCCACCCTTATGTCTCATCCAGCTGTGGGTCTAGATATGGTCAATCCAGGTTGCATCACAGCCCCTGAACGAATTGTGTAAAAATTTCTCTCTCTTTCACTGTCTTTGTTTCATGGGTTTTTAAAAGTAATTTATTTTTATAATGGGGTTTAGCTGCTTTTCACGGCTGTGTTTATGCCGCTTTACACCCACTTGACACACAAACAGAGAGATATCAATACATAGGTTTTAAGATTATTACTAGTCAGATATATTCTTGTGCGATGAATCGGGCGTGTTGAGTCCAGTTCTCTGAGCAGGGAGTAGGTCTTGTCTATTACATATTGGGTTTATGGAACGGTATCTGAGCTAATTTGAAACTCTTGTTTTATGTATCACCCCACCTCACCTTTCCCGTTAAGCAGCCATAGTGTGTTTTCTGCATGTGTGACTCTGTTCTGTTTTGTAATTCAGTTCAAGTGTAACGATTTTTACATTCCCTCTATAAGTGACACCTTATGAGAAGTGTCCTTTTCTGTGTGACTTATTTCACTTAGAATCGTCGTACCTAAATCCACTCATCATGCTGCTACTAGCCTTATGACATTGATTTCATGGCTGAGTGATATTCCATTGTACATAAGGACCACAACTTTTTTATCCATTTTTCGCTTTCCTGGGATATTTAAGGTGGAATGAAGTGGAGGTCCTTGTCAACAGAGCAGCCCTAAACTTTGGGGTGCTTGTGTCTTGCTGATTTTCAATTTTCCCACTTTATACCCCCATGCGTGGAAGTGCCCTATGCTCTCTAAGCTGTGTTTTATAGATGTTTCAGGACACACCGTACCCTTCTCCAGAGTGGCTGTTGGCAATTTACATCCCGCCCATCAGTGTAGCAAGGCTCCCATTTCTCCATGGCCTGTCCTGCATTTCTGGTTTGGACACTTTTTTCAGCATGGCCCTTTTGACCGATGGGAAGCGAGACTTCTTTGTAGCGCTGATTTGCCTTTCCAGGTTGCTTGGTTGGCCAAAAAGGGCGTAGGTGTTTTTTCCTGAATATATTCTGGAAAAAACACCTACGCCCTTTTTGGCCAAGGGCATCATTGTCAACGTTTTGCTGCTTTTCACGTGCTTTAAAGGCGATTCGAATCTACCTCCTGAAATCTGTTTCCTGCAATTCTGCCTTGATTTCAAATCCTCTTCTTTGCCTTCCCTCAATATATTTGTGGACGAGAGTTATCATTTATAACTCTGCAGGTTTGTGAATTGCAGTGCCCTGAATCTCAATTTTACAACTCGCTTTTTTGGGAGCTGGCCGCAAAAGCACAGGATGGCTTCAGGCCCTGTTCTGGTTCCGGGGGGCAGGCTGAGCCTGTGGTTAATTCTTCTTCCTGATGGGAAAATAGAGTGACCTGTGCCTGTCCCAACACCAGGAGCTAGTGTCTCATTGGTTCCCCGTCTTCCCGTTCATCCTCAGGACAAATTGCAACCTGTACGGAACAGGAGGTTAAAGGTGCTGATGCTCCAAGTAGGGAGATTGCTAGTAAGGTGGCTGGAATGGCGAACCCGAGCACAAGGAGATGAGAAATGAGGTGCGTTTTAGAAACCTTTCCCCATCACACGGTGTACCATCTTCTGGGTTTCTCATGCATGTTTTTGATGTAGGAAGATGCCCTTGAACCTGGAGATTTGGGACCCATGCGATGGGTAGCACGCAGTATTACTTTAAAGGGTCTGCGTTTGCTCACCCAACCTCACCAAACCTCTCAGCCCCAAGAGTGTCCACCCTTATGTCTCATCCAGCTGTGGGTCTAGATATGGTCAATCCAGGTTGCATCACAGCCCCTGAACGAATTGTGTAAAAATTTCTCTCTCTTTCACTGTCTTTGTTTCATGGGTTTTTAAAAGTAATTTATTTTTATAATGGGGTTTAGCTGCTTTTCACGGCTGTGTTTATGCCGCTTTACACCCACTTGACACACAAACAGAGAGATATCAATACATAGGTTTTAAGATTATTACTAGTCAGATATATTCTTGTGCGATGAATCGGGCGTGTTGAGTCCAGTTCTCTGAGCAGGGAGTAGGTCTTGTCTATTACATATTGGGTTTATGGAACGGTATCTGAGCTAATTTGAAACTCTTGTTTTATGTATCACCCCACCTCACCTTTCCCGTTAAGCAGCCATAGTGTGTTTTCTGCATGTGTGACTCTGTTCTGTTTTGTAATTCAGTTCAAGTGTAACGATTTTTACATTCCCTCTATAAGTGACACCTTATGAGAAGTGTCCTTTTCTGTGTGACTTATTTCACTTAGAATCGTCGTACCTAAATCCACTCATCATGCTGCTACTAGCCTTATGACATTGATTTCATGGCTGAGTGATATTCCATTGTACATAAGGACCACAACTTTTTTATCCATTTTTCGCTTTCCTGGGATATTTAAGGTGGAATGAAGTGGAGGTCCTTGTCAACAGAGCAGCCCTAAACTTTGGGGTGCTTGTGTCTTGCTGATTTTCAATTTTCCCACTTTATACCCCCATGCGTGGAAGTGCCCTATGCTCTCTAAGCTGTGTTTTATAGATGTTTCAGGACACACCGTACCCTTCTCCAGAGTGGCTGTTGGCAATTTACATCCCGCCCATCAGTGTAGCAAGGCTCCCATTTCTCCATGGCCTGTCCTGCATTTCTGGTTTGGACACTTTTTTCGGCATGGCCCTTTTGACCGATGGGAAGCGAGACTTCTTTGTAGCGCTGATTTGCCTTTCCAGGTTGCTTGGTTGGCCAAAAAGGGCGTAGGCGTTTTTTCCTGAATATATTCTGGAAAAAAAACCTACGCCCTTTTTGGCCAAGGGCATCATTGTCAACGTTTTGCTGCTTTTCACGTGCTTTAAAGGCGATTCGAATCTACCTCCTGAAATCTGTTTCCTGCAATTCTGCCTTGATTTCAAATCCTCTTCTTTGCCTTCCCTCAATATATTTGTGGACGAGAGTTATCATTTATAACTCTGCAGGTTTGTGAATTGCAGTGCCCTGAATCTCAATTTTACAACTCGCTTTTTTGGGAGCTGGCCGCAAAAGCGCAGGATGGCTTCAGGCCCTGTTCTGGTTCCGGGGGGCAGGCTGAGCCTGTGGTTAATTCTTCTTCCTGATGGGAAAATAGAGTGACCTGTGCCTGTCCCAACACCAGGAGCTAGTGTCTCATTGGTTCCCCGTCTTCCCGTTCATCCTCAGGACAAATTGCAACCTGTACGGAACAGGAGGTTAAAGGTGCTGATGCTCCAAGTAGGGAGATTGCTAGTAAGGTGGCTGGAATGGCGAACCCGAGAACAAGGAGATGAGAAATGAGGTGCGTTTTAGAAACCTTTCCCCATCACACGGTGTACCATCTTCTGGGTTTCTCATGCATGTTTTTGATGTAGGAAGATGCCCTTGAACCTGGAGATTTGGGACCCATGCGATGGGTAGCACGCAGTATTACTTTAAAGGGTCTGCGTTTGCTCACCCAACCTCACCAAACCTCTCAGCCCCAAGAGTGTCCACCCTTATGTCTCATCCAGCTGTGGGTCTAGATATGGTCAATCCAGGTTGCATCACAGCCCCTGAACGAATTGTGTAAAAATTTCTCTCTCTTTCACTGTCTTTGTTTCATGGGTTTTTAAAAGTAATTTATTTTTATAATGGGGTTTAGCTGCTTTTCACGGCTGTGTTTATGCCGCTTTACACCCACTTGACACACAAACAGAGAGATATCAATACATAGGTTTTAAGATTATTACTAGTCAGATATATTCTTGTGCGATGAATCGGGCGTGTTGAGTCCAGTTCTCTGAGCAGGGAGTAGGTCTTGTCTATTACATATTGGGTTTATGGAACGGTATCTGAGCTAATTTGAAACTCTTGTTTTATGTATCACCCCACCTCACCTTTCCCGTTAAACAGCCATAGTGTGTTTTCTGCATGTGTGACTCTGTTCTGTTTTGTAATTCAGTTCAAGTGTAACGATTTTTACATTCCCTCTATAAGTGACACCTTATGAGAAGTGTCCTTTTCTGTGTGACTTATTTCACTTAGAATCGTCGTACCTAAATCCACTCATCATGCTGCTACTAGCCTTATGACATTGATTTCATGGCTGAGTGATATTCCATTGTACATAAGGACCACAACTTTTTTATCCATTTTTCGCTTTCCTGGGATATTTAAGGTGGAATGAAGTGGAGGTCCTTGTCAACAGAGCAGCCCTAAACTTTGGGGTGCTTGTGTCTTGCTGATTTTCAATTTTCCCACTTTATACCCCCATGCGTGGAAGTGCCCTATGCTCTCTAAGCTGTGTTTTATAGATGTTTCAGGACACACCGTACCCTTCTCCAGAGTGGCTGTTGGCAATTTACATCCCACCCATCAGTGTAGCAAGGCTCCCATTTCTCCATGGCCTGTCCTGCATTTCTGGTTTGGACACTTTTTTCAGCATGGCCCTTTTGACCGATGGGAAGCGAGACTTCTTTGTAGCGCTGATTTGCCTTTCCAGGTTGCTTGGTTGGCCAAAAAGGGCGTAGGCGTTTTTTCCTGAATATATTCAGGAAAAAACGCCTACGCCCTTTTTGGCCAAGGGCATCATTGTCAACGTTTTGCTGCTTTTCACGTGCTTTAAAGGCGATTCGAATCTACCTCCTGAAATCTGTTTCCTGCAATTCTGCCTTGATTTCAAATCCTCTTCTTTGCCTTCCCTCAATATATTTGTGGACGAGAGTTATCATTTATAACTCTGCAGGTTTGTGAATTGCAGTGCCCTGAAGCTCCATTTTACAACTCGCTTTTTTGGGAGCTGGCCGCAAAAGCGCAGGATGGCTTCAGGCCCTGTTCTGGTTCCGGGGGGCAGGCTGAGCCTGTGGTTAATTCTTCTTCCTGATGGGAAAATAGAGTGACCTGTGCCTGTCCCAACACCAAGAGCTAGTGTCTCATTGGTTCCCCGTCTTCCCGTTCATCCTCAGGACAAATTGCAACCTGTACGGAACAGGAGGTTAAAGGTGCTGATGCTCCAAGTAGGGAGATTGCTAGTAAAGTGGCTGGAATGGCGAACCCGAGCACAAAGAGATGAGAAATGAGGTGCGTTTTAGAAACCTTTCCCCATCACACGGTGCACCATCTTCTGGGTTTCTCATGCATGTTTTGGATGTAGGAAGATGCCCTTGAACCTGGAGATTTGGGACCCATGCGATGGGTAGCACGCAGTATTACTTTAAAGGGTCTGCGTTTGCTCACCCAACCTCACCAAACCTCTCAGCCCCAAGAGTGTCCACCCTTACGTCTCATCCAGCTGTGGGTCTAGATATGGTCAATCCAGGTTGCATCACAGCCCCTGAACGAATTGTGTAAAAATTTCTCTCTCTTTCACTGTCTTTGTTTCATGGGTTTTTAAAAGTAATTGATTTTTATAATGGGGTTTAGCTGCTTTTCACGGCTGTGTTTATGCCGCTTTACACCCACTTGACACACAAACAGAGAGATATCAATACATAGGTTTTAAGATTATTACTAGTCAGATATATTCTTGTGCGATGAATCGGGCGTGTTGAGTCCAGTTCTCTGAGCAGGGAGTAGGTTTTGTCTATTACATATTGGGTTTATGGAACGGTATCTGAGCTAATTTGAAACTCTTGTTTTATGTATCACCCCACCTCACCTTTCCCGTTAAACAGCCATAGTGTGTTTTCTGCATGTGTGACTCTGTTCTGTTTTGTAATTCAGTTCAAGTGTAACGATTTTTACATTCCCTCTATAAGTGACACCTTATGAGAAGTGTCCTTTTCTGTGTGACTTATTTCACTTAGAATCGTCGTACCTAAATCCACTCATCATGCTGCTACTAGCCTTATGACATTGATTTCATGGCTGAGTGATATTCCATTGTACATAAGGACCACAACTTTTTTATCCATTTTTCGCTTTCCTGGGATATTTAAGGTGGAATGAAGTGGAGGTCCTTGTCAACAGAGCAGCCCTAAACTTTGGGGTGCTTGTGTCTTGCTGATTTTCAATTTTCCCACTTTATACCCCCATGCGTGGAAGTGCCCTATGCTCTCTAAGCTGTGTTTTATAGATGTTTCAGGACACACCGTACCCTTCTCCAGAGTGGCTGTTGGCAATTTACATCCCGCCCATCAGTGTAGCAAGGCTCCCATTTCTCCATGGCCTGTCCTGCATTTCTGGTTTTGACACTTTTTTCAGCATGGCCCTTTTGACCGATGGGAAGCGAGACTTCTTTGTAGCGCTGATTTGCCTTTCCAGGTTGCTTGCTTGGCCAAAAAGGGCGTAGGCGTTTTTTCCTGAATATATTCAGGAAAAAACGCCTACGCCCTTTTTGGCCAAGGGCATCATTGTCAACGTTTTGCTGCTTTTCACGTGCTTTAAAGGCGATTCGAATCTACCTCCTGAAATCTGTTTCCTGCAATTCTGCCTTGATTTCAAATCCTCTTCTTTGCCTTCCCTCAATATATTTGTGGACGAGAGTTATCATTTATAACTCTGCAGGTTTGTGAATTGCAGTGCCCTGAAGCTCCATTTTACAACTCGCTTTTTTGGGAGCTGGCCGCAAAAGCGCAGGATGGCTTCAGGCCCTGTTCTGGTTCCGGGGGGCAGGCTGAGCCTGTGGTTAATTCTTCTTCCTGATGGGAAAATAGAGTGACCTGTGCCTGTCCCAACACCAGGAGCTAGTGTCTCATTGGTTCCCCGTCTTCCCGTTCATCCTCAGGACAAATTGCAACCTGTACGGAACAGGAGGTTAAAGGTGCTGATGCTCCAAGTAGGGAGATTGCTAGTAAAGTGGCTGGAATGGCGAACCCGAGCACAAGGAGATGAGAAATGAGGTGCGTTTTAGAAACCTTTCCCCATCACACGGTGTACCATCTTCTGGGTTTCTCATGCATGTTTTTGATGTAGGAAGATGCCCTTGAACCTGGAGATTTGGGACCCATGCGATGGGTAGCACGCAGTATTACTTTAAAGGGTCTGCGTTTGCTCACCCAACCTCACCAAACCTCTCAGCCCCAAGAGTGTCCACCCTTATGTCTCATCCAGCTGTGGGTCTAGATATGGTCAATCCAGGTTGCATCACAGCCACTGAACGAATTGTGTAAAAATTTCTCTCTCTTTCACTGTCTTTGTTTCATGGGTTTTTAAAAGTAATTTATTTTTATAATGGGGTTTAGCTGCTTTTCACGGCTGTGTTTATGCCGCTTTACACCCACTTGACACACAAACAGAGAGATATCAATACATAGGTTTTAAGATTATTACTAGTCAGATATATTCTTGTGCGGTGAATCGGGCGTGTTGAGTCCAGTTCTCTGAGCAAGGAGTAGGTCTTGTCTAATACATATTGGGTTTATGGAACGGTATCTGAGCTAATTTGAAACTCTTGTTTTATGTATCACCCCAACTCACCTTTCCCGTTAAGCAACCATAGTGTGTTTTCTGCATGTGTGATTCTGTTCTGTTTTGTCATTCAGTTCAAGTGTAACGATTTTTATATTCCCTCTATAAGTGACACCTTATGAGAAGTGTCCTTTTCTGTGTGACTTATTTCACTTAGAATCGTCGTACCTAAATCCACTCATCATGCTGCTACTAGCCTTATGACATTGATTTCATGGCTGAGTGATATTCCATTGTACATAGGACCACAACTTTTTTATCCATTTTTCGCTTTCCTGGGATATTTAAGGTGGAATGAAGTGGAGATCCTTGTCAACAGAGCAGCCCTAAACTTTGGGGTGCTTGTGTCTTGCTGATTTTCAATTTTCCCACTTTATACCCCCATGCGTGGAAGTGCCCTATGCTCTCTAAGCTGTGTTTTATAGATGTTTCAGGACACACCGTACCCTTCTCCAGAGTGGCTGTTGGCAATTTACATCCCGCCCATCAGTGTAGCAAGGCTCCCATTTCTCCATGGCCTGTCCTGCATTTCTGGTTTGGACACTTTTTTCAGCATGGCCCTTTTGACCGATGGGAAGCGAGACTTCTTTGTAGCGCTGATTTGCCTTTCCAGGTTGCTTGCTTGGCCAAAAAGGGCGTAGGCGTTTTTTCCTGAATATATTCAGGAAAAAACGCCTACGCCCTTTTTGGCCAAGGGCATCATTGTCAACGTTTTGCTGCTTTTCACGTGCTTTAAAGGCGATTCGAATCTACCTCCTGAAATCTGTTTCCTGCAATTCTGCCTTGATTTCAAATCCTCTTCTTTGCCTTCCCTCAATATATTTGTGGACGAGAGTTATCATTTATAACTCTGCAGGTTTGTGAATTGCAGTGCCCTGAATCTCCATTTTACAACTCGCTTTTTTGGGAGCTGGCCGCAAAAGCGCAGGATGGCTTCAGGCCCTGTTCTGGTTCCGGGGGGCAGGCTGAGCCTGTGGTTAATTCTTCTTCCTGATGGGAAAATAGAGTGACCTGTGCCTGTCCCAACACCAGGAGCTAGTGTCTCATTGGTTCCCTGTCTTCCCGTTCATCCTCAGGACAAATTGCAACCTGAACGGAACAGGAGGTTAAAGGTGCTGATGCTCCAAGTAGGGAGATTGCTAGTAAGGTGGCTGGAATGGCGAACCCGAGCACAAGGAGATGAGAAATGAGGTGCGTTTTAGAAACCTTTCCCCATCACACGGTGTACCATCTTCTGGGTTTCTCATGCATGTTTTTGATGTAGGAAGATGCCCTTGAACCTGGAGATTTGGGACCCATGCGATGGGTAGCACGCAGTATTACTTTAAAGGGTCTGCGTTTGCTCACCCAACCTCACCAAACCTCTCAGCCCCAAGAGTGTCCACCCTTATGTCTCATCCAGCTGTGGGTCTAGATATGGTCAATCCAGGTTGCATCACAGCCCCTGAACGAATTGTGTAAAAATTTCTCTCTCTTTCACTGTCTTTGTTTCATGGGTTTTTAAAAGTAATTTATTTTTATAATGGGGTTTAGCTGCTTTTCACGGCTGTGTTTATGCCGCTTTACACCCACTTGACACACTAACAGAGAGATATCAATACATAGGTTTTAAGATTATTACTAGTCAGATATATTCTTGTGCGATGAATCGGGCGTGTTGAGTCCAGTTCTCTGAGCAGGGAGTAGGTCTTGTCTATTACATATTGGGTTTATGGAACGGTATCTGAGCTAATTTGAAACTCTTGTTTTATGTATCACCCCACCTCACCTTTCCCGTTAAGCAGCCATAGTGTGTTTTCTGCATGTGTGACTCTGTTCAGTTTTGTAATTCAGTTCAAGTGTAACGATTTTTACATTCCCTCTATAAGTGACACCTTATGAGAAGTGTCCTTTTCTGTGTGACTTATTTCACTTAGAATCGTCGTACCTAAATCCACTCATCATGCTGCTACTAGCCTTATGACATTGATTTCATGGCTGAGTGATATTCCATTGTACATGAGGACCACAACTTTTTTATCCATTTTTCGCTTTCCTGGGATATTTAAGGTGGAATGAAGTGGAGGTCCTTGTCAACAGAGCAGCCCTAAACTTTGGGGTGCTTGTGTCTTGCTGATTTTCAATTTTCCCACTTTATACCCCCATGCGTGGAAGTGCCCTATGCTCTCTAAGCTGTGTTTTATAGATGTTTCAGGACACACCGTACCCTTCTCCAGAGTGGCTGTTGGCAATTTACATCCCGCCCATCAGTGTAGCAAGGCTCCCATTTCTCCATGGCCTGTCCTGCATTTCTGGTTTTGACACTTTTTTCAGCATGGCCCTTTTGACCGATGGGAAGCGAGACTTCTTTGTAGCGCTGATTTGCCTTTCCAGGTTGCTTGCTTGGCCAAAAAGGGCTTAGGCGTTTTTTCCTGAATATATTCAGGAAAAAACGCCTAAGCCCTTTTTGGCCAAGGGCATCATTGTCAACGTTTTGCTGCTTTTCACGTGCTTTAAAGGCGATTCGAATCTACCTCCTGAAATCTGTTTCCTGCAATTCTGCCTTGATTTCAAATCCTCTTCTTTGCCTTCCCTCAATATATTTGTGGACGAGAGTTATCATTTATAACTCTGCAGGTTTGTGAATTGCAGTGCCCTGAAGCTCCATTTTACAACTCGCTTTTTTGGGAGCTGGCCGCAAAAGCGCAGGATGGCTTCAGGCCCTGTTCTGGTTCTGGGGGGCAGGCTGAGCCTGTGGTTAATTCTTCTTCCTGATGGGAAAATAGAGTGACCTGTGCCTGTCCCAACACCAAGAGCTAGTGTCTCATTGGTTCCCCGTCTTCCCGTTCATCCTCAGGACAAATTGCAACCTGTACGGAACAGGAGGTTAAAGGTGCTGATGCTCCAAGTAGGGAGATTGCTAGTAAAGTGGCTGGAATGGCGAACCCGAGCACAAAGAGATGAGAAATGAGGTGTGTTTTAGAAACCTTTCCCCATCACACGGTGTACCATCTTCTGGGTTTCTCATGCATGTTTTTGATGTAGGAAGATGCCCTTGAACCTGGAGATTTGGGACCCATGCGATGGGTAGCACGCAGTATTACTTTAAAGGGTCTGCGTTTGCTCACCCAACCTCACCAAACCTCTCAGCCCCAAGAGTGTCCACCCTTATGTCTCATCCAGCTGTGGGTCTAGATATGGTCAATCCAGGTTGCATCACAGCCCCTGAACGAATTGTGTAAAAATTTCTCTCTCTTTCACTGTCTTTGTTTCATGGGTTTTTAAAAGTAATTTATTTTTATAATGGGGTTTAGCTGCTTTTCACGGCTGTGTTTATGTCGCTTTACACCCACTTGACACACAAACAGAGAGATATCAATACATAGGTTTTAAGATTATTACTAGTCAGATATATTCTTGTGCGATGAATCGGGCGTGTTGAGTCCAGTTCTCTGAGCAGGGAGTAGGTCTTGTCTATTACATATTGGGTTTATGGAACGGTATCTGAGCTAATTTGAAACTCTTGTTTTATGTATCACCCCACCTCACCTTTCCCGTTAAGCAGCCATAGTGTGTTTTCTGCATGTGTGACTCTGTTCTGTTTTGTAATTCAGTTCAAGTGTAACGATTTTTACATTCCCTCTATAAGTGACACCTTATGAGAAGTGTCCTTTTCTGTGTGACTTATTTCACTTAGAATCGTCGTACCTAAATCCACTCATCATGCTGCTACTAGCCTTATGACATTGATTTCATGGCTGAGTGATATTCCATTGTACATAAGGACCACAACTTTTTTATCCATTTTTCGCTTTCCTGGGATATTTAAGGTGGAATGAACTGGAGGTCCTTGTCAACAGAGCAGCCCTAAACTTTGGGGTGCTTGTGTCTTGCTGATTTTCAATTTTCCCACTTTATACCCCCATGCGTGGAAGTGCCCTATGCTCTCTAAGCTGTGTTTTATAGATGTTTCAGGACACACCGTACCCTTCTCCAGAGTGGCTGTTGGCAATTTACATCCCGCCCATCAGTGTAGCAAGGCTCCCATTTCTCCATGGCCTGTCCTGCATTTCTGGTTTTGACACTTTTTTCAGCATGGCCCTTTTGACCGATGGGAAGCGAGACTTCTTTGTAGCGCTGATTTGCCTTTCCAGGTTGCTTGCTTGGCCAAAAAGGGCGTAGGCGTTTTTTCCTGAATATATTCAGGAAAAAACGCCTACGCCCTTTTTGGCCAAGGGCATCATTGTCAACGTTTTGCTGCTTTTCACGTGCTTTAAAGGCGATTCGAATCTACCTCCTGAAATCTGTTTCCTGCAATTCTGCCTTGATTTCAAATCCTCTTCTTTGCCTTCCCTCAATATATTTGTGGACGAGAGTTATCATTTATAACTCTGCAGGTTTGTGAATTGCAGTGCCCTGAAGCTCCATTTTACAACTCGCTTTTTTGGGAGCTGGCCGCAAAAGCGCAGGATGGCTTCAGGCCCTGTTCTGGTTCCGGGGGGCAGGCTGAGCCTGTGGTTAATTCTTCTTCCTGATGGGAAAATAGAGTGACCTGTGCCTCTCCCAACACCAGGAGCTAGTGTCTCATTGGTTCCCCGTCTTCCCGTTCATCCTCAGGACAAATTGCAACCTGTACGGAACAGGAGGTTAAAGGTGCTGATGCTCCAAGTAGGGAGATTGCTAGTAAAGTGGCTGGAATGGCGAACCCGAGCACAAGGAGATGAGAAATGAGGTGCGTTTTAGAAACCTTTCCCCATCACACGGTGTACCATCTTCTGGGTTTCTCATGCATGTTTTTGATGTAGGAAGATGCCCTTGAACCTGGAGATTTGGGACCCATGCGATGGGTAGCACGCAGTATTACTTTAAAGGGTCTGCGTTTGCTCACCCAACCTCACCAAACCTCTCAGCCCCAAGAGTGTCCACCCTTATGTCTCATCCAGCTGTGGGTCTAGATATGGTCAATCCAGGTTGCATCACAGCCACTGAACGAATTGTGTAAAAATTTCTCTCTCTTTCACTGTCTTTGTTTCATGGGTTTTTAAAAGTAATTTATTTTTATAATGGGGTTTAGCTGCTTTTCACGGCTGTGTTTATGCCGCTTTACACCCACTTGACACACAAACAGAGAGATATCAATACATAGGTTTTAAGATTATTACTAGTCAGATATATTCTTGTGCGGTGAATCGGGCGTGTTGAGTCCAGTTCTCTGAGCAAGGAGTAGGTCTTGTCTAATACATATTGGGTTTATGGAACGGTATCTGAGCTAATTTGAAACTCTTGTTTTATGTATCACCCCAACTCACCTTTCCCGTTAAGCAACCATAGTGTGTTTTCTGCATGTGTGATTCTGTTCTGTTTTGTAATTCAGTTCAAGTGTAACGATTTTTATATTCCCTCTATAAGTGACACCTTATGAGAAGTGTCCTTTTCTGTGTGACTTATTTCACTTAGAATCGTCGTACCTAAATCCACTCATCATGCTGCTACTAGCCTTATGACATTGATTTCATGGCTGAGTGATATTCCATTGTACATGAGGACCACAACTTTTTTATCCATTTTTCGCTTTCCTGGGATATTTAAGGTGGAATGAAGTGGAGGTCCTTGTCAACAGAGCAGCCCTAAACTTTGGGGTGCTTGTGTCTTGCTGATTTTCAATTTTCCCACTTTATACCCCCATGCGTGGAAGTGCCCTATGCTCTCTAAGCTGTGTTTTATAGATGTTTCAGGACACACCGTACCCTTCTCCAGAGTGGCTGTTGGCAATTTACATCCCGCCCATCAGTGTAGCAAGGCTCCCATTTCTCCATGGCCTGTCCTGCATTTCTGGTTTTGACACTTTTTTCAGCATGGCCCTTTTGACCGATGGGAAGCGAGACTTCTTTGTAGCGCTGATTTGCCTTTCCAGGTTGCTTGCTTGGCCAAAAAGGGCTTAGGCGTTTTTTCCTGAATATATTCAGGAAAAAACGCCTAAGCCCTTTTTGGCCAAGGGCATCATTGTCAACGTTTTGCTGCTTTTCACGTGCTTTAAAGGCGATTCGAATCTACCTCCTGAAATCTGTTTCCTGCAATTCTGCCTTGATTTCAAATCCTCTTCTTTGCCTTCCCTCAATATATTTGTGGACGAGAGTTATCATTTATAACTCTGCAGGTTTGTGAATTGCAGTGCCCTGAAGCTCCATTTTACAACTCGCTTTTTTGGGAGCTGGCCGCAAAAGCGCAGGATGGCTTCAGGCCCTGTTCTGGTTCTGGGGGGCAGGCTGAGCCTGTGGTTAATTCTTCTTCCTGATGGGAAAATAGAGTGACCTGTGCCTGTCCCAACACCAAGAGCTAGTGTCTCATTGGTTCCCCGTCTTCCCGTTCATCCTCAGGACAAATTGCAACCTGTACGGAACAGGAGGTTAAAGGTGCTGATGCTCCAAGTAGGGAGATTGCTAGTAAAGTGGCTGGAATGGCGAACCCGAGCACAAAGAGATGAGAAATGAGGTGTGTTTTAGAAACCTTTCCCCATCACACGGTGTACCATCTTCTGGGTTTCTCATGCATGTTTTTGATGTAGGAAGATGCCCTTGAACCTGGAGATTTGGGACCCATGCGATGGGTAGCACGCAGTATTACTTTAAAGGGTCTGCGTTTGCTCACCCAACCTCACCAAACCTCTCAGCCCCAAGAGTGTCCACCCTTATGTCTCATCCAGCTGTGGGTCTAGATATGGTCAATCCAGGTTGCATCACAGCCCCTGAACGAATTGTGTAAAAATTTCTCTCTCTTTCACTGTCTTTGTTTCATGGGTTTTTAAAAGTAATTTATTTTTATAATGGGGTTTAGCTGCTTTTCACGGCTGTGTTTATGTCGCTTTACACCCACTTGACACACAAACAGAGAGATATCAATACATAGGTTTTAAGATTATTACTAGTCAGATATATTCTTGTGCGATGAATCGGGCGTGTTGAGTCCAGTTCTCTGAGCAGGGAGTAGGTCTTGTCTATTACATATTGGGTTTATGGAACGGTATCTGAGCTAATTTGAAACTCTTGTTTTATGTATCACCCCACCTCACCTTTCCCGTTAAGCAGCCATAGTGTGTTTTCTGCATGTGTGACTCTGTTCTGTTTTGTAATTCAGTTCAAGTGTAACGATTTTTACATTCCCTCTATAAGTGACACCTTATGAGAAGTGTCCTTTTCTGTGTGACTTATTTCACTTAGAATCGTCGTACCTAAATCCACTCATCATGCTGCTACTAGCCTTATGACATTGATTTCATGGCTGAGTGATATTCCATTGTACATAAGGACCACAACTTTTTTATCCATTTTTCGCTTTCCTGGGATATTTAAGGTGGAATGAAGTGGAGGTCCTTGTCAACAGAGCAGCCCTAAACTTTGGGGTGCTTGTGTCTTGCTGATTTTCAATTTTCCCACTTTATACCCCCATGCGTGGAAGTGCCCTATGCTCTCTAAGCTGTGTTTTATAGATGTTTCAGGACACACCGTACCCTTTTCCAGAGAGGCTGTTGGCAATTTACATCCCGCCCATCAGTGTAGCAAGGCTCCCATTTCTCCATGGCCTGTCCTGCATTTCTGGTTTGGACACTTTTTTCAGCATGGCCCTTTTGACCGATGGGAAGCGAGACTTCTTTGTAGCGCTGATTTGCCTTTCCAGGTTGCTTGGTTGGCCAAAAAGGGCGTAGGCGTTTTTTCCTGAATATATTCAGGAAAAAACGCCTAAGCCCTTTTTGGCCAAGGGCATCATTGTCAACGTTTTGCTGCTTTTCACGTGCTTTAAAGGCGATTCGAATCTACCTCCTGAAATCTGTTTCCTGCAATTCTGCCTTGATTTCAAATCCTCTTCTTTGCCTTCCCTCAATATATTTGTGGACGAGAGTTATCATTTATAACTCTGCAGGTTTGTGAATTGCAGTGCCCTGAAGCTCCATTTTACAACTCGCTTTTTTGGGAGCTGGCCGCAAAAGCGCAGGATGGCTTCAGGCCCTGTTCTGGTTCCGGGGGGCAGGCTGAGCCTGTGGTTAATTCTTCTTCCTGATGGGAAAATAGAGTGACCTGTGCCTGTCCCAACACCAAGAGCTAGTGTCTCATTGGTTCCCCGTCTTCCCGTTCATCCTCAGGACAAATTGCAACCTGTACGGAACAGGAGGTTAAAGGTGCTGATGCTCCAAGTAGGGAGATTGCTAGTAAAGTGGCTGGAATGGCGAACCCGAGCACAAGGAGATGAGAAATGAGGTGCGTTTTAGAAACCTTTCCCCATCACACGGTGTACCATCTTCTGGGTTTCTCATGCATGTTTTTGATGTAGGAAGATGCCCTTGAACCTGGAGATTTGGGACCCATGCGATGGGTAGCACGCAGTATTACTTTAAAGGGTCTGCGTTTGCTCACCCAACCTCACCAAACCTCTCAGCCCCAAGAGTGTCCACCCTTATGTCTCATCCAGCTGTGGGTCTAGATATGGTCAATCCAGGTTGCATCACAGCCACTGAACGAATTGTGTAAAAATTTCTCTCTCTTTCACTGTCTTTGTTTCATGGGTTTTTAAAACTAATTTATTTTTATAATGGGGTTTAGCTGCTTTTCACGGCTGTGTTTATGCCGCTTTACACCCACTTGACACACAAACAGAGAGATATCAATACATAGGTTTTAAGATTATTACTAGTCAGATATATTCTTGTGCGGTGAATCGGGCGTGTTGAGTCCAGTTCTCTGAGCAAGGAGTAGGTCTTGTCTAATACATATTGGGTTTATGGAACGGTATCTGAGCTAATTTGAAACTCTTGTTTTATGTATCACCCCAACTCACCTTTCCCGTTAAGCAACCATAGTGTGTTTTCTGCATGTGTGATTCTGTTCTGTTTTGTAATTCAGTTCAATTGTAACAATTTTTATATTCCCTCTATAAGTGACACCTTATGAGAAGTGTCCTTTTCTGTGTGACTTATTTCACTTAGAATCGTCGTACCTAAATCCACTCATCATGCTGCTACTAGCCTTATGACATTGATTTCATGGCTGAGTGATATTCCATTGTACATAGGACCACAACTTTTTTATCCATTTTTCGCTTTCCTGGGATATTTAAGGTGGAATGAAGTGGAGATCCTTGTCAACAGAGCAGCCCTAAACTTTGGGGTGCTTGTGTCTTGCTGATTTTCAATTTTCCCACTTTATACCCCCATGCGTGGAAGTGCCCTATGCTCTCTAAGCTGTTTTTTATAGATGTTTCAGGACACACCGTACCCTTCTCCAGAGTGGCTGTTGGCAATTTACATCCCGCCCATCAGTGTAGCAAGGCTCCCATTTCTCCATGGCCTGTCCTGCATTTCTGGTTTGGACACTTTTTTCAGCATGGCCCTTTTGACCGATGGGAAGCGAGACTTCTTTGTAGCGCTGATTTGCCTTTCCAGGTTGCTTGCTTGGCCAAAAAGGGCGTAGGCGTTTTTTCCTGAATATATTCAGGAAAAAACGCCTACGCCCTTTTTGGCCAAGGGCATCATTGTCAACGTTTTGCTGCTTTTCACGTGCTTTAAAGGCGATTCGAATCTACCTCCTGAAATCTGTTTCCTGCAATTCTGCCTTGATTTCAAATCCTCTTCTTTGCCTTCCCTCAATATATTTGTGGACGAGAGTTATCATTTATAACTCTGCAGGTTTGTGAATTGCAGTGCCCTGAAGCTCCATTTTACAACTCGCTTTTTTGGGAGCTGGCCGCAAAAGCGCAGGATGGCTTCAGGCCCTGTTCTGGTTCCGGGGGGCAGGCTGAGCCTGTGGTTAATTCTTCTTCCTGATGGGAAAATAGAGTGACCTGTGCCTGTCCCAACACCAAGAGCTAGTGTCTCATTGGTTCCCCGTCTTCCCGTTCATCCTCAGGACAAATTGCAACCTGTACGGAACAGGAGGTTAAAGGTGCTGATGCTCCAAGTAGGGAGATTGCTAGTAAAGTGGCTGGAATGGCGAACCCGAGCACAAGGAGATGAGAAATGAGGTGCGTTTTAGAAACCTTTCCCCATCACACGGTGTACCATCTTCTGGGTTTCTCATGCATGTTTTTGATGTAGGAAGATGCCCTTGAACCTGGAGATTTGGGACCCATGCGATGGGTAGCACGCAGTATTACTTTAAAGGGTCTGCGTTTGCTCACCTAACCTCACCAAACCTCTCAGACCCAAGAGTGTCCACCCTTATGTCTCATCCAGCTGTGGGTCTAGATATCGTCAATCCAGGTTGCATCACAGCCACTGAACGAATTGTGTAAAAATTTCTCTCTCTTTCACTGTCTTTGTTTCATGGGTTTTTAAAAGTAATTTATTTTTATAATGGGGTTTAGCTGCTTTTCACGGCTGTGTTTATGCCGCTTTACACCCACTTGACACACAAACAGAGAGATATCAATACATAGGTTTTAAGATTATTACTAGTCAGATATATTCTTGTGCGGTGAATCGGGCGTGTTGAGTCCAGTTCTCTGAGCAAGGAGTAGGTCTTGTCTAATACATATTGGGTTTATGGAACGGTATCTGAGCTAATTTGAAACTCTTGTTTTATGTATCACCCCAACTCACCTTTCCCGTTAAGCAACCATAGTGTGTTTTCTGCATGTGTGATTCTGTTCTGTTTTGTAATTCAGTTCAAGTGTAACGATTTTTATATTCCCTCTATAAGTGACACCTTATGAGAAGTGTCCTTTTCTGTGTGACTTATTTCACTTAGAATCGTCGTACCTAAATCCACTCATCATGCTGCTACTAGCCTTATGACATTGATTTCATGGCTGAGTGATATTCCATTGTACATAGGACCACAACTTTTTTATCCATTTTTCGCTTTCCTGGGATATTTAAGGTGGAATGAAGTGGAGATCCTTGTCAACAGAGCAGCCCTAAACTTTGGGGTGCTTGTGTCTTGCTGATTTTCAATTTTCCCACTTTATACCCCCATGCGTGGAAGTGCCCTATGCTCTCTAAGCTGTTTTTTATAGATGTTTCAGGACACACCGTACCCTTCTCCAGAGTGGCTGTTGGCAATTTACATCCCGCCCATCAGTGTAGCAAGGCTCCCATTTCTCCATGGCCTGTCCTGCATTTCTGGTTTGGACACTTTTTTCAGCATGGCCCTTTTGACCGATGGGAAGCGAGACTTCTTTGTAGCGCTGATTTGCCTTTCCAGGTTGCTTGCTTGGCCAAAAAGGGCGTAGGCGTTTTTTCCTGAATATATTCAGGAAAAAACGCCTACGCCCTTTTTGGCCAAGGGCATCATTGTCAACGTTTTGCTGCTTTTCACGTGCTTTAAAGGCGATTCGAATCTACCTCCTGAAATCTGTTTCCTGCAATTCTGCCTTGATTTCAAATCCTCTTCTTTGCCTTCCCTCAATATATTTGTGGACGAGAGTTATCATTTATAACTCTGCAGGTTTGTGAATTGCAGTGCCCTGAAGCTCCATTTTACAACTCGCTTTTTTGGGAGCTGGCCGCAAAAGCGCAGGATGGCTTCAGGCCCTGTTCTGGTTCCGGGGGGCAGGCTGAGCCTGTGGTTAATTCTTCTTCCTGATGGGAAAATAGAGTGACCTGTGCCTGTCCCAACACCAAGAGCTAGTGTCTCATTGGTTCCCCGTCTTCCCGTTCATCCTCAGGACAAATTGCAACCTGTACGGAACAGGAGGTTAAAGGTGCTGATGCTCCAAGTAGGGAGATTGCTAGTAAAGTGGCTGGAATGGCGAACCCGAGCACAAGGAGATGAGAAATGAGGTGCGTTTTAGAAACCTTTCCCCATCACACGGTGTACCATCTTCTGGGTTTCTCATGCATGTTTTTGATGTAGGAAGATGCCCTTGAACCTGGAGATTTGGGACCCATGCGATGGGTAGCACGCAGTATTACTTTAAAGGGTCTGCGTTTGCTCACCTAACCTCACCAAACCTCTCAGACCCAAGAGTGTCCACCCTTATGTCTCATCCAGCTGTGGGTCTAGATATCGTCAATCCAGGTTGCATCACAGCCACTGAACGAATTGTGTAAAAATTTCTCTCTCTTTCACTGTCTTTGTTTCATGGGTTTTTAAAAGTAATTTATTTTTATAATGGGGTTTAGCTGCTTTTCACGGCTGTGTTTATGCCGCTTTACACCCACTTGACACACAAACAGAGAGATATCAATACATAGGTTTTAAGATTATTACTAGTCAGATATATTCTTGTGCGGTGAATCGGGCGTGTTGAGTCCAGTTCTCTGAGCAAGGAGTAGGTCTTGTCTAATACATATTGGGTTTATGGAACGGTATCTGAGCTAATTTGAAACTCTTGTTTTATGTATCACCCCAACTCACCTTTCCCGTTAAGCAACCATAGTGTGTTTTCTGCATGTGTGATTCTGTTCTGTTTTGTAATTCAGTTCAAGTGTAACGATTTTTATATTCCCTCTATAAGTGACACCTTATGAGAAGTGTCCTTTTCTGTGTGACTTATTTCACTTAGAATCGTCGTACCTAAATCCACTCATCATGCTGCTACTAGCCTTATGACATTGATTTCATGGCTGAGTGATATTCCATTGTACATAGGACCACAACTTTTTTATCCATTTTTCGCTTTCCTGGGATATTTAAGGTGGAATGAAGTGGAGATCCTTGTCAACAGAGCAGCCCTAAACTTTGGGGTGCTTGTGTCTTGCTGATTTTCAATTTTCCCACTTTATACCCCCATGCGTGGAAGTGCCCTATGCTCTCTAAGCTGTGTTTTATAGATGTTTCAGGACACACCGTACCCTTCTCCAGAGTGGCTGTTGGCAATTTACATCCCGCCCATCAGTGTAGCAAGGCTCCCATTTCTCCATGGCCTGTCCTGCATTTCTGGTTTTGACACTTTTTACAGCATGGCCCTTTTGACCGATGGGAAGCGAGACTTCTTTGTAGCGCTGATTTGCCTTTCCAGGTTGCTTGCTTGGCCAAAAAGGGCTTAGGCGTTTTTTCCTGAATATATTCAGGAAAAAACGCCTAAGCCCTTTTTGGCCAAGGGCATCATTGTCAACGTTTTGCTGCTTTTCACGTGCTTTAAAGGCGATTCGAATCTACCTCCTGAAATCTGTTTCCTGCAATTCTGCCTTGATTTCAAATCCTCTTCTTTGCCTTCCCTCAATATATTTGTGGACGAGAGTTATCATTTATAACTCTGCAGGTTTGTGAATTGCAGTGCCCTGAAGCTCCATTTTACAACTCGCTTTTTTGGGAGCTGGCCGCAAAAGCGCAGGATGGCTTCAGGCCCTGTTCTGGTTCTGGGGAGCAGGCTGAGCCTGTGGTTAATTCTTCTTCCTGATGGGAAAATAGAGTGACCTGTGCCTGTCCCAACACCAAGAGCTAGTGTCTCATTGGTTCCCCGTCTTCCCGTTCATCCTCAGGACAAATTGCAACCTGTACGGAACAGGAGGTTAAAGGTGCTGATGCTCCAAGTAGGGTGATTGCTAGTAAAGTGGCTGGAATGGCGAACCCGAGCACAAAGAGATGAGAAATGAGGTGCGTTTTAGAAACCTTTCCCCATCACACGGTGTACCATCTTCTGGGTTTCTCATGCATGTTTTTGATGTAGGAAGATGCCCTTGAACCTGGAGATTTGGGACCCATGCGATGGGTAGCACGCAGTATTACTTTAAAGGGTCTGCGTTTGCTCACCCAACCTCACCAAACCTCTCAGCCCCAAGAGTGTCCACCCTTATGTCTCATCCAGCTGTGGGTCTAGATATGGTCAATCCAGGTTGCATCACAGCCCCTGAACGAATTGTGTAAAAATTTCTCTCTCTTTCACTGTCTTTGTTTCATGGGTTTTTAAAACTAATTTATTTTTATAATGGGGTTTAGCTGCTTTTCACGGCTGTGTTTATGCCGCTTTACACCCACTTGACACACAAACAGAGAGATATCAATACATAGGTTTTAAGATTATTACTAGTCAGATATATTCTTGTGCGGTGAATCGGGCGTGTTGAGTCCAGTTCTCTGAGCAAGGAGTAGGTCTTGTCTAATACATATTGGGTTTATGGAACGGTATCTGAGCTAATTTGAAACTCTTGTTTTATGTATCACCCCAACTCACCTTTCCCGTTAAGCAACCATAGTGTGTTTTCTGCATGTGTGATTCTGTTCTGTTTTGTAATTCAGTTCAATTGTAACAATTTTTATATTCCCTCTATAAGTGACACCTTATGAGAAGTGTCCTTTTCTGTGTGACTTATTTCACTTAGAATCGTCGTACCTAAATCCACTCATCATGCTGCTACTAGCCTTATGACATTGATTTCATGGCTGAGTGATATTCCATTGTACATAGGACCACAACTTTTTTATCCATTTTTCGCTTTCCTGGGATATTTAAGGTGGAATGAAGTGGAGATCCTTGTCAACAGAGCAGCCCTAAACTTTGGGGTGCTTGTGTCTTGCTGATTTTCAATTTTCCCACTTTATACCCCCATGCGTGGAAGTGCCCTATGCTCTCTAAGCTGTTTTTTATAGATGTTTCAGGACACACCGTACCCTTCTCCAGAGTGGCTGTTGGCAATTTACATCCCGCCCATCAGTGTAGCAAGGCTCCCATTTCTCCATGGCCTGTCCTGCATTTCTGGTTTGGACACTTTTTTCAGCATGGCCCTTTTGACCGATGGGAAGCGAGACTTCTTTGTAGCGCTGATTTGCCTTTCCAGGTTGCTTGCTTGGCCAAAAAGGGCGTAGGCGTTTTTTCCTGAATATATTCAGGAAAAAACGCCTACGCCCTTTTTGGCCAAGGGCATCATTGTCAACGTTTTGCTGCTTTTCACGTGCTTTAAAGGCGATTCGAATCTACCTCCTGAAATCTGTTTCCTGCAATTCTGCCTTGATTTCAAATCCTCTTCTTTGCCTTCCCTCAATATATTTGTGGACGAGAGTTATCATTTATAACTCTGCAGGTTTGTGAATTGCAGTGCCCTGAAGCTCCATTTTACAACTCGCTTTTTTGGGAGCTGGCCGCAAAAGCGCAGGATGGCTTCAGGCCCTGTTCTGGTTCCGGGGGGCAGGCTGAGCCTGTGGTTAATTCTTCTTCCTGATGGGAAAATAGAGTGACCTGTGCCTGTCCCAACACCAAGAGCTAGTGTCTCATTGGTTCCCCGTCTTCCCGTTCATCCTCAGGACAAATTGCAACCTGTACGGAACAGGAGGTTAAAGGTGCTGATGCTCCAAGTAGGGAGATTGCTAGTAAAGTGGCTGGAATGGCGAACCCGAGCACAAGGAGATGAGAAATGAGGTGCGTTTTAGAAACCTTTCCCCATCACACGGTGTACCATCTTCTGGGTTTCTCATGCATGTTTTTGATGTAGGAAGATGCCCTTGAACCTGGAGATTTGGGACCCATGCGATGGGTAGCACGCAGTATTACTTTAAAGGGTCTGCGTTTGCTCACCTAACCTCACCAAACCTCTCAGACCCAAGAGTGTCCACCCTTATGTCTCATCCAGCTGTGGGTCTAGATATCGTCAATCCAGGTTGCATCACAGCCACTGAACGAATTGTGTAAAAATTTCTCTCTCTTTCACTGTCTTTGTTTCATGGGTTTTTAAAAGTAATTTATTTTTATAATGGGGTTTAGCTGCTTTTCACGGCTGTGTTTATGCCGCTTTACACCCACTTGACACACAAACAGAGAGATATCAATACATAGGTTTTAAGATTATTACTAGTCAGATATATTCTTGTGCGGTGAATCGGGCGTGTTGAGTCCAGTTCTCTGAGCAAGGAGTAGGTCTTGTCTAATACATATTGGGTTTATGGAACGGTATCTGAGCTAATTTGAAACTCTTGTTTTATGTATCACCCCAACTCACCTTTCCCGTTAAGCAACCATAGTGTGTTTTCTGCATGTGTGATTCTGTTCTGTTTTGTAATTCAGTTCAAGTGTAACGATTTTTATATTCCCTCTATAAGTGACACCTTATGAGAAGTGTCCTTTTCTGTGTGACTTATTTCACTTAGAATCGTCGTACCTAAATCCACTCATCATGCTGCTACTAGCCTTATGACATTGATTTCATGGCTGAGTGATATTCCATTGTACATAGGACCACAACTTTTTTATCCATTTTTCGCTTTCCTGGGATATTTAAGGTGGAATGAAGTGGAGATCCTTGTCAACAGAGCAGCCCTAAACTTTGGGGTGCTTGTGTCTTGCTGATTTTCAATTTTCCCACTTTATACCCCCATGCGTGGAAGTGCCCTATGCTCTCTAAGCTGTTTTTTATAGATGTTTCAGGACACACCGTACCCTTCTCCAGAGTGGCTGTTGGCAATTTACATCCCGCCCATCAGTGTAGCAAGGCTCCCATTTCTCCATGGCCTGTCCTGCATTTCTGGTTTGGACACTTTTTTCAGCATGGCCCTTTTGACCGATGGGAAGCGAGACTTCTTTGTAGCGCTGATTTGCCTTTCCAGGTTGCTTGCTTGGCCAAAAAGGGCGTAGGCGTTTTTTCCTGAATATATTCAGGAAAAAACGCCTACGCCCTTTTTGGCCAAGGGCATCATTGTCAACGTTTTGCTGCTTTTCACGTGCTTTAAAGGCGATTCGAATCTACCTCCTGAAATCTGTTTCCTGCAATTCTGCCTTGATTTCAAATCCTCTTCTTTGCCTTCCCTCAATATATTTGTGGACGAGAGTTATCATTTATAACTCTGCAGGTTTGTGAATTGCAGTGCCCTGAAGCTCCATTTTACAACTCGCTTTTTTGGGAGCTGGCCGCAAAAGCGCAGGATGGCTTCAGGCCCTGTTCTGGTTCCGGGGGGCAGGCTGAGCCTGTGGTTAATTCTTCTTCCTGATGGGAAAATAGAGTGACCTGTGCCTGTCCCAACACCAAGAGCTAGTGTCTCATTGGTTCCCCGTCTTCCCGTTCATCCTCAGGACAAATTGCAACCTGTACGGAACAGGAGGTTAAAGGTGCTGATGCTCCAAGTAGGGAGATTGCTAGTAAAGTGGCTGGAATGGCGAACCCGAGCACAAGGAGATGAGAAATGAGGTGCGTTTTAGAAACCTTTCCCCATCACACGGTGTACCATCTTCTGGGTTTCTCATGCATGTTTTTGATGTAGGAAGATGCCCTTGAACCTGGAGATTTGGGACCCATGCGATGGGTAGCACGCAGTATTACTTTAAAGGGTCTGCGTTTGCTCACCTAACCTCACCAAACCTCTCAGACCCAAGAGTGTCCACCCTTATGTCTCATCCAGCTGTGGGTCTAGATATCGTCAATCCAGGTTGCATCACAGCCACTGAACGAATTGTGTAAAAATTTCTCTCTCTTTCACTGTCTTTGTTTCATGGGTTTTTAAAAGTAATTTATTTTTATAATGGGGTTTAGCTGCTTTTCACGGCTGTGTTTATGCCGCTTTACACCCACTTGACACACAAACAGAGAGATATCAATACATAGGTTTTAAGATTATTACTAGTCAGATATATTCTTGTGCGGTGAATCGGGCGTGTTGAGTCCAGTTCTCTGAGCAAGGAGTAGGTCTTGTCTAATACATATTGGGTTTATGGAACGGTATCTGAGCTAATTTGAAACTCTTGTTTTATGTATCACCCCAACTCACCTTTCCCGTTAAGCAACCATAGTGTGTTTTCTGCATGTGTGATTCTGTTCTGTTTTGTAATTCAGTTCAAGTGTAACGATTTTTATATTCCCTCTATAAGTGACACCTTATGAGAAGTGTCCTTTTCTGTGTGACTTATTTCACTTAGAATCGTCGTACCTAAATCCACTCATCATGCTGCTACTAGCCTTATGACATTGATTTCATGGCTGAGTGATATTCCATTGTACATAGGACCACAACTTTTTTATCCATTTTTCGCTTTCCTGGGATATTTAAGGTGGAATGAAGTGGAGATCCTTGTCAACAGAGCAGCCCTAAACTTTGGGGTGCTTGTGTCTTGCTGATTTTCAATTTTCCCACTTTATACCCCCATGCGTGGAAGTGCCCTATGCTCTCTAAGCTGTGTTTTATAGATGTTTCAGGACACACCGTACCCTTCTCCAGAGTGGCTGTTGGCAATTTACATCCCGCCCATCAGTGTAGCAAGGCTCCCATTTCTCCATGGCCTGTCCTGCATTTCTGGTTTTGACACTTTTTACAGCATGGCCCTTTTGACCGATGGGAAGCGAGACTTCTTTGTAGCGCTGATTTGCCTTTCCAGGTTGCTTGCTTGGCCAAAAAGGGCTTAGGCGTTTTTTCCTGAATATATTCAGGAAAAAACGCCTAAGCCCTTTTTGGCCAAGGGCATCATTGTCAACGTTTTGCTGCTTTTCACGTGCTTTAAAGGCGATTCGAATCTACCTCCTGAAATCTGTTTCCTGCAATTCTGCCTTGATTTCAAATCCTCTTCTTTGCCTTCCCTCAATATATTTGTGGACGAGAGTTATCATTTATAACTCTGCAGGTTTGTGAATTGCAGTGCCCTGAAGCTCCATTTTACAACTCGCTTTTTTGGGAGCTGGCCGCAAAAGCGCAGGATGGCTTCAGGCCCTGTTCTGGTTCTGGGGAGCAGGCTGAGCCTGTGGTTAATTCTTCTTCCTGATGGGAAAATAGAGTGACCTGTGCCTGTCCCAACACCAAGAGCTAGTGTCTCATTGGTTCCCCGTCTTCCCGTTCATCCTCAGGACAAATTGCAACCTGTACGGAACAGGAGGTTAAAGGTGCTGATGCTCCAAGTAGGGTGATTGCTAGTAAAGTGGCTGGAATGGCGAACCCGAGCACAAAGAGATGAGAAATGAGGTGCGTTTTAGAAACCTTTCCCCATCACACGGTGTACCATCTTCTGGGTTTCTCATGCATGTTTTTGATGTAGGAAGATGCCCTTGAACCTGGAGATTTGGGACCCATGCGATGGGTAGCACGCAGTATTACTTTAAAGGGTCTGCGTTTGCTCACCCAACCTCACCAAACCTCTCAGCCCCAAGAGTGTCCACCCTTATGTCTCATCCAGCTGTGGGTCTAGATATGGTCAATCCAGGTTGCATCACAGCCCCTGAACGAATTGTGTAAAAATTTCTCTCTCTTTCACTGTCTTTGTTTCATGGGTTTTTAAAAGTAATTTATTTTTATAATGGGGTTTAGCTGCTTTTCACGGCTGTGTTTATGTCGCTTTACACCCACTTGACACACAAACAGAGAGATATCAATACATAGGTTTTAAGATTATTACTAGTCAGATATATTCTTGTGCGATGAATCAGGCGTGTTGAGTCCAGTTCTCTGAGCAGGGAGTAGGTCTTGTCTATTACATATTGGGTTTATGGAACGGTATCTGAGCTAATTTGAAACTCTTGTTTTATGTATCACCCCACCTCACCTTTCCCGTTAAGCAGCCATAGTGTGTTTTCTGCATGTGTGACTCTGTTCTGTTTTGTAATTCAGTTCAAGTGTAACGATTTTTACATTCCCTCTATAAGTGACACCTTATGAGAAGTGTCCTTTTCTGTGTGACTTATTTCACTTAGAATCGTCGTACCTAAATCCACTCATCATGCTGCTACTAGCCTTATGACATTGATTTCATGGCTGAGTGATATTCCATTGTACATAAGGACCACAACTTTTTTATCCATTTTTCGCTTTCCTGGGATATTTAAGGTGGAATGAAGTGGAGGTCCTTGTCAACAGAGCAGCCCTAAACTTTGGGGTGCTTGTGTCTTGCTGATTTTCAATTTTCCCACTTTATACCCCCATGCGTGGAAGTGCCCTATGCTCTCTAAGCTGTGTTTTATAGATGTTTCAGGACACACCGTACCCTTTTCCAGAGAGGCTGTTGGCAATTTACATCCCGCCCATCAGTGTAGCAAGGCTCCCATTTCTCCATGGCCTGTCCTGCATTTCTGGTTTGGACACTTTTTTCAGCATGGCCCTTTTGACCGATGGGAAGCGAGACTTCTTTGTAGCGCTGATTTGCCTTTCCAGGTTGCTTGCTTGGCCAAAAAGGGCGTAGGCGTTTTTTCCTGAATATATTCAGGAAAAAACGCCTACGCCCTTTTTGGCCAAGGGCATCATTGTCAACGTTTTGCTGCTTTTCACGTGCTTTAAAGGCGATTCGAATCTACCTCCTGAAATCTGTTTCCTGCAATTCTGCCTTGATTTCAAATCCTCTTCTTTGCCTTCCCTCAATATATTTGTGGACGAGAGTTATCATTTATAACTCTGCAGGTTTGTGAATTGCAGTGCCCTGAAGCTCCATTTTACAACTCGCTTTTTTGGGAGCTGGCCGCAAAAGCGCAGGATGGCTTCAGGCCCTGTTCTGGTTCCGGGGGGCAGGCTGAGCCTGTGGTTAATTCTTCTTCCTGATGGGAAAATAGAGTGACCTGTGCCTGTCCCAACACCAAGAGCTAGTGTCTCATTGGTTCCCCGTCTTCCCGTTCATCCTCAGGACAAATTGCAACCTGTACGGAACAGGAGGTTAAAAGTGCTGATGCTCCAAGTAGGGAGATTGCTAGTAAAGTGGCTGGAATGGCAAACCCGAGCACAAAGAGATGAGAAATGAGGTGCGTTTTAGAAACCTTTCCCCATCACACGGTGTACCATCTTCTGGGTTTCTCATGCATGTTTTCGATGTAGGAAGATGCCCTTGAACCTGGAGATTTGGGACCCATGCGATGGGTAGCACGCAGTATTACTTTAAAGGGTCTGCGTTTGCTCACCCAACCTCACCAAACCTCTCAGCCCCAAGAGTGTCCACCCTTACGTCTCATCCAGCTGTGGGTCTAGATATGGTCAATCCAGGTTGCATCACAGCCCATGAACGAATTGTGTAAAAATTTCTCTCACTTTCACTGTCTTTGTTTCATGGGTTTTTAAAAGTAATTTATTTTTATAAGGGGGTTTAGCTGCTTTTCACGGCTGTGTTTATGCCGCTTTACACCCACTTGACACACAAACAGAGAGATATCAATACATAGGTTTTAAGATTATTACTAGTCAGATATATTCTTGTGCGATGAATCGGGCGTGTTGAGTCCAGTTCTCTGAGCAGGGAGTAGGTCTTGTCTATTACATATTGGGTTTATGGAACGGTATCTGAGCTAATTTGAAACTCTTGTTTTATGTATCACCCCACCTCACCTTTCCCGTTAAGCAGCCATAGTGTGTTTTCTGCATGTGTGACTCTGTTCAGTTTTGTAATTCAGTTCAAGTGTAACGATTTTTACATTCCCTCTATAAGTGACACCTTATGAGAAGTGTCCTTTTCTGTGTGACTTATTTCACTTAGAATCGTCGTACCTAAATCCACTCATCATGCTGCTACTAGCCTTATGACATTGATTTCATGGCTGAGTGATATTCCATTGTACATGAGGACCACAACTTTTTTATCCATTTTTCGCTTTCCTCGGATATTTAAGGTGGAATGAAGTGGAGGTCCTTGTCAACAGAGCAGCCCTAAACTTTGGGGTGCTTGTGTCTTGCTGATTTTCAATTTTCCCACTTTATACCCCCATGCGTGGAAGTGCCCTATGCTCTCTAAGCTGTGTTTTATAGATGTTTCAGGACACACCGTACCCTTCTCCAGAGTGGCTGTTGGCAATTTACATCCCGCCCAACAGTGTAGCAAGGCTCCCATTTCTCCATGGCCTGTCCTGCATTTCTGGTTTTGACACTTTTTTCAGCATGGCCCTTTTGACCGATGGGAAGCGAGACTTCTTTGTAGCGCTGATTTGCCTTTCCAGGTTGCTTGCTTGGCCAAAAAGGGCGTAGGCGTTTTTTCCTGAATATATTCAGGAAAAAACGCCTAAGCCCTTTTTGGCCAAGGGCATCATTGTCAACGTTTTGCTGCTTTTCACGTGCTTTAAAGGCGATTCGAATCTACCTCCTGAAATCTGTTTCCTGCAATTCTGCCTTGATTTCAAATCCTCTTCTTTGCCTTCCCTCAATATATTTGTGGACGAGAGTTATCATTTATAACTCTGCAGGTTTGTGAATTGCAGTGCCCTGAAGCTCCATTTTACAACTCGCTTTTTTGGGAGCTGGCCGCAAAAGCGCAGGATGGCTTCAGGCCCTGTTCTGGTTCTGGGGGGCAGGCTGAGCCTGTGGTTAATTCTTCTTCCTGATGGGAAAATAGAGTGACCTGTGCCTGTCCCAACACCAAGAGCTAGTGTCTCATTGGTTCCCCGTCTTCCCATTCATCCTCAGGACAAATTGCAACCTGTACGGAACAGGAGGTTAAAGGTGCTGATGCTCCAAGTAGGGAGATTGCTAGTAAAGTGGCTGGAATGGCGAACCCGAGCACAAAGAGATGAGAAATGAGGTGTGTTTTAGAAACCTTTCCCCATCACACGGTGTACCATCTTCTGGGTTTCTCATGCATGTTTTTGATGTAGGAAGATGCCCTTGAACCTGGAGATTTGGGACCCATGCGATGGGTAGCACGCAGTATTACTTTAAAGGGTCTGCGTTTGCTCACCCAACCTCACCAAACCTCTCAGCCCCAAGAGTGTCCACCCTTATGTCTCATCCAGCTGTGGGTCTAGATATGGTCAATCCAGGTTGCATCACAGCCCCTGAACGAATTGTGTAAAAATTTCTCTCTCTTTCACTGTCTTTGTTTCATGGGTTTTTAAAAGTAATTTATTTTTATAATGGGGTTTAGCTGCTTTTCACGGCTGTGTTTATGTCGCTTTACACCCACTTGACACACAAACAGAGAGATATCAATACATAGGTTTTAAGATTATTACTAGTCAGATATATTCTTGTGCGATGAATCGGGCGTGTTGAGTCCAGTTCTCTGAGCAGGGAGTAGGTCTTGTCTATTACATATTGGGTTTATGGAACGGTATCTGAGCTAATTTGAAACTCTTGTTTTATGTATCACCCCACCTCACCTTTCCCGTTAAGCAGCCATAGTGTGTTTTCTGCATGTGTGACTCTGTTCTGTTTTGTAATTCAGTTCAAGTGTAACGATTTTTACATTCCCTCTATAAGTGACACCTTATGAGAAGTGTCCTTTTCTGTGTGACTTATTTCACTTAGAATCGTCGTACCTAAATCCACTCATCATGCTGCTACTAGCCTTATGACATTGATTTCATGGCTGAGTGATATTCCATTGTACATAGGACCACAACTTTTTTATCCATTTTTCGCTTTCCTGGGATATTTAAGGTGGAATGAAGTGGAGATCCTTGTCAACAGAGCAGCCCTAAACTTTGGGGTGCTTGTGTCTTGCTGATTTTCAATTTTCCCACTTTATACCCCCATGCGTGGAAGTGCCCTATGCTCTCTAAGCTGTTTTTTATAGATGTTTCAGGACACACCGTACCCTTCTCCAGAGTGGCTGTTGGCAATTTACATCCCGCCCATCAGTGTAGCAAGGCTCCCATTTCTCCATGGCCTGTCCTGCATTTCTGGTTTGGACACTTTTTTCAGCATGGCCCTTTTGACCGATGGGAAGCGAGACTTCTTTGTAGCGCTGATTTGCCTTTCCAGGTTGCTTGCTTGGCCAAAAAGGGCGTAGGCGTTTTTTCCTGAATATATTCAGGAAAAAACGCCTACGCCCTTTTTGGCCAAGGGCATCATTGTCAACGTTTTGCTGCTTTTCACGTGCTTTAAAGGCGATTCGAATCTACCTCCTGAAATCTGTTTCCTGCAATTCTGCCTTGATTTCAAATCCTCTTCTTTGCCTTCCCTCAATATATTTGTGGACGAGAGTTATCATTTATAACTCTGCAGGTTTGTGAATTGCAGTGCCCTGAAGCTCCATTTTACAACTCGCTTTTTTGGGAGCTGGCCGCAAAAGCGCAGGATGGCTTCAGGCCCTGTTCTGGTTCCGGGGGGCAGGCTGAGCCTGTGGTTAATTCTTCTTCCTGATGGGAAAATAGAGTGACCTGTGCCTGTCCCAACACCAAGAGCTAGTGTCTCATTGGTTCCCCGTCTTCCCGTTCATCCTCAGGACAAATTGCAACCTGTACGGAACAGGAGGTTAAAGGTGCTGATGCTCCAAGTAGGGAGATTGCTAGTAAAGTGGCTGGAATGGCGAACCCGAGCACAAGGAGATGAGAAATGAGGTGCGTTTTAGAAACCTTTCCCCATCACACGGTGTACCATCTTCTGGGTTTCTCATGCATGTTTTTGATGTAGGAAGATGCCCTTGAACCTGGAGATTTGGGACCCATGCGATGGGTAGCACGCAGTATTACTTTAAAGGGTCTGCGTTTGCTCACCTAACCTCACCAAACCTCTCAGACCCAAGAGTGTCCACCCTTATGTCTCATCCAGCTATGGGTCTAGATATGGTCAATCCAGGTTGCATCACAGCCACTGAACGAATTGTGTAAAAATTTCTCTCTCTTTCACTGTCTTTGTTTCATGGGTTTTTAAAAGTAATTTATTTTTATAATGGGGTTTAGCTGCTTTTCACGGCTGTGTTTATGCCGCTTTACACCCACTTGACACACAAACAGAGAGATATCAATACATAGGTTTTAAGATTATTACTAGTCAGATATATTCTTGTGCGGTGAATCGGGCGTGTTGAGTCCAGTTCTCTGAGCAAGGAGTAGGTCTTGTCTAATACATATTGGGTTTATGGAACGGTATCTGAGCTAATTTGAAACTCTTGTTTTATGTATCACCCCACCTCACCTTTCCCGTTAAGCAGCCATAGTGTGTTTTCTGCATGTGTGACTCTGTTCTGTTTTGTAATTCAGTTCAAGTGTAACGATTTTTACATTCCCTCTATAAGTGACACCTTATGAGAAGTGTCCTTTTCTGTGTGACTTATTTCACTTAGAATCGTCGTACCTAAATCCACTCATCATGCTGCTACTAGCCTTATGACATTGATTTCATGGCTGAGTGATATTCCATTGTACATAAGGACCACAACTTTTTTATCCATTTTTCGCTTTCCTGGGATATTTAAGGTGGAATGAAGTGGAGGTCCTTGTCAACAGAGCAGCCCTAAACTTTGGGGTGCTTGTGTCTTGCTGATTTTCAATTTTCCCACTTTATACCCCCATGCGTGGAAGTGCCCTATGCTCTCTAAGCTGTGTTTTATAGATGTTTCAGGACACACCGTACCCTTTTCCAGAGAGGCTGTTGGCAATTTACATCCCGCCCATCAGTGTAGCAAGGCTCCCATTTCTCCATGGCCTGTCCTGCATTTCTGGTTTGGACACTTTTTTCAGCATGGCCCTTTTGACCGATGGGAAGCGAGACTTCTTTGTAGCGCTGATTTGCCTTTCCAGGTTGCTTGCTTGGCCAAAAAGGGCGTAGGCGTTTTTTCCTGAATATATTCAGGAAAAAACGCCTACGCCCTTTTTGGCCAAGGGCATCATTGTCAACGTTTTGCTGCTTTTCACGTGCTTTAAAGGCGATTCGAATCTACCTCCTGAAATCTGTTTCCTGCAATTCTGCCTTGATTTCAAATCCTCTTCTTTGCCTTCCCTCAATATATTTGTGGACGAGAGTTATCATTTATAACTCTGCAGGTTTGTGAATTGCAGTGCCCTGAAGCTCCATTTTACAACTCGCTTTTTTGGGAGCTGGCCGCAAAAGCGCAGGATGGCTTCAGGCCCTGTTCTGGTTCCGGGGGGCAGGCTGAGCCTGTGGTTAATTCTTCTTCCTGATGGGAAAATAGAGTGACCTGTGCCTGTCCCAACACCAAGAGCTAGTGTCTCATTGGTTCCCCGTCTTCCCGTTCATCCTCAGGACAAATTGCAACCTGTACGGAACAGGAGGTTAAAAGTGCTGATGCTCCAAGTAGGGAGATTGCTAGTAAAGTGGCTGGAATGGCAAACCCGAGCACAAAGAGATGAGAAATGAGGTGCGTTTTAGAAACCTTTCCCCATCACACGGTGTACCATCTTCTGGGTTTCTCATGCATGTTTTCGATGTAGGAAGATGCCCTTGAACCTGGAGATTTGGGACCCATGCGATGGGTAGCACGCAGTATTACTTTAAAGGGTCTGCGTTTGCTCACCCAACCTCACCAAACCTCTCAGCCCCAAGAGTGTCCACCCTTACGTCTCATCCAGCTGTGGGTCTAGATATGGTCAATCCAGGTTGCATCACAGCCCCTGAACGAATTGTGTAAAAATTTCTCTCTCTTTCACTGTCTTTGTTTCATGGGTTTTTAAAAGTAATTTATTTTTATAAGGGGGTTTAGCTGCTTTTCACGGCTGTGTTTATGCCGCTTTACACCCACTTGACACACAAACAGAGAGATATCAATACATAGGTTTTAAGATTATTACTAGTCAGATATATTCTTGTGCGATGAATCGGGCGTGTTGAGTCCAGTTCTCTGAGCAGGGAGTAGGTCTTGTCTATTACATATTGGGTTTATGGAACGGTATCTGAGCTAATTTGAAACTCTTGTTTTATGTATCACCCCACCTCACCTTTCCCGTTAAGCAGCCATAGTGTGTTTTCTGCATGTGTGACTCTGTTCTGTTTTGTAATTCAGTTCAAGTGTAACGATTTTTACATTCCCTCTATAAGTGACACCTTATGAGAAGTGTCCTTTTCTGTGTGACTTATTTCACTTAGAATCGTCGTACCTAAATCCACTCATCATGCTGCTACTAGCCTTATGACATTGATTTCATGGCTGAGTGATATTCCATTGTACATAAGGACCACAACTTTTTTATCCATTTTTCGCTTTCCTGGGATATTTAAGGTGGAATGAAGTGGAGGTCCTTGTCAACAGAGCAGCCCTAAACTTTGGGGTGCTTGTGTCTTGCTGATTTTCAATTTTCCCACTTTATACCCCCATGCGTGGAAGTGCCCTATGCTCTCTAAGCTGTGTTTTATAGATGTTTCAGGACACACCGTACCCTTCTCCAGAGTGGCTGTTGGCAATTTACATCCCGCCCATCAGTGTAGCAAGGCTCCCATTTCTCCATGGCCTGTCCTGCATTTCTGGTTTTGACACTTTTTTCAGCATGGCCCTTTTGACCGATGGGAAGCGAGACTTCTTTGTAGCGCTGATTTGCCTTTCCAGGTTGCTTGCTTAGCCAAAAAGGGCGTAGGCGTTTTTTCCTGAATATATTCAGGAAAAAACGCCTACGCCCTTTTTGGCCAAGGGCATCATTGTCAACGTTTTGCTGCTTTTCACGTGCTTTAAAGGCGATTCGAATCTACCTCCTGAAATCTGTTTCCTGCAATTCTGCCTTGATTTCAAATCCTCTTCTTTGCCTTCCCTCAATATATTTGTGGACGAGAGTTATCATTTATAACTCTGCAGGTTTGTGAATTGCAGTGCCCTGAAGCTCCATTTTACAACTCGCTTTTTTGGGAGCTGGCCGCAAAAGCGCAGGATGGCTTCAGGCCCTGTTCTGGTTCCGGGGGGCAGGCTGAGCCTGTGGTTAATTCTTCTTCCTGATGGGAAAATAGAGTGACCTGTGCCTGTCCCAACACCAAGAGCTAGTGTCTCATTGGTTCCCCGTCTTCCCGTTCATCCTCAGGACAAATTGCAACCTGTACGGAACAGGAGGTTAAAGGTGCTGATGCTCCAAGTAGGGAGATTGCTAGTAAAGTGGCTGGAATGGCGAACCCGAGCACAAGGAGATGAGAAATGAGGTGCGTTTTAGAAACCTTTCCCCATCACACGGTGTACCATCTTCTGGGTTTCTCATGCATGTTTTCGATGTAGGAAGATGCCCTTGAACCTGGAGATTTGGGACCCATGCGATGGGTAGCACGCAGTATTACTTTAAAGGGTCTGCGTTTGCTCACCCAACCTCACCAAACCTCTCAGCCCCAAGAGTGTCCACCCTTACGTCTCATCCAGCTGTGGGTCTAGATATGGTCAATCCAGGTTGCATCACAGCCCCTGAACGAATTGTGTAAAAATTTCTCTCTCTTTCACTGTCTTTGTTTCATGGGTTTTTAAAAGTAATTTATTTTTATAAGGGGGTTTAGCTGCTTTTCACGGCTGTGTTTATGCCGCTTTACACCCACTTGACACACAAACAGAGAGATATCAATACATAGGTTTTAAGATTATTACTAGTCAGATATATTCTTGTGCGATGAATCGGGCGTGTTGAGTCCAGTTCTCTGAGCAGGGAGTAGGTCTTGTCTATTACATATTGGGTTTATGGAACGGTATCTGAGCTAATTTGAAACTCTTGTTTTATGTATCACCCCACCTCACCTTTCCCGTTAAGCAGCCATAGTGTGTTTTCTGCATGTGTGACTCTGTTCTGTTTTGTAATTCAGTTCAAGTGTAACGATTTTTACATTCCCTCTATAAGTGACACCTTATGAGAAGTGTCCTTTTCTGTGTGACTTATTTCACTTAGAATCGTCGTACCTAAATCCACTCATCATGCTGCTACTAGCCTTATGACATTGATTTCATGGCTGAGTGATATTCCATTGTACATGAGGACCACAACTTTTTTATCCATTTTTCGCTTTCCTGGGATATTTAAGGTGGAATGAAGTGGAGGTCCTTGTCAACAGAGCAGCCCTAAACTTTGGGGTGCTTGTGTCTTGCTGATTTTCAATTTTCCCACTTTATACCCCCATGCGTGGAAGTGCCCTATGCTCTCTAAGCTGTGTTTTATAGATGTTTCAGGACACACCGTACCCTTCTCCAGAGTGGCTGTTGGCAATTTACATCCCGCCCATCAGTGTAGCAAGGCTCCCATTTCTCCATGGCCTGTCCTGCATTTCTGGTTTTGACACTTTTTTCAGCATGGCCCTTTTGACCGATGGGAAGCGAGACTTCTTTGTAGCGCTGATTTGCCTTTCCAGGTTGCTTGCTTGGCCAAAAAGGGCGTAGGCGTTTTTTCCTGAATATATTCAGGAAAAAACGCCTACGCCCTTTTTGGCCAAGGGCATCATTGTCAACGTTTTGCTGCTTTTCACGTGCTTTAAAGGCGATTCGAATCTACCTCCTGAAATCTGTTTCCTGCAATTCTGCCTTGATTTCAAATCCTCTTCTTTGCCTTCCCTCAATATATTTGTGGACGAGAGTTATCATTTATAACTCTGCAGGTTTGTGAATTGCAGTGCCCTGAAGCTCCATTTTACAACTCGCTTTTTTGGGAGCTGGCCGCAAAAGCGCAGGATGGCTTCAGGCCCTGTTCTGGTTCCGGGGGGCAGGCTGAGCCTGTGGTTAATTCTTCTTCCTGATGGGAAAATAGAGTGACCTGTGCCTGTCCCAACACCAAGAGCTAGTGTCTCATTGGTTCCCCGTCTTCCCGTTCATCCTCAGGACAAATTGCAACCTGTACGGAACAGGAGGTTAAAGGTGCTGATGCTCCAAGTAGGGAGATTGCTAGTAAAGTGGCTGGAATGGCGAACCCGAGCACAAAGAGATGAGAAATGAGGTGCGTTTTAGAAACCTTTCCCCATCACACGGTGTACCATCTTCTGGGTTTCTCATGCATGTTTTCGATGTAGGAAGATGCCCTTGAACCTGGAGATTTGGGACCCATGAGATGGGTAGCACGCAGTATTACTTTAAAGGGTCTGCGTTTGCTCACCCAACCTCACCAAACCTCTCAGCCCCAAGAGTGTCCACCCTTACGTCTCATCCAGCTGTGGGTCTAGATATGGTCAATCCAGGTTGCATCACAGCCCCTGAACGAATTGTGTAAAAATTTCTCTCTCTTTCACTGTCTTTGTTTCATGGGTTTTTAAAAGTAATTTATTTTTATAAGGGGGTTTAGCTGCTTTTCACGGCTGTGTTTATGCCGCTTTACACCCACTTGACACACAAACAGAGAGATATCAATACATAGGTTTTAAGATTATTACTAGTCAGATATATTCTTGTGCGATGAATCGGGCGTGTTGAGTCCAGTTCTCTGAGCAGGGAGTAGGTCTTGTCTATTACATATTGGGTTTATGGAACGGTATCTGAGCTAATTTGAAACTCTTGTTTTATGTATCACCCCACCTCACCTTTCCCGTTAAGCAGCCATAGTGTGTTTTCTGCATGTGTGACTCTGTTCTGTTTTGTAATTCAGTTCAAGTGTAACGATTTTTACATTCCCTCTATAAGTGACACCTTATGAGAAGTGTCCTTTTCTGTGTGACTTATTTCACTTAGAATCGTCGTACCTAAATCCACTCATCATGCTGCTACTAGCCTTATGACATTGATTTCATGGCTGAGTGATATTCCATTGTACATAAGGACCACAACTTTTTTATCCATTTTTCGCTTTCCTGGGATATTTAAGGTGGAATGAAGTGGAGGTCCTTGTCAACAGAGCAGCCCTAAACTTTGGGGTGCTTGTGTCTTGCTGATTTTCAATTTTCCCACTTTATACCCCCATGCGTGGAAGTGCCCTATGCTCTCTAAGCTGTGTTTTATAGATGTTTCAGGACACACCGTACCCTTCTCCAGAGTGGCTGTTGGCAATTTACATCCCGCCCATCAGTGTAGCAAGGCTCCCATTTCTCCATGGCCTGTCCTGCATTTCTGGTTTTGACACTTTTTTCAGCATGGCCCTTTTGACCGATGGGAAGCGAGACTTCTTTGTAGCGCTGATTTGCCTTTCCAGGTTGCTTGCTTGGCCAAAAAGGGCGTAGGCGTTTTTTCCTGAATATATTCAGGAAAAAACGTCTATGCCCTTTTTGGCCAAGGGCATCATTGTCAACGTTTTGCTGCTTTTCACGTGCTTTAAAGGCGATTCGAATCTACCTCCTGAAATCTGTTTCCTGCAATTCTGCCTTGATTTCAAATCCTCTTCTTTGCCTTCCCTCAATATATTTGTGGACGAGAGTTATCATTTATAACTCTGCAGGTTTGTGAATTGCAGTGCCCTGAAGCTCCATTTTACAACTCGCTTTTTTGGGAGCTGGCCGCAAAAGCGCAGGATGGCTTCAGGCCCTGTTCTGGTTCCGGGGGGCAGGCTGAGCCTGTGGTTAATTCTTCTTCCTGATGGGAAAATAGAGTGACCTGTGCCTGTCCCAACACCAAGAGCTAGTGTCTCATTGGTTCCCCGTCTTCCCGTTCATCCTCAGGACAAATTGCAACCTGTACGGAACAGGAGGTTAAAGGTGCTGATGCTCCAAGTAGGGAGATTGCTAGTAAAGTGGCTGGAATGGCGAACCCGAGCACAAGGAGATGAGAAATGAGGTGCGTTTTAGAAACCTTTCCCCATCACACGGTGTACCATCTTCTGGGTTTCTCATGCATGTTTTTGATGTAGGAAGATGCCCTTGAACCTGGAGATTTGGGACCCATGCGATGGGTAGCACGCAGTATTACTTTAAAGGGTCTGCGTTTGCTCACCCAACCTCACCAAACCTCTCAGCCCCAAGAGTGTCCACCCTTACGTCTCATCCAGCTGTGGGTCTAGATATGGTCAATCCAGGTTGCATCACAGCCCCTGAACGAATTGTGTAAAAATTTCTCTCTCTTTCACTGTCTTTGTTTCATGGGTTTTTAAAAGTAATTTATTTTTATAATGGGGTTTAGCTGCTTTTCACGGCTGTGTTTATGCCGCTTTACACCCACTTGACACACAAACAGAGAGATATCAATACATAGGTTTTAAGATTATTACTAGTCAGATATATTCTTGTGCGATGAATCGGGCGTGTTGAGTCCAGTTCTCTGAGCAGGGAGTAGGTCTTGTCTATTACATATTGGGTTTATGGAACGGTATCTGAGCTAATTTGAAACTCTTGTTTTATGTATCACCCCACCTCACCTTTCCCGTTAAGCAGCCATAGTGTGTTTTCTGCATGTGTGACTCTGTTCTGTTTTGTAATTCAGTTCAAGTGTAACGATTTTTACATTCCCTCTATAAGTGACACCTTATGAGAAGTGTCCTTTTCTGTGTGACTTATTTCACTTAGAATCGTCGTACCTAAATCCACTCATCATGCTGCTACTAGCCTTATGACATTGATTTCATGGCTGAGTGATATTCCATTGTACATGAGGACCACAACTTTTTTATCCATTTTTCGCTTTCCTGGGATATTTAAGGTGGAATGAAGTGGAGGTCCTTGTCAACAGAGCAGCCCTAAACTTTGGGGTGCTTGTGTCTTGCTGATTTTCAATTTTCCCACTTTATACCCCCATGCGTGGAAGTGCCCTATGCTCTCTAAGCTGTGTTTTATAGATGTTTCAGGACACACCGTACCCTTCTCCAGAGTGGCTGTTGGCAATTTACATCCCGCCCATCAGTGTAGCAAGGCTCCCATTTCTCCATGGCCTGTCCTGCATTTCTGGTTTGGACACTTTTTTCAGCATGGCCCTTTTGACCGATGGGAAGCGAGACTTCTTTGTAGCGCTGATTTGCCTTTCCAGGTTGCTTGCTTGGCCAAAAAGGGCGTAGGCGTTTTTTCCTGAATATATTCAGGAAAAAACGCCTACGCCCTTTTTGGCCAAGGGCATCATTGTCAACGTTTTGCTGCTTTTCACGTGCTTTAAAGGCGATTCGAATCTACCTCCTGAAATCTGTTTCCTGCAATTCTGCCTTGATTTCAAATCCTCTTCTTTGCCTTCCCTCAATATATTTGTGGACGAGAGTTATCATTTATAACTCTGCAGGTTTGTGAATTGCAGTGCCCTGAAGCTCCATTTTACAACTCGCTTTTTTGGGAGCTGGCCGCAAAAGCGCAGGATGGCTTCAGGCCCTGTTCTGGTTCCGGGGGGCAGGCTGAGCCTGTGGTTAATTCTTCTTCCTGATGGGAAAATAGAGTGACCTGTGCCTGTCCCAACACCAAGAGCTAGTGTCTCATTGGTTCCCCGTCTTCCCGTTCATCCTCAGGACAAATTGCAACCTGTACGGAACAGGAGGTTAAAGGTGCTGATGCTCCAAGTAGGGAGATTGCTAGTAATGTTGCTGGAATGGCGAACCCGAGCACAAAGAGATGAGAAATGAGGTGCGTTTTAGAAACCTTTCCCCATCACACGGTGTACCATCTTCTGGGTTTCTCATGCATGTTTTCGATGTAGGAAGATGCCCTTGAACCTGGAGATTTGGGACCCATGAGATGGGTAGCACGCAGTATTACTTTAAAGGGTCTGCGTTTGCTCACCCAACCTCACCAAACCTCTCAGCCCCAAGAGTGTCCACCCTTACGTCTCATCCAGCTGTGGGTCTAGATATGGTCAATCCAGGTTGCATCACAGCCCCTGAACGAATTGTGTAAAAATTTCTCTCTCTTTCACTGTCTTTGTTTCATGGGTTTTTAAAAGTAATTTATTTTTATAAGGGGGTTTAGCTGCTTTTCACGGCTGTGTTTATGCCGCTTTACACCCACTTGACACACAAACAGAGAGATATCAATACATAGGTTTTAAGATTATTACTAGTCAGATATATTCTTGTGCGATGAATCGGGCGTGTTGAGTCCAGTTCTCTGAGCAGGGAGTAGGTCTTGTCTATTACATATTGGGTTTATGGAACGGTATCTGAGCTAATTTGAAACTCTTGTTTTATGTATCACCCCACCTCACCTTTCCCGTTAAGCAGCCATAGTGTGTTTTCTGCATGTGTGACTCTGTTCTGTTTTGTAATTCAGTTCAAGTGTAACGATTTTTACATTCCCTCTATAAGTGACACCTTATGAGAAGTGTCCTTTTCTGTGTGACTTATTTCACTTAGAATCGTCGTACCTAAATCCACTCATCATGCTGCTACTAGCCTTATGACATTGATTTCATGGCTGAGTGATATTCCATTGTACATAAGGACCACAACTTTTTTATCCATTTTTCGCTTTCCTGGGATATTTAAGGTGGAATGAAGTGGAGGTCCTTGTCAACAGAGCAGCCCTAAACTTTGGGGTGCTTGTGTCTTGCTGATTTTCAATTTTCCCACTTTATACCCCCATGCGTGGAAGTGCCCTATGCTCTCTAAGCTGTGTTTTATAGATGTTTCAGGACACACCGTACCCTTCTCCAGAGTGGCTGTTGGCAATTTACATCCCGCCCATCAGTGTAGCAAGGCTCCCATTTCTCCATGGCCTGTCCTGCATTTCTGGTTTTGACACTTTTTTCAGCATGGCCCTTTTGACCGATGGGAAGCGAGACTTCTTTGTAGCGCTGATTTGCCTTTCCAGGTTGCTTGCTTGGCCAAAAAGGGCGTAGGCGTTTTTTCCTGAATATATTCAGGAAAAAACGTCTATGCCCTTTTTGGCCAAGGGCATCATTGTCAACGTTTTGCTGCTTTTCACGTGCTTTAAAGGCGATTCGAATCTACCTCCTGAAATCTGTTTCCTGCAATTCTGCCTTGATTTCAAATCCTCTTCTTTGCCTTCCCTCAATATATTTGTGGACGAGAGTTATCATTTATAACTCTGCAGGTTTGTGAATTGCAGTGCCCTGAAGCTCCATTTTACAACTCGCTTTTTTGGGAGCTGGCCGCAAAAGCGCAGGATGGCTTCAGGCCCTGTTCTGGTTCCGGGGGGCAGGCTGAGCCTGTGGTTAATTCTTCTTCCTGATGGGAAAATAGAGTGACCTGTGCCTGTCCCAACACCAAGAGCTAGTGTCTCATTGGTTCCCCGTCTTCCCGTTCATCCTCAGGACAAATTGCAACCTGTACGGAACAGGAGGTTAAAGGTGCTGATGCTCCAAGTAGGGAGATTGCTAGTAAAGTGGCTGGAATGGCGAACCCGAGCACAAGGAGATGAGAAATGAGGTGCGTTTTAGAAACCTTTCCCCATCACACGGTGTACCATCTTCTGGGTTTCTCATGCATGTTTTTGATGTAGGAAGATGCCCTTGAACCTGGAGATTTGGGACCCATGCGATGGGTAGCACGCAGTATTACTTTAAAGGGTCTGCGTTTGCTCACCCAACCTCACCAAACCTCTCAGCCCCAAGAGTGTCCACCCTTACGTCTCATCCAGCTGTGGGTCTAGATATGGTCAATCCAGGTTGCATCACAGCCCCTGAACGAATTGTGTAAAAATTTCTCTCTCTTTCACTGTCTTTGTTTCATGGGTTTTTAAAAGTAATTTATTTTTATAATGGGGTTTAGCTGCTTTTCACGGCTGTGTTTATGCCGCTTTACACCCACTTGACACACAAACAGAGAGATATCAATACATAGGTTTTAAGATTATTACTAGTCAGATATATTCTTGTGCGATGAATCGGGCGTGTTGAGTCCAGTTCTCTGAGCAGGGAGTAGGTCTTGTCTATTACATATTGGGTTTATGGAACGGTATCTGAGCTAATTTGAAACTCTTGTTTTATGTATCACCCCACCTCACCTTTCCCGTTAAGCAGCCATAGTGTGTTTTCTGCATGTGTGACTCTGTTCTGTTTTGTAATTCAGTTCAAGTGTAACGATTTTTACATTCCCTCTATAAGTGACACCTTATGAGAAGTGTCCTTTTCTGTGTGACTTATTTCACTTAGAATCGTCGTACCTAAATCCACTCATCATGCTGCTACTAGCCTTATGACATAGATTTCATGGCTGAGTGATATTCCATTGTACATAAGGACCACAACTTTTTTATCCATTTTTCGCTTTCCTGGGATATTTAAGGTGGAATGAAGTGGAGGTCCTTGTCAACAGAGCAGCCCTAAACTTTGGGGTGCTTGTGTCTTGCTGATTTTCAATTTTCCCACTTTATACCCCCATGCGTGGAAGTGCCCTATGCTCTCTAAGCTGTGTTTTATAGATGTTTCAGGACACACCGTACCCTTCTCCAGAGTGGCTGTTGGCAATTTACATCCCGCCCATCAGTGTAGCAAGGCTCCCATTTCTCCATGGCCTGTCCTGCATTTCTGGTTTTGACACTTTTTTCAGCATGGCCCTTTTGACCGATGGGAAGCGAGACTTCTTTGTAGCGCTGATTTGCCTTTCCAGGTTGCTTGCTTGGCCAAAAAGGGCTTAGGCGTTTTTTCCTGAATATATTCAGGAAAAAACGCCTAAGCCCTTTTTGGCCAAGGGCATCATTGTCAACGTTTTGCTGCTTTTCACGTGCTTTAAAGGCGATTCGAATCTACCTCCTGAAATCTGTTTCCTGCAATTCTGCCTTGATTTCAAATCCTCTTCTTTGCCTTCCCTCAATATATTTGTGGACGAGAGTTATCATTTATAACTCTGCAGGTTTGTGAATTGCAGTGCCCTGAAGCTCCATTTTACAACTCGTTTTTTGGGAGCTGGCCGCAAAAGCGCAGGATGGCTTCAGGCCCTGTTCTGGTTCCGGGGGGCAGGCTGAGCCTGTGGTTAATTCTTCTTCCTGATGGGAAAATAGAGTGACCTGTGCCTGTCCCAACACCAAGAGCTAGTGTCTCATTGGTTCCCCGTCTTCCCGTTCATCCTCAGGACAAATTGCAACCTGTACGGAACAGGAGGTTAAAGGTGCTGATGCTCCAAGTAGGGAGATTGCTAGTAAAGTGGCTGGAATGGCAAACCCGAGCACAAAGAGATGAGAAATGAGGTGCGTTTTAGAAACCTTTCCCCATCACACGGTGTACCATCTTCTGGGTTTCTCATGCATGTTTTCGATGTAGGAAGATGCCCTTGAACCTGGAGATTTGGGACCCATGCGATGGGTAGCACGCAGTATTACTTTAAAGGGTCTGCGTTTGCTCACCCAACCTCACCAAACCTCTCAGCCCCAAGAGTGTCCACCCTTACGTCTCATCCAGCTGTGGGTCTAGATATGGTCAATCCAGGTTGCATCACAGCCCCTGAACGAATTGTGTAAAAATTTCTCTCTCTTTCACTGTCTTTGTTTCATGGGTTTTTAAAAGTAATTTATTTTTATAATGGGGTTTAGCTGCTTTTCACGGCTGGGTTTATGCCGCTTTACACCCACTTGACACACAAACAGAGAGATATCAATACATAGGTTTTAAGATTATTACTAGTCAGATATATTCTTGTGCGATGAATCGGGCGTGTTGAGTCCAGTTCTCTGAGCAGGGAGTAGGTCTTGTCTATTACATATTGGGTTTATGGAACGGTATCTGAGCTAATTTGAAACTCTTGTTTTATGTATCACCCCACCTCACCTTTCCCGTTAAGCAGCCATAGTGTGTTTTCTGCATGTGTGACTCTGTTCTGTTTTGTAATTCAGTTCAAGTGTAACGATTTTTACATTCCCTCTATAAGTGACACCTTATGAGAAGTGTCCTTTTCTGTGTGACTTATTTCACTTAGAATCGTCGTACCTAAATCCACTCATCATGCTGCTACTAGCCTTATGACATTGATTTCATGGCTGAGTGATATTCCATTGTACATAAGGACCACAACTTTTTTATCCATTTTTCGCTTTCCTGGGATATTTAAGGTGGAATGAAGTGGAGGTCCTTGTCAACAGAGCAGCCCTAAACTTTGGGGTGCTTGTGTCTTGCTGATTTTCAATTTTCCCACTTTATACCCCCATGCGTGGAAGTGCCCTATGCTCTCTAAGCTGTGTTTTATAGATGTTTCAGGACACACCGTACCCTTCTCCAGAGTGGCTGTTGGCAATTTACATCCCGCCCATCAGTGTAGCAAGGCTCCCATTTCTCCATGGCCTGTCCTGCATTTCTGGTTTGGACACTTTTTTCAGCATGGCCCTTTTGACCGATGGGAAGCGAGACTTCTTTGTAGCGCTGATTTGCCTTTCCAGGTTGCTTGCTTGGCCAAAAAGGGCGTAGGCGTTTTTTCCTGAATATATTCAGGAAAAAACGCCTACGCCCTTTTTGGCCAAGGGCATCATTGTCAACGTTTTGCTGCTTTTCACGTGCTTTAAAGGCGATTCGAATCTACCTACTGAAATCTGTTTCCTGCAATTCTGCCTTGATTTCAAATCCTCTTCTTTGCCTTCCCTCAATATATTTGTGGACGAGAGTTATCATTTATAACTCTGCAGGTTTGTGAATTGCAGTGCCCTGAAGCTCCATTTTACAACTCGCTTTTTTGGGAGCTGGCCGCAAAAGCGCAGGATGGCTTCAGGCCCTGTTCTGGTTCCGGGGGGCAGGCTGAGCCTGTGGTTAATTCTTCTTCCTGATGGGAAAATAGAGTGACCTGTGCCTGTCCCAACACCAAGAGCTAGTGTCTCATTGGTTCCCCGTCTTCCCGTTCATCCTCAGGACAAATTGCAACCTGTACGGAACAGGAGGTTAAAGGTGCTGATGCTCCAAGTAGGGAGATTGCTAGTAAAGTGGCTGGAATGGCGAACCCGAGCACAAGGAGATGAGAAATGAGGTGCGTTTTAGAAACCTTTCCCCATCACACGGTGTACCATCTTCTGGGTTTCTCATGCATGTTTTGAATGTAGGAAGATGCCCTTGAACCTGGAGATTTGGGACCCATGCGATGGGTAGCACGCAGTATTACTTTAAAGGGTCTGCGTTTGCTCACCTAACCTCACCAAACCTCTCAGCCCCAAGAGTGTCCACCCTTATGTCTCATCCAGCTGTGGGTCTAGATATGGTCAATCCAGGTTGCATCACAGCCACTGAACGAATTGTGTAAAAATTTCTCTCTCTTTCACTGTCTTTGTTTCATGGGTTTTTAAAAGTAATTTATTTTTATAATGGGGTTTAGCTGCTTTTCACGGCTGGGTTTATGCCGCTTTACACCCACTTGACACACAAACAGAGAGATATCAATACATAGGTTTTAAGATTATTACTAGTCAGATATATTCTTGTGCGGTGAATCGGGCGTGTTGAGTCCAGTTCTCTGAGCAAGGAGTAGGTCTTGTCTAATACATATTGGGTTTATGGAACGGTATCTGAGCTAATTTGAAACTCTTGTTTTATGTATCACCCCAACTCACCTTTCCCGTTAAGCAACCATAGTGTGTTTTCTGCATGTGTGATTCTGTTCTGTTTTGTAATTCAGTTCAAGTGTAACGATTTTTATATTCCCTCTATAAGTGACACCTTATGAGAAGTGTCCTTTTCTGTGTGACTTATTTCACTTAGAATCGTCGTACCTAAATCCACTCATCATGCTGCTACTAGCCTTATGACATTGATTTCATGGCTGAGTGATATTCCATTGTACATAGGACCACAACTTTTTTATCCATTTTTCGCTTTCCTGGGATATTTAAGGTGGAATGAAGTGGAGATCCTTGTCAACAGAGCAGCCCTAAACTTTGGGGTGCTTGTGTCTTGCTGATTTTCAATTTTCCCACTTTATACCCCCATGCGTGGAAGTGCCCTATGCTCTCTAAGCTGTGTTTTATAGATGTTTCAGGACACACCGTACCCTTCTCCAGAGTGGCTGTTGGCAATTTACATCCCGCCCATCAGTGTAGCAAGGCTCCCATTTCTCCATGGCCTGTCCTGCATTTCTGGTTTTGACACTTTTTTCAGCATGGCCCTTTTGACCGATGGGAAGCGAGACTTCTTTGTAGCGCTGATTTGCCTTTCCAGGTTGCTTGCTTGGCCAAAAAGGGCGTAGGCGTTTTTTCCTGAATATATTCAGGAAAAAACGCCTACGCCCTTTTTGGCCAAGGGCATCATTGTCAACGTTTTGCTGCTTTTCACGTGCTTTAAAGGCGATTCGAATCTACCTCCTGAAATCTGTTTCCTGCAATTCTGCCTTGATTTCAAATCCTCTTCTTTGCCTTCCCTCAATATATTTGTGGACGAGAGTTATCATTTATAACTCTGCAGGTTTGTGAATTGCAGTGCCCTGAAGCTCCATTTTACAACTCGCTTTTTTGGGAGCTGGCCGCAAAAGCGCAGGATGGCTTCAGGCCCTGTTCTGGTTCCGGGGGGCAGGCTGAGCCTGTGGTTAATTCTTCTTCCTGATGGGAAAATAGAGTGACCTGTGCCTGTCCCAACACCAAGAGCTAGTGTCTCATTGGTTCCCCGTCTTCCCGTTCATCCTCAGGACAAATTGCAACCTGTACGGAACAGGAGGTTAAAGGTGCTGATGCTCCAAGTAGGGAGATTGCTAGTAAAGTGGCTGGAATGGCGAACCCGAGCACAAGGAGATGAGAAATGAGGTGCGTTTTAGAAACCTTTCCCCATCACACGGTGTACCATCTTCTGGGTTTCTCATGCATGTTTTTGATGTAGGAAGATGCCCTTGAACCTGGAGATTTGGGACCCATGCGATGGGTAGCACGCAGTATTACTTTAAAGGGTCTGCGTTTGCTCACCCAACCTCACCAAACCTCTCAGCCCCAAGAGTGTCCACCCTTACGTCTCATCCAGCTGTGGGTCTAGATATGGTCAATCCAGGTTGCATCACAGCCCCTGAACAAATTGTGTAAAAATTTCTCTCTCTTTCACTGTCTTTGTTTCATGGGTTTTTAAAAGTAATTTATTTTTATAATGGGGTTTAGCTGCTTTTCACGGCTGTGTTTATGCCGCTTTACACCCACTTGACACACAAACAGAGAGATATCAATACATAGGTTTTAAGATTATTACTAGTCATATATATTCTTGTGCGATGAATCGGGCGTGTTGAGTCCAGTTCTCTGAGCAGGGAGTAGGTCTTGTCTATTACATATTGGGTTTATGGAACGGTATCTGAGCTAATTTGAAACTCTTGTTTTATGTATCACCCCACCTCACCTTTCCCGTTAAGCAGCCATAGTGTGTTTTCTGCATGTGTGACTCTGTTCTGTTTTGTAATTCAGTTCAAGTGTAACGATTTTTACATTCCCTCTATAAGTGACACCTTATGAGAAGTGTCCTTTTCTGTGTGACTTATTTCACTTAGAATCGTCGTACCTAAATCCACTCATCATGCTGCTACTAGCCTTATGACATTGATTTCATGGCTGAGTGATATTCCATTGTACATAAGGACCACAACTTTTTTATCCATTTTTCGCTTTCCTGGGATATTTAAGGTGGAATGAAGTGGAGGTCCTTGTCAACAGAGCAGCCCTAAACTTTGGGGTGCTTGTGTCTTGCTGATTTTCAATTTTCCCACTTTATACCCCCATGCGTGGAAGTGCCCTATGCTCTCTAAGCTGTGTTTTATAGATGTTTCAGGACACACCGTACCCTTTTCCAGAGAGGCTGTTGGCAATTTACATCCCGCCCATCAGTGTAGCAAGGCTCCCATTTCTCCATGGCCTGTCCTGCATTTCTGGTTTGGACACTTTTTTCAGCATGGCCCTTTTGACCGATGGGAAGCGAGACTTCTTTGTAGCGCTGATTTGCCTTTCCAGGTTGCTTGCTTGGCCAAAAAGGGCGTAGGCGTTTTTTCCTGAATATATTCAGGAAAAAACGCCTACGCCCTTTTTGGCCAAGGGCATCATTGTCAACGTTTTGCTGCTTTTCACGTGCTTTAAAGGCGATTCGAATCTACCTCCTGAAATCTGTTTCCTGCAATTCTGCCTTGATTTCAAATCCTCTTCTTTGCCTTCCCTCAATATATTTGTGGACGAGAGTTATCATTTATAACTCTGCAGGTTTGTGAATTGCAGTGCCCTGAAGCTCCATTTTACAACTCGCTTTTTTGGGAGCTGGCCGCAAAAGCGCAGGATGGCTTCAGGCCCTGTTCTGGTTCCGGGGGGCAGGCTGAGCCTGTGGTTAATTCTTCTTCCTGATGGGAAAATAGAGTGACCTGTGCCTGTCCCAACACCAAGAGCTAGTGTCTCATTGGTTCCCCGTCTTCCCGTTCATCCTCAGGACAAATTGCAACCTGTACGGAACAGGAGGTTAAAAGTGCTGATGCTCCAAGTAGGGAGATTGCTAGTAAAGTGGCTGGAATGGCAAACCCGAGCACAAAGAGATGAGAAATGAGGTGCGTTTTAGAAACCTTTCCCCATCACACGGTGTACCATCTTCTGGGTTTCTCATGCATGTTTTCGATGTAGGAAGATGCCCTTGAACCTGGAGATTTGGGACCCATGCGATGGGTAGCACGCAGTATTACTTTAAAGGGTCTGCGTTTGCTCACCCAACCTCACCAAACCTCTCAGCCCCAAGAGTGTCCACCCTTACGTCTCATCCAGCTGTGGGTCTAGATATGGTCAATCCAGGTTGCATCACAGCCCCTGAACGAATTGTGTAAAAATTTCTCTCTCTTTCACTGTCTTTGTTTCATGGGTTTTTAAAAGTAATTTATTTTTATAAGGGGGTTTAGCTGCTTTTCACGGCTGTGTTTATGCCGCTTTACACCCACTTGACACACAAACAGAGAGATATCAATACATAGGTTTTAAGATTATTACTAGTCAGATATATTCTTGTGCGATGAATCGGGCGTGTTGAGTCCAGTTCTCTGAGCAGGGAGTAGGTCTTGTCTATTACATATTGGGTTTATGGAACGGTATCTGAGCTAATTTGAAACTCTTGTTTTATGTATCACCCCACCTCACCTTTCCCGTTAAGCAGCCATAGTGTGTTTTCTGCATGTGTGACTCTGTTCTGTTTTGTAATTCAGTTCAAGTGTAACGATTTTTACATTCCCTCTATAAGTGACACCTTATGAGAAGTGTCCTTTTCTGTGTGACTTATTTCACTTAGAATCGTCGTACCTAAATCCACTCATCATGCTGCTACTAGCCTTATGACATTGATTTCATGGCTGAGTGATATTCCATTGTACATAAGGACCACAACTTTTTTATCCATTTTTCGCTTTCCTGGGATATTTAAGGTGGAATGAAGTGGAGGTCCTTGTCAACAGAGCAGCCCTAAACTTTGGGGTGCTTGTGTCTTGCTGATTTTCAATTTTCCCACTTTATACCCCCATGCGTGGAAGTGCCCTATGCTCTCTAAGCTGTGTTTTATAGATGTTTCAGGACACACCGTACCCTTCTCCAGAGTGGCTGTTGGCAATTTACATCCCGCCCATCAGTGTAGCAAGGCTCCCATTTCTCCATGGCCTGTCCTGCATTTCTGGTTTTGACACTTTTTTCAGCATGGCCCTTTTGACCGATGGGAAGCGAGACTTCTTTGTAGCGCTGATTTGCCTTTCCAGGTTGCTTGCTTGGCCAAAAAGGGCTTAGGCGTTTTTTCCTGAATATATTCAGGAAAAAACGCCTAAGCCCTTTTTGGCCAAGGGCATCATTGTCAACGTTTTGCTGCTTTTCACGTGCTTTAAAGGCGATTCGAATCTACCTCCTGAAATCTGTTTCCTGCAATTCTGCCTTGATTTCAAATCCTCTTCTTTGCCTTCCCTCAATATATTTGTGGACGAGAGTTATCATTTATAACTCTGCAGGTTTGTGAATTGCAGTGCCCTGAAGCTCCATTTTACAACTCGCTTTTTTGGGAGCTGGCCGCAAAAGCGCAGGATGGCTTCAGGCCCTGTTCTGGTTCCGGGGGGCAGGCTGAGCCTGTGGTTAATTCTTCTTCCTGATGGGAAAATAGAGTGACCTGTGCCTGTCCCAACACCAAGAGCTAGTGTCTCATTGGTTCCCCGTCTTCCCGTTCATCCTCAGGACAAATTGCAACCTGTACGGAACAGGAGGTTAAAGGTGCTGATGCTCCAAGTAGGGAGATTGCTAGTAAAGTGGCTGGAATGGCGAACCCGAGCACAAAGAGATGAGAAATGAGGTGCGTTTTAGAAACCTTTCCCCATCACACGGTGTACCATCTTCTGGGTTTCTCATGCATGTTTTCGATGTAGGAAGATGCCCTTGAACCTGGAGATTTGGGACCCATGCGATGGGTAGCACGCAGTATTACTTTAAAGGGTCTGCGTTTGCTCACCCAACCTCACCAAACCTCTCAGCCCCAAGAGTGTCCACCCTTACGTCTCATCCAGCTGTGGGTCTAGATATGGTCAATCCAGGTTGCATCACAGCCCCTGAACGAATTGTGTAAAAATTTCTCTCTCTTTCACTGTCTTTGTTTCATGGGTTTTTAAAAGTAATTTATTTTTATAATGGGGTTTAGCTGCTTTTCACGGCTGGGTTTATGCCGCTTTACACCCACTTGACACACAAACAGAGAGATATCAATACATAGGTTTTAAGATTATTACTAGTCAGATATATTCTTGTGCGATGAATCGGGCGTGTTGAGTCCAGTTCTCTGAGCAGGGAGTAGGTCTTGTCTATTACATATTGGGTTTATGGAACGGTATCTGAGCTAATTTGAAACTCTTGTTTTATGTATCACCCCACCTCACCTTTCCCGTTAAGCAGCCATAGTGTGTTTTCTGCATGTGTGACTCTGTTCTGTTTTGTAATTCAGTTCAAGTGTAACGATTTTTACATTCCCTCTATAAGTGACACCTTATGAGAAGTGTCCTTTTCTGTGTGACTTATTTCACTTAGAATCGTCGTACCTAAATCCACTCATCATGCTGCTACTAGCCTTATGACATTGATTTCATGGCTGAGTGATATTCCATTGTACATAAGGACCACAACTTTTTTATCCATTTTTCGCTTTCCTGGGATATTTAAGGTGGAATGAAGTGGAGGTCCTTGTCAACAGAGCAGCCCTAAACTTTGGGGTGCTTGTGTCTTGCTGATTTTCAATTTTCCCACTTTATACCCCCATGCGTGGAAGTGCCCTATGCTCTCTAAGCTGTGTTTTATAGATGTTTCAGGACACACCGTACCCTTCTCCAGAGTGGCTGTTGGCAATTTACATCCCGCCCATCAGTGTAGCAAGGCTCCCATTTCTCCATGGCCTGTCCTGCATTTCTGGTTTGGACACTTTTTTCAGCATGGCCCTTTTGACCGATGGGAAGCGAGACTTCTTTGTAGCGCTGATTTGCCTTTCCAGGTTGCTTGCTTGGCCAAAAAGGGCGTAGGCGTTTTTTCCTGAATATATTCAGGAAAAAACGCCTACGCCCTTTTTGGCCAAGGGCATCATTGTCAACGTTTTGCTGCTTTTTACGTGCTTTAAAGGCGATTCGAATCTACCTCCTGAAATCTGTTTCCTGCAATTCTGCCTTGATTTCAAATCCTCTTCTTTGCCTTCCCTCAATATATTTGTGGACGAGAGTTATCATTTATAACTCTGCAGGTTTGTGAATTGCAGTGCCCTGAAGCTCCATTTTACAACTCGCTTTTTTGGGAGCTGGCCGCAAAAGCGCAGGATGGCTTCAGGCCCTGTTCTGGTTCCGGGGGGCAGGCTGAGCCTGTGGTTAATTCTTCTTCCTGATGGGAAAATAGAGTGACCTGTGCCTGTCCCAACACCAAGAGCTAGTGTCTCATTGGTTCCCCGTCTTCCCGTTCATCCTCAGGACAAATTGCAACCTGTACGGAACAGGAGGTTAAAGGTGCTGATGCTCCAAGTAGGGAGATTGCTAGTAAAGTGGCTGGAATGGCGAACCCGAGCACAAAGAGATGAGAAATGAGGTGCGTTTTAGAAACCTTTCCCCATCACACGGTGTACCATCTTCTGGGTTTCTCATGCATGTTTTCGATGTAGGAAGATGCCCTTGAACCTGGAGATTTGGGACCCATGCGATGGGTAGCACGCAGTATTACTTTAAAGGGTCTGCGTTTGCTCACCCAACCTCACCAAACCTCTCAGCCCCAAGAGTGTCCACCCTTACGTCTCATCCAGCTGTGGGTCTAGATATGGTCAATCCAGGTTGCATCACAGCCCCTGAACGAATTGTGTAAAAATTTCTCTCTCTTTCACTGTCTTTGTTTCATGGGTTTTTAAAAGTAATTTATTTTTATAATGGGGTTTAGCTGCTTTTCACGGCTGGGTTTATGCCGCTTTACACCCACTTGACACACAAACAGAGAGATATCAATACATAGGTTTTAAGATTATTACTAGTCAGATATATTCTTGTGCGATGAATCGGGCGTGTTGAGTCCAGTTCTCTGAGCAGGGAGTAGGTCTTGTCTATTACATATTGGGTTTATGGAACGGTATCTGAGCTAATTTGAAACTCTTGTTTTATGTATCACCCCACCTCACCTTTCCCGTTAAGCAGCCATAGTGTGTTTTCTGCATGTGTGACTCTGTTCTGTTTTGTAATTCAGTTCAAGTGTAACGATTTTTACATTCCCTCTATAAGTGACACCTTATGAGAAGTGTCCTTTTCTGTGTGACTTATTTCACTTAGAATCGTCGTACCTAAATCCACTCATCATGCTGCTACTAGCCTTATGACATTGATTTCATGGCTGAGTGATATTCCATTGTACATAAGGACCACAACTTTTTTATCCATTTTTCGCTTTCCTGGGATATTTAAGGTGGAATGAAGTGGAGGTCCTTGTCAACAGAGCAGCCCTAAACTTTGGGGTGCTTGTGTCTTGCTGATTTTCAATTTTCCCACTTTATACCCCCATGCGTGGAAGTGCCCTATGCTCTCTAAGCTGTGTTTTATAGATGTTTCAGGACACACCGTACCCTTCTCCAGAGTGGCTGTTGGCAATTTACATCCCGCCCATCAGTGTAGCAAGGCTCCCATTTCTCCATGGCCTGTCCTGCATTTCTGGTTTGGACACTTTTTTCAGCATGGCCCTTTTGACCGATGGGAAGCGAGACTTCTTTGTAGCGCTGATTTGCCTTTCCAGGTTGCTTGCTTGGCCAAAAAGGGCGTAGGCGTTTTTTCCTGAATATATTCAGGAAAAAACGCCTACGCCCTTTTTGGCCAAGGGCATCATTGTCAACGTTTTGCTGCTTTTCACGTGCTTTAAAGGCGATTCGAATCTACCTACTGAAATCTGTTTCCTGCAATTCTGCCTTGATTTCAAATCCTCTTCTTTGCCTTCCCTCAATATATTTGTGGACGAGAGTTATCATTTATAACTCTGCAGGTTTGTGAATTGCAGTGCCCTGAAGCTCCATTTTACAACTCGCTTTTTTGGGAGCTGGCCGCAAAAGCGCAGGATGGCTTCAGGCCCTGTTCTGGTTCCGGGGGGCAGGCTGAGCCTGTGGTTAATTCTTCTTCCTGATGGGAAAATAGAGTGACCTGTGCCTGTCCCAACACCAAGAGCTAGTGTCTCATTGGTTCCCCGTCTTCCCGTTCATCCTCAGGACAAATTGCAACCTGTACGGAACAGGAGGTTAAAGGTGCTGATGCTCCAAGTAGGGAGATTGCTAGTAAAGTGGCTGGAATGGCGAACCCGAGCACAAGGAGATGAGAAATGAGGTGCGTTTTAGAAACCTTTCCCCATCACACGGTGTACCATCTTCTGGGTTTCTCATGCATGTTTTGAATGTAGGAAGATGCCCTTGAACCTGGAGATTTGGGACCCATGCGATGGGTAGCACGCAGTATTACTTTAAAGGGTCTGCGTTTGCTCACCTAACCTCACCAAACCTCTCAGCCCCAAGAGTGTCCACCCTTATGTCTCATCCAGCTGTGGGTCTAGATATGGTCAATCCAGGTTGCATCACAGCCACTGAACGAATTGTGTAAAAATTTCTCTCTCTTTCACTGTCTTTGTTTCATGGGTTTTTAAAAGTAATTTATTTTTATAATGGGGTTTAGCTGCTTTTCACGGCTGGGTTTATGCCGCTTTACACCCACTTGACACACAAACAGAGAGAAATCAATACATAGGTTTTAAGATTATTACTAGTCAGATATATTCTTGTGCGGTGAATCGGGCGTGTTGAGTCCAGTTCTCTGAGCAAGGAGTAGGTCTTGTCTAATACATATTGGGTTTATGGAACGGTATCTGAGCTAATTTGAAACTCTTGTTTTATGTATCACCCCAACTCACCTTTCCCGTTAAGCAACCATAGTGTGTTTTCTGCATGTGTGATTCTGTTCTGTTTTGTAATTCAGTTCAAGTGTAACGATTTTTATATTCCCTCTATAAGTGACACCTTATGAGAAGTGTCCTTTTCTGTGTGACTTATTTCACTTAGAATCGTCGTACCTAAATCCACTCATCATGCTGCTACTAGCCTTATGACATTGATTTCATGGCTGAGTGATATTCCATTGTACATAGGACCACAACTTTTTTATCCATTTTTCGCTTTCCTGGGATATTTAAGGTGGAATGAAGTGGAGATCCTTGTCAACAGAGCAGCCCTAAACTTTGGGGTGCTTGTGTCTTGCTGATTTTCAATTTTCCCACTTTATACCCCCATGCGTGGAAGTGCCCTATGCTCTCTAAGCTGTGTTTTATAGATGTTTCAGGACACACCGTACCCTTCTCCAGAGTGGCTGTTGGCAATTTACATCCCGCCCATCAGTGTAGCAAGGCTCCCATTTCTCCATGGCCTGTCCTGCATTTCTGGTTTTGACACTTTTTTCAGCATGGCCCTTTTGACCGATGGGAAGCGAGACTTCTTTGTAGCGCTGATTTGCCTTTCCAGGTTGCTTGCTTGGCCAAAAAGGGCGTAGGCGTTTTTTCCTGAATATATTCAGGAAAAAACGCCTACGCCCTTTTTGGCCAAGGGCATCATTGTCAACGTTTTGCTGCTTTTCACGTGCTTTAAAGGCGATTCGAATCTACCTCCTGAAATCTGTTTCCTGCAATTCTGCCTTGATTTCAAATCCTCTTCTTTGCCTTCCCTCAATATATTTGTGGACGAGAGTTATCATTTATAACTCTGCAGGTTTGTGAATTGCAGTGCCCTGAAGCTCCATTTTACAACTCGCTTTTTTGGGAGCTGGCCGCAAAAGCGCAGGATGGCTTCAGGCCCTGTTCTGGTTCCGGGGGGCAGGCTGAGCCTGTGGTTAATTCTTCTTCCTGATGGGAAAATAGAGTGACCTGTGCCTGTCCCAACACCAAGAGCTAGTGTCTCATTGGTTCCCCGTCTTCCCGTTCATCCTCAGGACAAATTGCAACCTGTACGGAACAGGAGGTTAAAGGTGCTGATGCTCCAAGTAGGGAGATTGCTAGTAAAGTGGCTGGAATGGCGAACCCGAGCACAAGGAGATGAGAAATGAGGTGCGTTTTAGAAACCTTTCCCCATCACACGGTGTACCATCTTCTGGGTTTCTCATGCATGTTTTCGATGTAGGAAGATGCCCTTGAACCTGGAGATTTGGGACCCATGCGATGGGTAGCACGCAGTATTACTTTAAAGGGTCTGCGTTTGCTCACCCAACCTCACCAAACCTCTCAGCCCCAAGAGTGTCCACCCTTACGTCTCATCCAGCTGTGGGTCTAGATATGGTCAATCCAGGTTGCATCACAGCCCCTGAACAAATTGTGTAAAAATTTCTCTCTCTTTCACTGTCTTTGTTTCATGGGTTTTTAAAAGTAATTTATTTTTATAATGGGGTTTAGCTGCTTTTCACGGCTGTGTTTATGCCGCTTTACACCCACTTGACACACAAACAGAGAGATATCAATACATAGGTTTTAAGATTATTACTAGTCAGATATATTCTTGTGCGATGAATCGGGCGTGTTGAGTCCAGTTCTCTGAGCAGGGAGTAGGTCTTGTCTATTACATATTGGGTTTATGGAACGGTATCTGAGCTAATTTGAAACTCTTGTTTTATGTATCACCCCACCTCACCTTTCCCGTTAAGCAGCCATAGTGTGTTTTCTGCATGTGTGACTCTGTTCTGTTTTGTAATTCAGTTCAAGTGTAACGATTTTTACATTCCCTCTATAAGTGACACCTTATGAGAAGTGTCCTTTTCTGTGTGACTTATTTCACTTAGAATCGTCGTACCTAAATCCACTCATCATGCTGCTACTAGCCTTATGACATTGATTTCATGGCTGAGTGATATTCCATTGTACATAAGGACCACAACTTTTTTATCCATTTTTCGCTTTCCTGGGATATTTAAGGTGGAATGAAGTGGAGGTCCTTGTCAACAGAGCAGCCCTAAACTTTGGGGTGCTTGTGTCTTGCTGATTTTCAATTTTCCCACTTTATACCCCCATGCGTGGAAGTGCCCTATGCTCTCTAAGCTGTGTTTTATAGATGTTTCAGGACACACCGTACCCTTCTCCAGAGTGGCTGTTGGCAATTTACATCCCGCCCATCAGTGTAGCAAGGCTCCCATTTCTCCATGGCCTGTCCTGCATTTCTGGTTTGGACACTTTTTTCAGCATGGCCCTTTTGACCGATGGGAAGCGAGACTTCTTTGTAGCGCTGATTTGCCTTTCCAGGTTGCTTGCTTGGCCAAAAAGGGCGTAGGCGTTTTTTCCTGAATATATTCAGGAAAAAACGCCTACGCCCTTTTTGGCCAAGGGCATCATTGTCAACGTTTTGCTGCTTTTTACGTGCTTTAAAGGCGATTCGAATCTACCTCCTGAAATCTGTTTCCTGCAATTCTGCCTTGATTTCAAATCCTCTTCTTTGCCTTCCCTCAATATATTTGTGGACGAGAGTTATCATTTATAACTCTGCAGGTTTGTGAATTGCAGTGCCCTGAAGCTCCATTTTACAACTCGCTTTTTTGGGAGCTGGCCGCAAAAGCGCAGGATGGCTTCAGGCCCTGTTCTGGTTCCGGGGGGCAGGCTGAGCCTGTGGTTAATTCTTCTTCCTGATGGGAAAATAGAGTGACCTGTGCCTGTCCCAACACCAAGAGCTAGTGTCTCATTGGTTCCCCGTCTTCCCGTTCATCCTCAGGACAAATTGCAACCTGTACGGAACAGGAGGTTAAAGGTGCTGATGCTCCAAGTAGGGAGATTGCTAGTAAAGTGGCTGGAATGGCAAACCCGAGCACAAAGAGATGAGAAATGAGGTGCGTTTTAGAAACCTTTCCCCATCACACGGTGTACCATCTTCTGGGTTTCTCATGCATGTTTTCGATGTAGGAAGATGCCCTTGAACCTGGAGATTTGGGACCCATGCGATGGGTAGCACGCAGTATTACTTTAAAGGGTCTGCGTTTGCTCACCCAACCTCACCAAACCTCTCAGCCCCAAGAGTGTCCACCCTTACGTCTCATCCAGCTGTGGGTCTAGATATGGTCAATCCAGGTTGCATCACAGCCCCTGAACGAATTGTGTAAAAATTTCTCTCTCTTTCACTGTCTTTGTTTCATGGGTTTTTAAAAGTAATTTATTTTTATAATGGGGTTTAGCTGCTTTTCACGGCTGGGTTTATGCCGCTTTACACCCACTTGACACACAAACAGAGAGATATCAATACATAGGTTTTAAGATTATTACTAGTCAGATATATTCTTGTGCGATGAATCGGGCGTGTTGAGTCCAGTTCTCTGAGCAGGGAGTAGGTCTTGTCTATTACATATTGGGTTTATGGAACGGTATCTGAGCTAATTTGAAACTCTTGTTTTATGTATCACCCCACCTCACCTTTCCCGTTAAGCAGCCATAGTGTGTTTTCTGCATGTGTGACTCTGTTCTGTTTTGTAATTCAGTTCAAGTGTAACGATTTTTACATTCCCTCTATAAGTGACACCTTATGAGAAGTGTCCTTTTCTGTGTGACTTATTTCACTTAGAATCGTCGTACCTAAATCCACTCATCATGCTGCTACTAGCCTTATGACATTGATTTCATGGCTGAGTGATATTCCATTGTACATAAGGACCACAACTTTTTTATCCATTTTTCGCTTTCCTGGGATATTTAAGGTGGAATGAAGTGGAGGTCCTTGTCAACAGAGCAGCCCTAAACTTTGGGGTGCTTGTGTCTTGCTGATTTTCAATTTTCCCACTTTATACCCCCATGCGTGGAAGTGCCCTATGCTCTCTAAGCTGTGTTTTATAGATGTTTCAGGACACACCGTACCCTTCTCCAGAGTGGCTGTTGGCAATTTACATCCCGCCCATCAGTGTAGCAAGGCTCCCATTTCTCCATGGCCTGTCCTGCATTTCTGGTTTGGACACTTTTTTCAGCATGGCCCTTTTGACCGATGGGAAGCGAGACTTCTTTGTAGCGCTGATTTGCCTTTCCAGGTTGCTTGCTTGGCCAAAAAGGGCGTAGGCGTTTTTTCCTGAATATATTCAGGAAAAAACGCCTACGCCCTTTTTGGCCAAGGGCATCATTGTCAACGTTTTGCTGCTTTTCACGTGCTTTAAAGGCGATTCGAATCTACCTACTGAAATCTGTTTCCTGCAATTCTGCCTTGATTTCAAATCCTCTTCTTTGCCTTCCCTCAATATATTTGTGGACGAGAGTTATCATTTATAACTCTGCAGGTTTGTGAATTGCAGTGCCCTGAAGCTCCATTTTACAACTCGCTTTTTTGGGAGCTGGCCGCAAAAGCGCAGGATGGCTTCAGGCCCTGTTCTGGTTCCGGGGGGCAGGCTGAGCCTGTGGTTAATTCTTCTTCCTGATGGGAAAATAGAGTGACCTGTGCCTGTCCCAACACCAAGAGCTAGTGTCTCATTGGTTCCCCGTCTTCCCGTTCATCCTCAGGACAAATTGCAACCTGTACGGAACAGGAGGTTAAAGGTGCTGATGCTCCAAGTAGGGAGATTGCTAGTAAAGTGGCTGGAATGGCGAACCCGAGCACAAGGAGATGAGAAATGAGGTGCGTTTTAGAAACCTTTCCCCATCACACGGTGTACCATCTTCTGGGTTTCTCATGCATGTTTTGAATGTAGGAAGATGCCCTTGAACCTGGAGATTTGGGACCCATGCGATGGGTAGCACGCAGTATTACTTTAAAGGGTCTGCGTTTGCTCACCTAACCTCACCAAACCTCTCAGCCCCAAGAGTGTCCACCCTTATGTCTCATCCAGCTGTGGGTCTAGATATGGTCAATCCAGGTTGCATCACAGCCACTGAACGAATTGTGTAAAAATTTCTCTCTCTTTCACTGTCTTTGTTTCATGGGTTTTTAAAAGTAATTTATTTTTATAATGGGGTTTAGCTGCTTTTCACGGCTGGGTTTATGCCGCTTTACACCCACTTGACACACAAACAGAGAGAAATCAATACATAGGTTTTAAGATTATTACTAGTCAGATATATTCTTGTGCGGTGAATCGGGCGTGTTGAGTCCAGTTCTCTGAGCAAGGAGTAGGTCTTGTCTAATACATATTGGGTTTATGGAACGGTATCTGAGCTAATTTGAAACTCTTGTTTTATGTATCACCCCAACTCACCTTTCCCGTTAAGCAACCATAGTGTGTTTTCTGCATGTGTGATTCTGTTCTGTTTTGTAATTCAGTTCAAGTGTAACGATTTTTATATTCCCTCTATAAGTGACACCTTATGAGAAGTGTCCTTTTCTGTGTGACTTATTTCACTTAGAATCGTCGTACCTAAATCCACTCATCATGCTGCTACTAGCCTTATGACATTGATTTCATGGCTGAGTGATATTCCATTGTACATAGGACCACAACTTTTTTATCCATTTTTCGCTTTCCTGGGATATTTAAGGTGGAATGAAGTGGAGATCCTTGTCAACAGAGCAGCCCTAAACTTTGGGGTGCTTGTGTCTTGCTGATTTTCAATTTTCCCACTTTATACCCCCATGCGTGGAAGTGCCCTATGCTCTCTAAGCTGTGTTTTATAGATGTTTCAGGACACACCGTACCCTTCTCCAGAGTGGCTGTTGGCAATTTACATCCCGCCCATCAGTGTAGCAAGGCTCCCATTTCTCCATGGCCTGTCCTGCATTTCTGGTTTTGACACTTTTTTCAGCATGGCCCTTTTGACCGATGGGAAGCGAGACTTCTTTGTAGCGCTGATTTGCCTTTCCAGGTTGCTTGCTTGGCCAAAAAGGGCGTAGGCGTTTTTTCCTGAATATATTCAGGAAAAAACGCCTACGCCCTTTTTGGCCAAGGGCATCATTGTCAACGTTTTGCTGCTTTTCACGTGCTTTAAAGGCGATTCGAATCTACCTCCTGAAATCTGTTTCCTGCAATTCTGCCTTGATTTCAAATCCTCTTCTTTGCCTTCCCTCAATATATTTGTGGACGAGAGTTATCATTTATAACTCTGCAGGTTTGTGAATTGCAGTGCCCTGAAGCTCCATTTTACAACTCGCTTTTTTGGGAGCTGGCCGCAAAAGCGCAGGATGGCTTCAGGCCCTGTTCTGGTTCCGGGGGGCAGGCTGAGCCTGTGGTTAATTCTTCTTCCTGATGGGAAAATAGAGTGACCTGTGCCTGTCCCAACACCAAGAGCTAGTGTCTCATTGGTTCCCCGTCTTCCCGTTCATCCTCAGGACAAATTGCAACCTGTACGGAACAGGAGGTTAAAGGTGCTGATGCTCCAAGTAGGGAGATTGCTAGTAAAGTGGCTGGAATGGCGAACCCGAGCACAAGGAGATGAGAAATGAGGTGCGTTTTAGAAACCTTTCCCCATCACACGGTGTACCATCTTCTGGGTTTCTCATGCATGTTTTCGATGTAGGAAGATGCCCTTGAACCTGGAGATTTGGGACCCATGCGATGGGTAGCACGCAGTATTACTTTAAAGGGTCTGCGTTTGCTCACCCAACCTCACCAAACCTCTCAGCCCCAAGAGTGTCCACCCTTACGTCTCATCCAGCTGTGGGTCTAGATATGGTCAATCCAGGTTGCATCACAGCCCCTGAACAAATTGTGTAAAAATTTCTCTCTCTTTCACTGTCTTTGTTTCATGGGTTTTTAAAAGTAATTTATTTTTATAATGGGGTTTAGCTGCTTTTCACGGCTGTGTTTATGCCGCTTTACACCCACTTGACACACAAACAGAGAGATATCAATACATAGGTTTTAAGATTATTACTAGTCAGATATATTCTTGTGCGATGAATCGGGCGTGTTGAGTCCAGTTCTCTGAGCAGGGAGTAGGTCTTGTCTATTACATATTGGGTTTATGGAACGGTATCTGAGCTAATTTGAAACTCTTGTTTTATGTATCACCCCACCTCACCTTTCCCGTTAAGCAGCCATAGTGTGTTTTCTGCATGTGTGACTCTGTTCTGTTTTGTAATTCAGTTCAAGTGTAACGATTTTTACATTCCCTCTATAAGTGACACCTTATGAGAAGTGTCCTTTTCTGTGTGACTTATTTCACTTAGAATCGTCGTACCTAAATCCACTCATCATGCTGCTACTAGCCTTATGACATTGATTTCATGGCTGAGTGATATTCCATTGTACATAAGGACCACAACTTTTTTATCCATTTTTCGCTTTCCTGGGATATTTAAGGTGGAATGAAGTGGAGGTCCTTGTCAACAGAGCAGCCCTAAACTTTGGGGTGCTTGTGTCTTGCTGATTTTCAATTTTCCCACTTTATACCCCCATGCGTGGAAGTGCCCTATGCTCTCTAAGCTGTGTTTTATAGATGTTTCAGGACACACCGTACCCTTCTCCAGAGTGGCTGTTGGCAATTTACATCCCGCCCATCAGTGTAGCAAGGCTCCCATTTCTCCATGGCCTGTCCTGCATTTCTGGTTTTGACACTTTTTTCAGCATGGCCCTTTTGACCGATGGGAAGCGAGACTTCTTTGTAGCGCTGATTTGCCTTTCCAGGTTGCTTGCTTGGCCAAAAAGGGCGTAGGCGTTTTTTCCTGAATATATTCAGGAAAAAACGCCTACGCCCTTTTTGGCCAAGGGCATCATTGTCAACGTTTTGCTGCTTTTCACGTGCTTTAAAGGCGATTCGAATCTACCTCCTGAAATCTGTTTCCTGCAATTCTGCCTTGATTTCAAATCCTCTTCTTTGCCTTCCCTCAATATATTTGTGGACGAGAGTTATCATTTATAACTCTGCAGGTTTGTGAATTGCAGTGCCCTGAAGCTCCATTTTACAACTCGCTTTTTTGGGAGCTGGCCGCAAAAGCGCAGGATGGCTTCAGGCCCTGTTCTGGTTCCGGGGGGCAGGCTGAGCCTGTGGTTAATTCTTCTTCCTGATGGGAAAATAGAGTGACCTGTGCCTGTCCCAACACCAAGAGCTAGTGTCTCATTGGTTCCCCGTCTTCCCGTTCATCCTCAGGACAAATTGCAACCTGTACGGAACAGGAGGTTAAAGGTGCTGATGCTCCAAGTAGGGAGATTGCTAGTAAAGTGGCTGGAATGGCAAACCCGAGCACAAAGAGATGAGAAATGAGGTGCGTTTTAGAAACCTTTCCCCATCACACGGTGTACCATCTTCTGGGTTTCTCATGCATGTTTTCGATGTAGGAAGATGCCCTTGAACCTGGAGATTTGGGACCCATGCGATGGGTAGCACGCAGTATTACTTTAAAGGGTCTGCGTTTGCTCACCCAACCTCACCAAACCTCTCAGCCCCAAGAGTGTCCACCCTTACGTCTCATCCAGCTGTGGGTCTAGATATGGTCAATCCAGGTTGCATCACAGCCCCTGAACGAATTGTGTAAAAATTTCTCTCTCTTTCACTGTCTTTGTTTCATGGGTTTTTAAAAGTAATTTATTTTTATAATGGGGTTTAGCTGCTTTTCACGGCTGGGTTTATGCCGCTTTACACCCACTTGACACACAAACAGAGAGATATCAATACATAGGTTTTAAGATTATTACTAGTCAGATATATTCTTGTGCGATGAATCGGGCGTGTTGAGTCCAGTTCTCTGAGCAGGGAGTAGGTCTTGTCTATTACATATTGGGTTTATGGAACGGTATCTGAGCTAATTTGAAACTCTTGTTTTATGTATCACCCCACCTCACCTTTCCCGTTAAGCAGCCATAGTGTGTTTTCTGCATGTGTGACTCTGTTCTGTTTTGTAATTCAGTTCAAGTGTAACGATTTTTACATTCCCTCTATAAGTGACACCTTATGAGAAGTGTCCTTTTCTGTGTGACTTATTTCACTTAGAATCGTCGTACCTAAATCCACTCATCATGCTGCTACTAGCCTTATGACATTGATTTCATGGCTGAGTGATATTCCATTGTACATAAGGACCACAACTTTTTTATCCATTTTTCGCTTTCCTGGGATATTTAAGGTGGAATGAAGTGGAGGTCCTTGTCAACAGAGCAGCCCTAAACTTTGGGGTGCTTGTGTCTTGCTGATTTTCAATTTTCCCACTTTATACCCCCATGCGTGGAAGTGCCCTATGCTCTCTAAGCTGTGTTTTATAGATGTTTCAGGACACACCGTACCCTTCTCCAGAGTGGCTGTTGGCAATTTACATCCCGCCCATCAGTGTAGCAAGGCTCCCATTTCTCCATGGCCTGTCCTGCATTTCTGGTTTGGACACTTTTTTCAGCATGGCCCTTTTGACCGATGGGAAGCGAGACTTCTTTGTAGCGCTGATTTGCCTTTCCAGGTTGCTTGCTTGGCCAAAAAGGGCGTAGGCGTTTTTTCCTGAATATATTCAGGAAAAAACGCCTACGCCCTTTTTGGCCAAGGGCATCATTGTCAACGTTTTGCTGCTTTTCACGTGCTTTAAAGGCGATTCGAATCTACCTACTGAAATCTGTTTCCTGCAATTCTGCCTTGATTTCAAATCCTCTTCTTTGCCTTCCCTCAATATATTTGTGGACGAGAGTTATCATTTATAACTCTGCAGGTTTGTGAATTGCAGTGCCCTGAAGCTCCATTTTACAACTCGCTTTTTTGGGAGCTGGCCGCAAAAGCGCAGGATGGCTTCAGGCCCTGTTCTGGTTCCGGGGGGCAGGCTGAGCCTGTGGTTAATTCTTCTTCCTGATGGGAAAATAGAGTGACCTGTGCCTGTCCCAACACCAAGAGCTAGTGTCTCATTGGTTCCCCGTCTTCCCGTTCATCCTCAGGACAAATTGCAACCTGTACGGAACAGGAGGTTAAAGGTGCTGATGCTCCAAGTAGGGAGATTGCTAGTAAAGTGGCTGGAATGGCGAACCCGAGCACAAGGAGATGAGAAATGAGGTGCGTTTTAGAAACCTTTCCCCATCACACGGTGTACCATCTTCTGGGTTTCTCATGCATGTTTTGAATGTAGGAAGATGCCCTTGAACCTGGAGATTTGGGACCCATGCGATGGGTAGCACGCAGTATTACTTTAAAGGGTCTGCGTTTGCTCACCTAACCTCACCAAACCTCTCAGCCCCAAGAGTGTCCACCCTTATGTCTCATCCAGCTGTGGGTCTAGATATGGTCAATCCAGGTTGCATCACAGCCACTGAACGAATTGTGTAAAAATTTCTCTCTCTTTCACTGTCTTTGTTTCATGGGTTTTTAAAAGTAATTTATTTTTATAATGGGGTTTAGCTGCTTTTCACGGCTGGGTTTATGCCGCTTTACACCCACTTGACACACAAACAGAGAGAAATCAATACATAGGTTTTAAGATTATTACTAGTCAGATATATTCTTGTGCGGTGAATCGGGCGTGTTGAGTCCAGTTCTCTGAGCAAGGAGTAGGTCTTGTCTAATACATATTGGGTTTATGGAACGGTATCTGAGCTAATTTGAAACTCTTGTTTTATGTATCACCCCAACTCACCTTTCCCGTTAAGCAACCATAGTGTGTTTTCTGCATGTGTGATTCTGTTCTGTTTTGTAATTCAGTTCAAGTGTAACGATTTTTATATTCCCTCTATAAGTGACACCTTATGAGAAGTGTCCTTTTCTGTGTGACTTATTTCACTTAGAATCGTCGTACCTAAATCCACTCATCATGCTGCTACTAGCCTTATGACATTGATTTCATGGCTGAGTGATATTCCATTGTACATAGGACCACAACTTTTTTATCCATTTTTCGCTTTCCTGGGATATTTAAGGTGGAATGAAGTGGAGATCCTTGTCAACAGAGCAGCCCTAAACTTTGGGGTGCTTGTGTCTTGCTGATTTTCAATTTTCCCACTTTATACCCCCATGCGTGGAAGTGCCCTATGCTCTCTAAGCTGTGTTTTATAGATGTTTCAGGACACACCGTACCCTTCTCCAGAGTGGCTGTTGGCAATTTACATCCCGCCCATCAGTGTAGCAAGGCTCCCATTTCTCCATGGCCTGTCCTGCATTTCTGGTTTGGACACTTTTTTCGGCATGGCCCTTTTGACCGATGGGAAGCGAGACTTCTTTGTAGCGCTGATTTGCCTTTCCAGGTTGCTTGGTTGGCCAAAAAGGGCGTAGGCGTTTTTTCCTGAATATATTCTGGAAAAAACACCTACGCCCTTTTTGGCCAAGGGCATCATTGTCAACGTTTTGCTGCTTTTCACGTGCTTTAAAGGCGATTCGAATCTACCTCCTGAAATCTGTTTCCTGCAATTCTGCCTTGATTTCAAATCCTCTTCTTTGCCTTCCCTCAATATATTTGTGGACGAGAGTTATCATTTATAACTCTGCAGGTTTGTGAATTGCAGTGCCCTGAATCTCAATTTTACAACTCGCTTTTTTGGGAGCTGGCCGCAAAAGCGCAGGATGGCTTCAGGCCCTGTTCTGGTTCCGGGGGGCAGGCTGAGCCTGTGGTTAATTCTTCTTCCTGATGGGAAAATAGAGTGACCTGTGCCTGTCCCAACACCAGGAGCTAGTGTCTCATTGGTTCCCCGTCTTCCCGTTCATCCTCAGGACAAATTGCAACCTGTACGGAACAGGAGGTTAAAGGTGCTGATGCTCCAAGTAGGGAGATTGCTAGTAAAGTGGCTGGAATGGCGAACCCGAGCACAAGGAGATGAGAAATGAGGTGCGTTTTAGAAACCTTTCCCCATCACACGGTGTACCATCTTCTGGGTTTCTCATGCATGTTTTTGATGTAGGAAGATGCCCTTGAACCTGGAGATTTGGGACCCATGCGATGGGTAGCACGCAGTATTACTTTAAAGGGTCTGCGTTTGCTCACCCAACCTCACCAAACCTCTCAGCCCCAAGAGTGTCCACCCTTACGTCTCATCCAGCTGTGGGTCTAGATATGGTCAATCCAGGTTGCATCACAGCCCCTGAACAAATTGTGTAAAAATTTCTCTCTCTTTCACTGTCTTTGTTTCATGGGTTTTTAAAAGTAATTTATTTTTATAATGGGGTTTAGCTGCTTTTCACGGCTGTGTTTATGCCGCTTTACACCCACTTGACACACAAACAGAGAGATATCAATACATAGGTTTTAAGATTATTACTAGTCAGATATATTCTTGTGCGATGAATCGGGCGTGTTGAGTCCAGTTCTCTGAGCAGGGAGTAGGTCTTGTCTATTACATATTGGGTTTATGGAACGGTATCTGAGCTAATTTGAAACTCTTGTTTTATGTATCACCCCACCTCACCTTTCCCGTTAAACAGCCATAGTGTGTTTTCTGCATGTGTGACTCTGTTCTGTTTTGTAATTCAGTTCAAGTGTAACGATTTTTACATTCCCTCTATAAGTGACACCTTATGAGAAGTGTCCTTTTCTGTGTGACTTATTTCACTTAGAATCGTCGTACCTAAATCCACTCATCATGCTGCTACTAGCCTTATGACATTGATTTCATGGCTGAGTGATATTCCATTGTACATAAGGACCACAACTTTTTTATCCATTTTTCGCTCTCCTGGGATATTTAAGGTGGAATGAAGTGGAGGTCCTTGTCAACAGAGCAGCCCTAAACTTTGGGGTGCTTGTGTCTTGCTGATTTTCAGTTTTCCCACTTTATACCCCCATGCGTGGAAGTGCCCTATGCTCTCTAAGCTGTGTTTTATAGATGTTTCAGGACACACCGTACCCTTCTCCAGAGTGGCTGTTGGCAATTTACATCCCGCCCATCAGTGTAGCAAGGCTCCCATTTCTCCATGGCCTGTCCTGCATTTCTGGTTTGGACACTTTTTTCAGCATGGCCCTTTTGACCGATGGGAAGCGAGACTTCTTTGTAGCGCTGATTTGCCTTTCCAGGTTGCTTGCTTGGCCAAAAAGGGCGTAGGCGTTTTTTCCTGAATATATTCAGGAAAAAACGTCTATGCCCTTTTTGGCCAAGGGCATCATTGTCAACGTTTTGCTGCTTTTCACGTGCTTTAAAGGCAATTCGAATCTACCTCCTGAAATCTGTTTCCTGCAATTCTGCCTTGATTTCAAATCCTCTTCTTTGCCTTCCCTCAATATATTTGTGGACGAGAGTTATCATTTATAACTCTGCAGGTTTGTGAATTGCAGTGCCCTGAAGCTCCATTTTACAACTCGCTTTTTTGGGAGCTGGCCGCAAAAGCGCAGGATGGCTTCAGGCCCTGTTCTGGTTCCGGGGGGCAGGCTGAGCCTGTGGTTAATTCTTCTTCCTGATGGGAAAATAGAGTGACCTGTGCCTGTCCCAACACCAAGAGCTAGTGTCTCATTGGTTCCCCGTCTTCCCGTTCATCCTCAGGACAAATTGCAACCTGTACGGAACAGGAGGTTAAAGGTGCTGATGCTCCAAGTAGGGAGATTGCTAGTAAAGTGGCTGGAATGGCGAACCCGAGCACAAGGAGATGAGAAATGAGGTGCGTTTTAGAAACCTTTCCCCATCACACGGTGTACCATCTTCTGGGTTTCTCATGCATGTTTTGAATGTAGGAAGATGCCCTTGAACCTGGAGATTTGGGACCCATGCGATGGGTAGCACGCAGTATTACTTTAAAGGGTCTGCGTTTGCTCACCTAACCTCACCAAACCTCTCAGCCCCAAGAGTGTCCACCCTTATGTCTCATCCAGCTGTGGGTCTAGATATGGTCAATCCAGGTTGCATCACAGCCACTGAACGAATTGTGTAAAAATTTCTCTCTCTTTCACTGTCTTTGTTTCATGGGTTTTTAAAAGTAATTTATTTTTATAATGGGGTTTAGCTGCTTTTCACGGCTGGGTTTATGCCGCTTTACACCCACTTGACACACAAACAGAGAGATATCAATACATAGGTTTTAAGATTATTACTAGTCAGATATATTCTTGTGCGGTGAATCGGGCGTGTTGAGTCCAGTTCTCTGAGCAAGGAGTAGGTCTTGTCTAATACATATTGGGTTTATGGAACGGTATCTGAGCTAATTTGAAACTCTTGTTTTATGTATCACCCCACCTCACCTTTCCCGTTAAACAGCCATAGTGTGTTTTCTGCATGTGTGACTCTGTTCTGTTTTGTAATTCAGTTCAAGTGTAACGATTTTTACATTCCCTCTATAAGTGACACCTTATGAGAAGTGTCCTTTTCTGTGTGACTTATTTCACTTAGAATCGTCGTACCTAAATCCACTCATCATGCTGCTACTAGCCTTATGACATTGATTTCATGGCTGAGTGATATTCCATTGTACATAAGGACCACAACTTTTTTATCCATTTTTCGCTCTCCTGGGATATTTAAGGTGGAATGAAGTGGAGGTCCTTGTCAACAGAGCAGCCCTAAACTTTGGGGTGCTTGTGTCTTGCTGATTTTCAATTTTCCCACTTTATACCCCCATGCGTGGAAGTGCCCTATGCTCTCTAAGCTGTGTTTTATAGATGTTTCAGGACACACCGTACCCTTCTCCAGAGTGGCTGTTGGCAATTTACATCCCGCCCATCAGTGTAGCAAGGCTCCCATTTCTCCATGGCCTGTCCTGCATTTCTGGTTTGGACACTTTTTTCAGCATGGCCCTTTTGACCGATGGGAAGCGAGACTTCTTTGTAGCGCTGATTTGCCTTTCCAGGTTGCTTGCTTGGCCAAAAAGGGCGTAGGCGTTTTTTCCTGAATATATTCAGGAAAAAACGTCTACGCCCTTTTTGGCCAAGGGCATCATTGTCAACGTTTTGCTGCTTTTCACGTGCTTTAAAGGCGATTCGAATCTACCTCCTGAAATCTGTTTCCTGCAATTCTGCCTTGATTTCAAATCCTCTTCTTCGCCTTCCCTCAATATATTTGTGGACGAGAGTTATCATTTATAACTCTGCAGGTTTGTGAATTGCAGTGCCCTGAAGCTCCATTTTACAACTCGCTTTTTTGGGAGCTGGCCGCAAAAGCGCAGGATGGCTTCAGGCCCTGTTCTGGTTCCGGGGGGCAGGCTGAGCCTGTGGTTAATTCTTCTTCCTGATGGGAAAATAGAGTGACCTGTGCCTGTCCCAACACCAAGAGCTAGTGTCTCATTGGTTCCCCGTCTTCCCGTTCATCCTCAGGACAAATTGCAACCTGTACGGAACAGGAGGTTAAAGGTGCTGATGCTCCAAGTAGGGAGATTGCTAGTAAAGTGGCTGGAATGGCGAACCCGAGCACAAGGAGATGAGAAATGAGGTGCGTTTTAGAAACCTTTCCCCATCACACGGTGTACCATCTTCTGGGTTTCTCATGCATGTTTTGAATGTAGGAAGATGCCCTTGAACCTGGAGATTTGGGACCCATGCGATGGGTAGCACGCAGTATTACTTTAAAGGGTCTGCGTTTGCTCACCTAACCTCACCAAACCTCTCAGCCCCAAGAGTGTCCACCCTTATGTCTCATCCAGCTGTGGGTCTAGATATGGTCAATCCAGGTTGCATCACAGCCACTGAACGAATTGTGTAAAAATTTCTCTCTCTTTCACTGTCTTTGTTTCATGGGTTTTTAAAAGTAATTTATTTTTATAATGGGGTTTAGCTGCTTTTCACGGCTGGGTTTATGCCGCTTTACACCCACTTGACACACAAACAGAGAGATATCAATACATAGGTTTTAAGATTATTACTAGTCAGATATATTCTTGTGCGGTGAATCGGGCGTGTTGAGTCCAGTTCTCTGAGCAAGGAGTAGGTCTTGTCTAATACATATTGGGTTTATGGAACGGTATCTGAGCTAATTTGAAACTCTTGTTTTATGTATCACCCCACCTCACCTTTCCCGTTAAACAGCCATAGTGTGTTTTCTGCATGTGTGACTCTGTTCTGTTTTGTAATTCAGTTCAAGTGTAACGATTTTTACATTCCCTCTATAAGTGACACCTTATGAGAAGTGTCCTTTTCTGTGTGACTTATTTCACTTAGAATCGTCGTACCTAAATCCACTCATCATGCTGCTACTAGCCTTATGACATTGATTTCATGGCTGAGTGATATTCCATTGTACATAAGGACCACAACTTTTTTATCCATTTTTCGCTCTCCTGGGATATTTAAGGTGGAATGAAGTGGAGGTCCTTGTCAACAGAGCAGCCCTAAACTTTGGGGTGCTTGTGTCTTGCTGATTTTCAATTTTCCCACTTTATACCCCCATGCGTGGAAGTGCCCTATGCTCTCTAAGCTGTGTTTTATAGATGTTTCAGGACACACCGTACCCTTCTCCAGAGTGGCTGTTGGCAATTTACATCCCGCCCATCAGTGTAGCAAGGCTCCCATTTCTCCATGGCCTGTCCTGCATTTCTGGTTTTGACACTTTTTTCAGCATGGCCCTTTTGACCGATGGGAAGCGAGACTTCTTTGTAGCGCTGATTTGCCTTTCCAGGTTGCTTGCTTGGCCAAAAAGGGCGTAGGCGTTTTTTCCTGAATATATTCAGGAAAAAACGTCTATGCCCTTTTTGGCCAAGGGCATCATTGTCAACGTTTTGCTGCTTTTCACGTGCTTTAAAGGCGATTCGAATCTACCTCCTGAAATCTGTTTCCTGCAATTCTGCCTTGATTTCAAATCCTCTTCTTTGCCTTCCCTCAATATATTTGTGGACGAGAGTTATCATTTATAACTCTGCAGGTTTGTGAATTGCAGTGCCCTGAAGCTCCATTTTACAACTCGCTTTTTTGGGAGCTGGCCGCAAAAGCGCAGGATGGCTTCAGGCCCTGTTCTGGTTCCGGGGGGCAGGCTGAGCCTGTGGTTAATTCTTCTTCCTGATGGGAAAATAGAGTGACCTGTGCCTGTCCCAACACCAAGAGCTAGTGTCTCATTGGTTCCCCGTCTTCCCGTTCATCCTCAGGACAAATTGCAACCTGTACGGAACAGGAGGTTAAAGGTGCTGATGCTCCAAGTAGGGAGATTGCTAGTAAAGTGGCTGGAATGGCGAACCCGAGCACAAGGAGATGAGAAATGAGGTGCGTTTTAGAAACCTTTCCCCATCACACGGTGTACCATCTTCTGGGTTTCTCATGCATGTTTTGAATGTAGGAAGATGCCCTTGAACCTGGAGATTTGGGACCCATGCGATGGGTAGCACGCAGTATTACTTTAAAGGGTCTGCGTTTGCTCACCTAACCTCACCAAACCTCTCAGCCCCAAGAGTGTCCACCCTTATGTCTCATCCAGCTGTGGGTCTAGATATGGTCAATCCAGGTTGCATCACAGCCACTGAACGAATTGTGTAAAAATTTCTCTCTCTTTCACTGTCTTTGTTTCATGGGTTTTTAAAAGTAATTTATTTTTATAATGGGGTTTAGCTGCTTTTCACGGCTGGGTTTATGCCGCTTTACACCCACTTGACACACAAACAGAGAGATATCAATACATAGGTTTTAAGATTATTACTAGTCAGATATATTCTTGTGCGGTGAATCGGGCGTGTTGAGTCCAGTTCTCTGAGCAAGGAGTAGGTCTTGTCTAATACATATTGGGTTTATGGAACGGTATCTGAGCTAATTTGAAACTCTTGTTTTATGTATCACCCCAACTCACCTTTCCCGTTAAGCAACCATAGTGTGTTTTCTGCATGTGTGATTCTGTTCTGTTTTGTAATTCAGTTCAAGTGTAACGATTTTTACATTCCCTCTATAAGTGACACCTTATGAGAAGTGTCCTTTTCTGTGTGACTTATTTCACTTAGAATCGTCGTACCTAAATCCACTCATCATGCTGCTACTAGCCTTATGACATTGATTTCATGGCTGAGTGATATTCCATTGTACATAGGACCACAACTTTTTTATCCATTTTTCGCTTTCCTGGGATATTTAAGGTGGAATGAAGTGGAGATCCTTGTCAACAGAGCAGCCCTAAACTTTGGGGTGCTTGTGTCTTGCTGATTTTCAATTTTCCCACTTTATACCCCCATGCGTGGAAGTGCCCTATGCTCTCTAAGCTGTGTTTTATAGATGTTTCAGGACACACCGTACCCTTCTCCAGAGTGGCTGTTGGCAATTTACATCCCGCCCATCAGTGTAGCAAGGCTCCCATTTCTCCATGGCCTGTCCTGCATTTCTGGTTTTGACACTTTTTACAGCATGGCCCTTTTGACCGATGGGAAGCGAGACTTCTTTGTAGCGCTGATTTGCCTTTCCAGGTTGCTTGCTTGGCCAAAAAGGGCTTAGGCGTTTTTTCCTGAATATATTCAGGAAAAAACGCCTAAGCCCTTTTTGGCCAAGGGCATCATTGTCAACGTTTTGCTGCTTTTCACGTGCTTTAAAGGCGATTCGAATCTACCTCCTGAAATCTGTTTCCTGCAATTCTGCCTTGATTTCAAATCCTCTTCTTTGCCTTCCCTCAATATATTTGTGGACGAGAGTTATCATTTATAACTCTGCAGGTTTGTGAATTGCAGTGCCCTGAAGCTCCATTTTACAACTCGCTTTTTTGGGAGCTGGCCGCAAAAGCGCAGGATGGCTTCAGGCCCTGTTCTGGTTCTGGGGGGCAGGCTGAGCCTGTGGTTAATTCTTCTTCCTGATGGGAAAATAGAGTGACCTGTGCCTGTCCCAACACCAAGAGCTAGTGTCTCATTGGTTCCCCGTCTTCCCGTTCATCCTCAGGACAAATTGCAACCTGTACGGAACAGGAGGTTAAAGGTGCTGATGCTCCAAGTAGGGAGATTGCTAGTAAAGTGGCTGGAATGGCGAACCCGAGCACAAAGAGATGAGAAATGAGGTGCGTTTTAGAAACCTTTCCCCATCACACGGTGTACCATCTTCTGGGTTTCTCATGCATGTTTTTGATGTAGGAAGATGCCCTTGAACCTGGAGATTTGGGACCCATGCGATGGGTAGCACGCAGTATTACTTTAAAGGGTCTGCGTTTGCTCACCCAACCTCACCAAACCTCTCAGCCCCAAGAGTGTCCACCCTTATGTCTCATCCAGCTGTGGGTCTAGATATGGTCAATCCAGGTTGCATCACAGCCCCTGAACGAATTGTGTAAAAATTTCTCTCTCTTTCACTGTCTTTGTTTCATGGGTTTTTAAAAGTAATTTATTTTTATAATGGGGTTTAGCTGCTTTTCACGGCTGTGTTTATGTCGCTTTACACCCACTTGACACACAAACAGAGAGATATCAATACATAGGTTTTAAGATTATTACTAGTCAGATATATTCTTGTGCGATGAATCGGGCGTGTTGAGTCCAGTTCTCTGAGCAGGGAGTAGGTCTTGTCTATTACATATTGGGTTTATGGAACGGTATCTGAGCTAATTTGAAACTCTTGTTTTATGTATCACCCCACCTCACCTTTCCCGTTAAGCAGCCATAGTGTGTTTTCTGCATGTGTGACTCTGTTCTGTTTTGTAATTCAGTTCAAGTGTAACGATTTTTACATTCCCTCTATAAGTGACACCTTATGAGAAGTGTCCTTTTCTGTGTGACTTATTTCACTTAGAATCGTCGTACCTAAATCCACTCATCATGCTGCTACTAGCCTTATGACATTGATTTCATGGCTGAGTGATATTCCATTGTACATAAGGACCACAACTTTTTTATCCATTTTTCGCTTTCCTGGGATATTTAAGGTGGAATGAAGTGGAGGTCCTTGTCAACAGAGCAGCCCTAAACTTTGGGGTGCTTGTGTCTTGCTGATTTTCAATTTTCCCACTTTATACCCCCATGCGTGGAAGTGCCCTATGCTCTCTAAGCTGTGTTTTATAGATGTTTCAGGACACACCGTACCCTTCTCCAGAGTGGCTGTTGGCAATTTACATCCCGCCCATCAGTGTAGCAAGGCTCCCATTTCTCCATGGCCTGTCCTGCATTTCTGGTTTGGACACTTTTTTCGGCATGGCCCTTTTGACCGATGGGAAGCGAGACTTCTTTGTAGCGCTGATTTGCCTTTCCAGGTTGCTTGGTTGGCCAAAAAGGGCGTAGGCGTTTTTTCCTGAATATATTCTGGAAAAAACACCTACGCCCTTTTTGGCCAAGGGCATCATTGTCAACGTTTTGCTGCTTTTCACGTGCTTTAAAGGCGATTCGAATCTACCTCCTGAAATCTGTTTCCTGCAATTCTGCCTTGATTTCAAATCCTCTTCTTTGCCTTCCCTCAATATATTTGTGGACGAGAGTTATCATTTATAACTCTGCAGGTTTGTGAATTGCAGTGCCCTGAATCTCAATTTTACAACTCGCTTTTTTGGGAGCTGGCCGCAAAAGCGCAGGATGGCTTCAGGCCCTGTTCTGGTTCCGGGGGGCAGGCTGAGCCTGTGGTTAATTCTTCTTCCTGATGGGAAAATAGAGTGACCTGTGCCTGTCCCAACACCAGGAGCTAGTGTCTCATTGGTTCCCCGTCTTCCCGTTCATCCTCAGGACAAATTGCAACCTGTACGGAACAGGAGGTTAAAGGTGCTGATGCTCCAAGTAGGGAGATTGCTAGTAAAGTGGCTGGAATGGCGAACCCGAGCACAAGGAGATGAGAAATGAGGTGCGTTTTAGAAACCTTTCCCCATCACACGGTGTACCATCTTCTGGGTTTCTCATGCATGTTTTTGATGTAGGAAGATGCCCTTGAACCTGGAGATTTGGGACCCATGCGATGGGTAGCACGCAGTATTACTTTAAAGGGTCTGCGTTTGCTCACCCAACCTCACCAAACCTCTCAGCCCCAAGAGTGTCCACCCTTACGTCTCATCCAGCTGTGGGTCTAGATATGGTCAATCCAGGTTGCATCACAGCCCCTGAACAAATTGTGTAAAAATTTCTCTCTCTTTCACTGTCTTTGTTTCATGGGTTTTTAAAAGTAATTTATTTTTATAATGGGGTTTAGCTGCTTTTCACGGCTGTGTTTATGCCGCTTTACACCCACTTGACACACAAACAGAGAGATATCAATACATAGGTTTTAAGATTATTACTAGTCAGATATATTCTTGTGCGATGAATCGGGCGTGTTGAGTCCAGTTCTCTGAGCAGGGAGTAGGTCTTGTCTATTACATATTGGGTTTATGGAACGGTATCTGAGCTAATTTGAAACTCTTGTTTTATGTATCACCCCACCTCACCTTTCCCGTTAAACAGCCATAGTGTGTTTTCTGCATGTGTGACTCTGTTCTGTTTTGTAATTCAGTTCAAGTGTAACGATTTTTACATTCCCTCTATAAGTGACACCTTATGAGAAGTGTCCTTTTCTGTGTGACTTATTTCACTTAGAATCGTCGTACCTAAATCCACTCATCATGCTGCTACTAGCCTTATGACATTGATTTCATGGCTGAGTGATATTCCATTGTACATAAGGACCACAACTTTTTTATCCATTTTTCGCTCTCCTGGGATATTTAAGGTGGAATGAAGTGGAGGTCCTTGTCAACAGAGCAGCCCTAAACTTTGGGGTGCTTGTGTCTTGCTGATTTTCAGTTTTCCCACTTTATACCCCCATGCGTGGAAGTGCCCTATGCTCTCTAAGCTGTGTTTTATAGATGTTTCAGGACACACCGTACCCTTCTCCAGAGTGGCTGTTGGCAATTTACATCCCGCCCATCAGTGTAGCAAGGCTCCCATTTCTCCATGGCCTGTCCTGCATTTCTGGTTTGGACACTTTTTTCAGCATGGCCCTTTTGACCGATGGGAAGCGAGACTTCTTTGTAGCGCTGATTTGCCTTTCCAGGTTGCTTGCTTGGCCAAAAAGGGCGTAGGCGTTTTTTCCTGAATATATTCAGGAAAAAACGTCTATGCCCTTTTTGGCCAAGGGCATCATTGTCAACGTTTTGCTGCTTTTCACGTGCTTTAAAGGCAATTCGAATCTACCTCCTGAAATCTGTTTCCTGCAATTCTGCCTTGATTTCAAATCCTCTTCTTTGCCTTCCCTCAATATATTTGTGGACGAGAGTTATCATTTATAACTCTGCAGGTTTGTGAATTGCAGTGCCCTGAAGCTCCATTTTACAACTCGCTTTTTTGGGAGCTGGCCGCAAAAGCGCAGGATGGCTTCAGGCCCTGTTCTGGTTCCGGGGGGCAGGCTGAGCCTGTGGTTAATTCTTCTTCCTGATGGGAAAATAGAGTGACCTGTGCCTGTCCCAACACCAAGAGCTAGTGTCTCATTGGTTCCCCGTCTTCCCGTTCATCCTCAGGACAAATTGCAACCTGTACGGAACAGGAGGTTAAAGGTGCTGATGCTCCAAGTAGGGAGATTGCTAGTAAAGTGGCTGGAATGGCGAACCCGAGCACAAGGAGATGAGAAATGAGGTGCGTTTTAGAAACCTTTCCCCATCACACGGTGTACCATCTTCTGGGTTTCTCATGCATGTTTTGAATGTAGGAAGATGCCCTTGAACCTGGAGATTTGGGACCCATGCGATGGGTAGCACGCAGTATTACTTTAAAGGGTCTGCGTTTGCTCACCTAACCTCACCAAACCTCTCAGCCCCAAGAGTGTCCACCCTTATGTCTCATCCAGCTGTGGGTCTAGATATGGTCAATCCAGGTTGCATCACAGCCACTGAACGAATTGTGTAAAAATTTCTCTCTCTTTCACTGTCTTTGTTTCATGGGTTTTTAAAAGTAATTTATTTTTATAATGGGGTTTAGCTGCTTTTCACGGCTGGGTTTATGCCGCTTTACACCCACTTGACACACAAACAGAGAGATATCAATACATAGGTTTTAAGATTATTACTAGTCAGATATATTCTTGTGCGGTGAATCGGGCGTGTTGAGTCCAGTTCTCTGAGCAAGGAGTAGGTCTTGTCTAATACATATTGGGTTTATGGAACGGTATCTGAGCTAATTTGAAACTCTTGTTTTATGTATCACCCCACCTCACCTTTCCCGTTAAACAGCCATAGTGTGTTTTCTGCATGTGTGACTCTGTTCTGTTTTGTAATTCAGTTCAAGTGTAACGATTTTTACATTCCCTCTATAAGTGACACCTTATGAGAAGTGTCCTTTTCTGTGTGACTTATTTCACTTAGAATCGTCGTACCTAAATCCACTCATCATGCTGCTACTAGCCTTAT